>NC_132781.1:139597789-139917539 GCF_048418805.1 Vulpes vulpes
GGGGTTATCCAGACTCAGCTGACCCACTGGAAACTGACAGAGAGTGACAGTGATTCTGGGAATAGAGTAACCCGAAGGAGATGAGCATCCCCTTTCTATCTGCCCATTCCAAATCAGAGAACTGCTGAGGCTTTGAGGCAGGTGGGGATACGTGCAGGAAGTAAGACTGAAAAACTGATATGGGGATCTCTCCCCTTTATCTGAAGACCAGCTGCAGAGAATGTCAGAGCAAGGAGCAAAAGCTGCAAATGCTAGGAAGAGCCTGGCCAAGAGACACCTGTAGAGCCCAGTATGTGTGTGAGAGTGTAGGGAGGAAAGGACGGGAGGGGAGAGGATATTTGCTTGAAGCAGCCCAGATCTCCCTGGACTGCAGGAGGCCAAGATGTAGCTGAATATGTGGGCTGCACACCACCTGATCCTCTGCCTGTAGGGCTGAAGGAGATGAGGGAGGCCAGAGAGAAAGGATTTGTCCCTATGACCCAAGCACATGCTGGCGGCTCACCGGCTTTGACACCACTGGCCCAGAGGGCAAGGGTACCTCCACTCCACAATGGAGTGCTGCTGCTCCAGACTCCACAACCAAGGCGCCAACATCAAACAAAGAACACTGACAACACACTTCCAAGTTCTACTAGCAGAAGATCAGCAGGACAAGCAGTACGTATGGCTGCCGAAGCAGAGCTGCTCTAAGAGACAAATGACAAGTCAAACAGAAAATCACGTGTGCCCTAAAGCTATTCAGGCCAGACATAAAAGACCTGCTGCATATTAAGAAAAAAAAAAAACAGCCTTCCCAAAAATAGGAGGTAAATCCCTGTTGAGATGTGAGTTAGTGGCCTGGAAGACCAAATGGAAAAACTCTCCAAGTCTAGAGCAAAAATATAGAGACAGAATCCATGAGGGAAAAGATAAAAGGCCTGGAAGACAGACCCAGGGAAATCTAACCTGAGAATATTGAGTTCTAGAAGAAGCAAAAGGAACTGATGGAGGAAAGCCAGTAATTAAATGATAAATAGAAGATAATTTCCCTGTGTTGAAAAAAGATGAGTCTGCAGACTGCATGAGCTCACAAAGTTCCAGGAAAGATGACAAAAAGAAACATACACATTGGTTATCCTGGTAAAGTTCTCCAACTTTGAGGATGAACACAAAACTTTAAAAGCTTCCAGACAGCTGGTTAAGTGTCTGACTCTTCGTTTCAGCTCAGGTCATAATCTCAGGGTCCTGGGATCAAGCCCTGCATCAGACTCTGCACTTAGTGTAGATTCTGCTTCAGAGTCTCTCTCTCTCTCTCTCTCCCTCTGCCCCTTCCCCTGTGGGCTCACTGTCTCTCAAATAAATTAATTCTTTAAAAAAAATAGCTTCTAGACAGAAAGAACATATTGCCTACAAGAAAACAAACAAATCAGAGTGACATTAGACTTCTCATCTGAAACACTAGGAGCTATAAGAGCATGGAATACTATCTACATATAGACGACTCAGAAAAGAGAACCAAAGCCCCTCAAATACTTTGCCCATCATTTTTCAGGGCAAAAGATATTTTCAGATATGCAAGAAATCACAGAGTTTATCACTGATACATGAAAAATACTTAAAGTAACAAACAACAGGGGTACCTGGGTGGCTCAGTTGGTTAAGCACCTGCCTTTGGCTCAGGTCATGATCCCAGAGTGGTGGGATTGAGCCCCCCATTGGGCTCTCTGCTCAGGGGGAAGCCTGTTTTTTTCTCTCCCTCTGCACCTCCCACTTGTGCTTGTGCTCTCTCATGCTCTCTGTCTCTCTCTCAAATAAATAAATAAGATCTTGAAAAAATAAAAAATGAACAAACAATAAATGCACCAGAAAAATGACTTTACTGTGGAGGAAAATGAACAGGTCGGGAAACTCTGATGAATACAGACACTTGCTTACACATTTGCTCCCTCCCTCGTCTCATAAACCTAAATGGAACTGGTTAATAAGGACTCTGAAAATAGAAGGGCCATAATATGAGGGAAATTCCAACAACAGCCTAAAGCTAAAGATATTAAATAATTCTAACAAAATCAAGGCATTGAAGAGGAAGGGAATTAAAGTCTTCCATGGTCTCATCTTAAGTAGTGGACAGGGAAATAATTCTAAGGTCTCATCCTACTGAAGTAGAGAAAAGCAGGGCGGAAATGGAGCATCCTGGAGGGAGAAGTAGTTAATTCATGTTATCTTGCTTTCAAATAATAGTGGAGCAATATGTCTTTTGTTATGAATTAAGAGGAAAGGAATGTAACCTTTAATACGATGGAAAAGTAGAGAAATTCCAGATTGGCATGGGAAAAGAAGGGAATGCAAAGCGACTACATCTAATCAGCACAAATAAGAAAGAAAAAAACCTAGAAATAATGATGGAAGGAAATTAAAAACATACTATTAGATGGAAGGAATAAAATCAACATCAATTAATGGGCTAAATTTCTCACTAAAAGACAGCAGATGGGGTTAAAAAATTAAAACAAAAACCAAAACCCAGGTAGATGATATTTATAAGAAAACTGATTAAAATAAAGGTATGTAGAAATGTTGAAAATAAATGCATAGAAAAAAAGATACCAGACACATGCAAACAGAAGGGAAGTAGTAGTGTCAAAATTAAGTAGGCAGGGATCCCTGGGTGGTGCAGCGGTTTGGCGCCTGCCTCTGGCCCAGGGCACGATCCTGGAGACCCGGGATCGAATCCCACGTCGGGCTCCCAGTGCATGGAGCCTGCTTCTCTCTCTGCCTGTGTCTCTGCCCCTCCCTCTCTCTCTCTCTCTCTCTATCATACATAAATAAAAAAAAAATTAAAAAAAATTAATTAGGCAAAGGGGAATTTTAGTTTAAAAAATTGCAGAGGCTAAATAACGATATCTGTAATGATAACAAAATGTTTGTTGTTGTTGTTTTTAATGTTTTTTGTTGTTGTTGTATGTAGGTTCCATAATCCAGTGTGAGGCTTGAACTCACAACCCTGAGATCAAGACCTGAGCTGAAATCAAGAGTCAGACTCTTAACCCACAGAGCCACCCAGGTGCCCTGATAAAGGGAATGCGTTATGAAGCAGTTAGAATCATCCGAAACCTGTAGGCATTAAATGAGAGAGAAACTAAATATAAAGCGTGTATTGGAAGTTGAATAAATGAAATTTTAGTGTGAAATTTCAAAGATGTCTATTGAACACACCTTATAGACAAATATTAATTAAGATAACAAAGACAATGAATCATATAACTTGAATTACTAGAAATATTATACATGACCTTACATTCCTGGAGTACAGAATGGATTACTTTTAGGGACCTGGATCATTTACAAAAATTGATCATGTGTTGAATTTCAGAGCTAAAACCTTAACAAATTTTACAAAAGAAAGCTTTCATAGACCACAGTTTCTGATCAAAATCAACAAAATTAGAAATTTAAAAAAGGTGAGAAGAAAAATATTGACTTAGAAATTAAGAAATTAAGAAACCCACTCCTAGACAAATCTAGGATTAAAAAGGAAATTAAAAGGGAAATGACAAACTATATAGAAAACAGTAAAAGAGAACATTTCATACCAATCCTCACGGGACAGAGAAAAAGTCATGCTCTGAGGAGAGTCAAAGCCCATAGGATTAAAGAAGAAATATGAAGAATAAAGGGATTTAGTCCTTTTCTTAAGATATCACAGAAAGAATGAACCAAATCAAATGCAACTACGATTGTAAATTACTAAGTTAAAAGCTGGAATTCATAAAATTAAAAAATAGTGGATAGAAGATGATATAAATAAATGTAATGAGTAAAATAAAACCTAGTGAGCCAATTAAGAGAGCAAATAAAGATGAGAAATGAGAAAGGATACCCACCCACAGCTGCAGAAGAGAAAGACAAAATCATAAAAGAACACTGCATGCAGATCTATGGCCACAAACATGAAAATCTCATAATTCTCTAGCCAAATATAAATTGCTAAAATTGACCCAATAAGTAGAGAAACGTTTGAAAAAAAAAATTTGCCATAGAGAAAGTTGGAAAGGTGATTAAAGATCTATTACTGAAAATGGCACTAGGTATTTAGTGCCAGATAGATTCAGTGAATTTTAGCCAACCTTTAGCAACAGACAATTTCAACATTATTGCAAGGATCCTCGGTCACACTAAAAGATAGAGAATCCCCCAATTAGTGCTATGAAGCCATCATAACGTTAATTACTAAAACATGAAGAAGCTAGCACAAGAAAGAACACTACAGACCATTCTCATTTATTATAAGTTATGGAAAAATTATTTTAGAAAATTATCACATTGAATATGGCCAAGTCTCATGAGAAAAAACATGTTACCATGTAACCTGCTCATTCTAGGAATGTGAGTATTTCAACAGTGTTATCTATGGCAACCACAAAAAGGGAAAAGCTGTTTGCTCACATCAATAGATGCTGAAAATGTACTTGGTAACATTTAAATCATTCTTCATTAAAAACCAGGAATAGAAGCTAATTACTTATACAAAATAAAAACTGTTTACCAAAGCCCAACAGAAAATATGATTATAAACAGTGATATTCTATAATCATTTCCATTAAAATCTAGAGCTGGATAAAGATGGCAGTAATCACCATTAGTACTTATCAAGATCTACCACTACAACCTAACGTAGTAAAGCAAGAACGTGGTGTCAGTGATGTAAAACAAGAGCTAAAATATCCTTTTGATGATATCTGTATATTCAGAAAAACTAAGAGGCTACTGCTTTTGTTTTGTTTTTAAAGATTATTTATTTTTTTATTCATGAGAGACACACAGAGGGGGGCAGAGACATAGGCAGAGGGAGAAGCAGGCCCTCTGCAGGGAGCCCGATGCAGGACTCAATCCCAGGATCACAGGACCATGCCCTAAGTCAAAGGCAAACACTCAACTACTGAGCCACCTAGGTGCCCCTGTTTTGTTTTGTTTTTTAAAGTCTACTATAATTAAGAGAAACAGTAAGGTGGCTAAATCTAAGATAAATATTTAAAGATTAATGTTTTCCCCCATTAGCAATAAGTACCTAAGAAAGAAAAGAAAGCAAATAGCTTATTCATGACAGTGAAAAATTATAAATATTTAGGGATAAATTATGCAAGAAGCCTACATGAAGAAAACTATGAAAATTTAATCCCCAACAGTTCTGTTCCTAGGTCTATACTCAAGAGAAATATGTACATATGTTCACTAAAAGCCATGAATAAGAATGTTCCTAGCAGCACTATTGATAATAACTCAAAATCAGAAATCACCTCCATCATTTGGGGAAGGAATAAATAGAATTGTGGTCAGTCACACAATGTAATACTATACAGTAATGCAGAGAAACGACAACTATATACACAGCAGAATGGATAAACCTGAATGTTATGTGAAAGACAAAAACAAAAGCATATATACTGTACGATTCCATTTATATAAAATACCAAAAGAGGCAAAACCGATCTCTGCTTTGGAAGCCAGAAGGGTGGCTTTCCAGGTGGGGGTAATCATGAAAAGAGAGCAGTGCCCACCATGTTCTATATCTTGACTTGGTTGTTGAGTACCTGGGTGTGTTCACTTTGTGAAAATTCATCAAGTTGTACATTAAGATTTGTGTATATTTACCAGATATGTTACACTTCAAAAAAAAAAAAAAAAGATTCTACTGAAGGCAATAAAACAGATTTGAAGAAAAGGCACATGTTTTTGAATGGGAGCACTTAATATTTTTAAAAAATCTTCTCTTCCCGCCCCACCCCACCCCACCTCATATATTGGAATTTAATACAAATTCCAATTAGAATTTCAAGAAGGTTTTGTTTTGTTTTTCTAATTGGGAGCTTGATCACAGGAAGACTTGACATCTCCCTCCCACTCCCAGACTGAGGAGGCAGAGGCTCTATGCTGGATCCTCTCTCCTACTCAGCCACTCACACATACCCCGTTTCCAGAAGATGACGCAAGTGCGCAGCCCATTAGGTCAGAGCCCCACCTGCCTCTTAGTGGGGACTGGATCAGAGAGAGACCCAGCAGTGTAACATAAAGATCAGCATTGAAACTAAGCTGATAAGTCCAGTGAGAGTGGCACTGGACTGGCAATCCAGTTCAGTATGCTGTCATCCACCAAAACCAAATGGATGAAAAAAGTGGTCAATAATATCTGCCCCACCAGACTGCAAAAAAAATATTTTCATTTCTAAGATTCACCTCGGCTTTATTTAAAAGCTTTTCAACCACCTAAGCATTACACCATGGGTTAACTTATTTGACATTCACATATATTCTATTAAGGAGAAAGGACAGCTATCCTCTTTCTCCCCGTCTTCCAGGAGAAAAAGCTGAAGTTTGGAAAGGTAATGTGACTTGTTCAAGGTCACAAGCTGGCAAGCAGCCATACTGGGGCTCTGAATGCAGTCTTCTGACTCCATATCCCAGGCTTCCTTCCCGCTAATCTCTGTGATAAGGCGAGTCACACGCTGCTGCGGGTGAGATGGAAGAGTGGTGGGGGCGATGGGTCCTGGCAACAGACCCAGGGTCCCCGAGACAGCCTTTTTGGGAGAGCTGGCCAGAACCTGGCCAAGCTAGGGGAGGCCGGGAGGAGGGTGACGCCATTCCCTGCTCAAACACTTGGCTCCAGAGGTGGTTGCTGCCACTGCTATCTCATCGGACACTCAGAGGTCAGGAGGGAACAGCTCCCCAGATGAACTCCTGGAAGGAGGCAAGCGTGTCGGCCCATCACCCACAAGCCCTACTGCAGCCTCAGAGTCGGGCTCTGGCATGGCACCTCCTTGGGGCGCCTTGGACTCTGCCTGCCAGGAAGGCCCAGTGAGCGGTAGGGAGGCAGCATATCAGAGCAGCTGGGTGCTTCCACTCTATGAAGAGGGGGCCCACCCAACTGCCCTTGAGGAGCAGCAAGACTGGGCCGGTACCAGGAGAAGTATATAGTGCGTCTGTGAGTCTACCTGAATGTTCCCAATGAGGTTACAGTCTTCATGGAGGGTGGGTGCCGAAGTAACACTGGAACCCCGGGGGGAGGACCCAGACCCCAGGGTGGGACGGAGGAGGTGGGGAGCCTGCAGCCTGAGGGGAACGTGCTGAAGAACTGCTCTGCTCTGTGCCAGACAGCATGCTCAGTGGTTTGCATGCACCATCTCATTCCACCCACCCTCTCTGAGGAAGGCACTCTTATCATCCCCATGTTGCAGAGGACAACATAGACACGAGGAGAAATGAACTCATTCACTCAAGGTTACACAGGTTGTAGGAAGCAGAGCCAGGCTTCTGTTTAACTGCAACCAAGGTGCTAGAGTGGCCCAGCTCATCCCGATTCCCTCCGGGGCTGACCCTGCTCTCCACTCACCTTTGGCGTCCTGCTGAAGCTGGTCAGTACAGCACAGGGCTCACTGCTTATCTGAGCCCTCATCTGAGAGGCTCCTGGCAGACTCCTGGCATATGGGGAACCAGCTGAGGGACTTGAGAGTCAGAAGACCTGGGTTCACAGAGGCTGTCCGCCTCGGTCCCATTATTGCTCTGCAATAATAACCCACAGACTAATAACCGGGGGGACACACAGTACAGTACCATTATTTACTTTGCAACTTTCATATTTATTCCTAGTGAATTACAAACTCAAATTTCTGGCCTAATCAACTCACTTGACATGGGACTTCCTTCTATCCTCTTTGATGTGGCCCTACACTGAGGGTGGAGAATAATTTCTTACTCCCTATGAATTCTGCCCTTGCTCCTTCTGTAGGGAACAGGTCTAATTTGTTGTCCTCATGACAGGGCCTCTGAGAACTGGTGACACTAGCTAGTGCCTTCTCACCTGAAGCCTTCTGATTCTATGTGGACCCCAGAAAAAGTACTTACAAACACCCAGAACTCTAACAGGGTGTGCTTGAATCTACCCTAGAACCACCTCCTGATCAGGAACATGGCAGCCTGGCTGGCCAACTGGAGTTGGGAGTTCAGGTAAAGTGGGTGGTGGGCACACAATCGCACTTGGTATGGAAAGGACTCCCACAGAGAAAAGCTAAGGGTACCAACCTTGGGAGCGACTGAATTCTGTGACGTGATCTGCAGGCCCATCAGCTGACGATAGTCTGGGGGACAGCAAGGGGATGGGGAGGTGGGGAGTACAAGGAGGCTCACTCACAGGCAAGCTCTTCTTTATAAAGGAGACTATTAGGAAAATCCAAGGAGACTTGGCCACCTGGGGTTCGATGTTATAATCCTTCCTAGGGCCCATCTCAGCAGAAGGGGGAAATATTTGCTGACTGTTTGTACAAGTTAATTAACTGTTATTAAAACATGCCCTTGAGCTTAATGATGTTCTTTATTTTACCATTTACATATTGCAAGCCTTCAAGTGATGTTAACTCCTTGAGCGGACTCTTCAACTTGATTTCATTTGTGCAGTTTTGAGAACTTCTCTCTTCAAATATGCATGCAGACTCAGTGAGTCATAAATGTAATGGGCAGTTTTCCTGGCAGAGTAGGCTAGAACACTGGCCTTAGAGCCACAAGACCTGGATTCCCACGCCAGACCTGCTATTTCCTATCTGGATGACCCTGAATAAATAAGTTAATTTCTCTGACCCTCATCTGTACAGTGGGATAATTCTCACCCAGCCACTTTCTTAGGGATATTGTGGGGATGAAATGAGATGTCTGTGATGGCTTGTAATAGGGTGTAAAACACATGAAGTCATGTTAGACTAAAAGATGTTAGATATTTCCTGGACGTGGAAGTAGAATTTTGGATTGGATATTCGCGGCTTGGGACATTCTAGTATTGTTTCACCTTTTGCCAGCTGTGTTCTGGTGTCTAGAACTCCTCTATCAGGAGTTTGGAGTGCCACCCCTCCCTGGCTCTGGGTCAATGTCATTAAGGTGAGGTCTGAGCCCACTACATTTCTCAAAGCCACAGTGGTTGGTTCAGGGACGGGAATGTCAGCCAATTACAATCAGCAGGAAGCAGTAAGCTTTTTCCTGGGATACCCAGGAAAGAAAACCACACTTTGTAAGGGGATTTACAGCTGAGGATGAGGATGGCCTGAGGCAGGGGCAGCCCACCTTGTGGCCCTAAGAGGGGAAGCCCATCTGAGAGTGAAGTTAACAGAGGAAAGCAGAGGCGAGACACAAGTGCTGATGATGTCTTTGGAGCCCTTGAATCCAGACTTTTCAGTGACAGGTGTTGCTAAGTTTCTTTTTAATTTAAGCCAGTGTGGGCAGGATTTCTATCATTTGCAACTGAAAGGGACGGATAAACAACCTGAATGAAAGCAGGATTGATCAAGAATCAGAATGCATTTCTGGCTATGTTTTCCAAAGGGAAATATTCTGTCCTGCATGCTCCACTTTCTACCCAAGAGCTGTCAACTAACCCTGGCCTTAGCACAGGGCTTAGCACAGGGCTGAGGACATTCATCTTCAGTACAAAGTAGAACTGTTTAGGAAAACTATCACTTCTTTCTTCTTATTACTTACTTACCACTTTCTACTTAGGAGTAGCTTTTCCTATTCTAATTGTCCAATTCTCTAAGTTCTTCAAGAATTCCTTCCTTGAGATGGAATGATCTTTGAGATCTGTGTTTTTTAAGGACTGTTCTTTAGATCTTTGATTATCCAAGAAGGTGGATAAGCTCTGTGGTTATGGTTTCTTTCTGGCCTTTCTGCCACACTACGCAATTCATCAACCCAGCCAGTTTGTCTCATGGACCTACCTTATATCTTATGCTTCTGTGCCTCTCTCAAGCTTTTCATCTTCCCTTCCTAACTCTCAGCACTGACTTCTCCTGACAATACAAGGTGGGGAGGACATGTTGGTGGCCGAGCCATCCACCTTGTTTCCTCTCTTCCTTGCTGGCCAAGTAGCAGCTGAGTTCTGACATCTGTTATCTCTTCCTGACTGGTCTAAGCGCCTCATATAACTCCACCTGCCTAGCCAATGACTGGCTTAAGAAGAGATATGTGACCCAAATCTGTCCAATGAGACTTCAGGGCAAGTCTACCAGTAGGGCTTCTGAAACAAGGAAGGGCTAGACCCTTTTATTGCACCTGGATTTAGGTATGTGAATCCATGCTGCCTGGAGCTGCTGCAGCGAGGAGCTGGCTGATGTGCTGGGGCTAACTGAAAGCAAAAGCAGAAAGTCCTGGGTCCCTGATGGCTTCACTGGGCAATGCGGGGACTGCTTCATTTCCAGGCTTCTTGATCTGTGAGCTAATACTTTCCTATATGGTTTCAGCCACATGGGGCTGTGTTCTCTGTTACTTAAAACCAATAGCCCCCTAACTGGTAAGAAATCTCACCTCAAAATCTGCTCCTCCTTGGAACTGTCCCAGATCATGCCAGTCCATAACAATAGCCTCATCCCCAAAGCATGCTCACTGGACTTTCTGTTAATACCAGGAACAGTTTTCATTCTAGGAGTGAGTTTCTGAAGTACAGTGTTGAGGAGATGTTGGGGATACAGTGGAGTTGAGCGGGGACCCGTGCTATGGCAGTGTCTGCCATGACACTGGGAAGAGGCATATCTAGCCTCATGTGTCCAAACAGAACTCCTGACTCTGTCATCCAAATCTGTTCTGCCTGTGTTCTAGGTCTCAGTGAGCAGCATCTCCATTTTATCAGTTACTTGGGCCCCAAACCTTGGACTCACCCTTGATTTCTTCTTTCTCTCACATTCACAATCGAGTAAAGGAAATCTTGTTGGTTTTACCTTCAAAACATATCCAGAACCGCTCTACTACCTCCCCAAAGCTCTACTGCCCTGGTCCAGGCCACCACGGTTTCTCTCTTGAGTAACTCCAACAGTCCTCTAACCTTCTCCCGTGTCCAGTCCTTGCCCCCAGGCTGTTCTGCACAGTGAGATCAATCCTTTCCAAAGACTCCCATCATGCTCAGAACAGAAGCTCAAGTCCTTACTACAACCTCAAACATGGCTAAGGCGAGCCTCCTGCACAGTCTCCCGACCTCCCAATTCCCCAGCCCACCGTTCGTCAGCCCTTAAACACCTGAGGCCCAATGTCATGGCCTTCAGTGTTGCCTTTGCTGGGAATACTCTTCACGCTCTCCCACACTTCCTTCAAGTCTCCGATTTCAGTTATCTTGGAGGAGAGGTCTCCAACACCCTCAGCTCCCTCTACCCTCCTTCCTGGGCTTTATTTTCCTTCATAAAAGAGGGCTTACCTGCCCCTCAACTTTTATGAATAATTTTCTGAGATCTGTGATCCTTAACTGATATTTGTAAAAATGCACATTCAATGTCATAATTGCTTTGTCTTCACACAATACTTAGTTTGCAATTCCAAATATCATTATAGGGAAATTATTTATCAAGAAGTGGCACAGGTTAACTTTTTTTTTTTTTTTTTTTGCCTTAGCATTTAATCCAACCCTCTATCTTTGGTGGAATACTTGCAAATATTCCTTCATCTAGGTAGTATTCACCAAGAATCAAACATATTCCTGCCTAAGGAGCCCCTGTCTCCCTAGGGAGACAAATGAGAGCCTCTTTTTACAGGGCTTCAGGGAAGACATGAGTTGGGCTTTGGAGGACTGTTCAATTCATTGGAATCCAATTATTTATTGAGCATCTATCACATGCACAGTGGTCTACTTCAACCTTGCAAATTCAAAGACATGGGTTTAGTCCACAAGTGGCTTATAATCCTGTATGTGAGATAACATCTAGAAAAACTAACCTTAATAAAAAGCAGCAAAATGTCAGATGTTGCAAGAGAAAAGAAAAACCACCCATGTTCTAAATGGCCTCAGAGGAGGAGGAAGCATAACTGATGGAGAAATCAGGTGTGGCTTTGGGAAAACCATGACACTTCTCGGCCTAGGAGAGGTGGGTGTGACAGGCAGAGATGTGGGACATGTGGGTGGGGTTACTCCAGGTAAAGGAAAGTGTGCACTCCAAGGCAGGCAGATAGCAGAGTGCAGGGTGCAGGCGGTTATGTTCCACTCAGAATGGCCAGTCCCAGCCTGTGTGCTCTGGGAAGTACAGAGGTGCACACCTGTGTGTACACGTGTGTGTGAGAGAGACTGAGGGGAACTGAGCTGCCTCAGCAGTCATGTGAACATTGAATTACACTGGGGAAAAAGGAGAAAAATGACCAGTTAAAGAGACTGTCACTCTAGAGGTGGGTCACAAAGGATATTTAACCTGGCAAACGGGCTTTTTATTAATACTTTATATTGATGTCATATATTCTTTTTTTAAAAAAATATTTATTTATTTGACACAGAGAGAGCGCCCAAGCAAGGGGAGTGGCAGGCAGAAGGAGAGGGAGAAGCAGAATCTCCTCAGAGCAGGGAGCCCACTGCAGGACTCTTGATCCCAGGACCCCAGGATCCTTCACCCCAGGATCGTGACCTGAGCTGAAGGCAGATGCCCAACAGACTGAGCCACCCAGGTGTCATATATATTCTTTTTATACGTACAAAATATTACATAATAAGGTCTATTTGATCAATTTATTTAATGAACAAATGCAAATTCAACTTTTGCTCTTTGAAAAATCTTTTTGAGGGCAGCCCGGGTGGCTCAGTGGTTTAGCGCCGCCTTCAGCCCAGGGCTGATCTTGGAGACCTAGGATCAAGTCCCACGTCGGGCTCCCTGCATGGAGCCTGCTTCTCCCTTTGCCTGTGTCTCTGCCTCTCTCTCCATCTCTCTGTGTCTATCATGAATAAATAGATAAGATCTTAAAAATATAAATATAAATATATAAAATAAAATAAAATAAAAATCTTTTTGAAGAGGTGGATACCCAGGGAAGAGAGCTGGGAGGACCATGCCAAGGGCAAGGGTTATAGGAAAGGAAAGATGGGGCAGGTAAGAAGAAAGACAGTAGCAGCTTGGCCACAGAGAAGATGATTGGGGTTGGCATGGCAGGGGGGACACATGCAGGAGAACATGCAGCACAGACGAGGCCCCAGCAGAGTGCTAGGGGGACAGTGGTGCTTGTGAGCCATTCTTGAAGGAAATCCCTGGGCCCAGGAGAGGCACCTATGGTTCATGGAGACACTGGCTCCCTGTCCTGGGCCCCCACCCGGAAGTGCCCGGAGTGGTGTTTAGCCGGGAGACCCTGAACTCGATTACCCACTCACCGGGCAGTGGTAGGACCCAGGGATGCCTGCAGCGGGATCCCAGCTTCTGTGCACAGGGCTCCAGTGTCCCAGATTGCGACCTGGGTGTGTCACCATGAACACAGACTCCATGCGGGAGGTTTTTCTCACTGATGCCCTTTGTGATTACAGCTGGCAGGTTTAAATAGGGGTTTTCCATAAACATGACCTTTGAGGAAAGCTTAACGACTGTTTTAGGAGGACCTGAGACTCATGAGCCCTGAGGAGCTGGAGGGAAAGGAGTTTGGGCATTAGGGTGCCTCTGACTTCACCTCAGAGAGGTGTCTCGGTGGGAGTCAGCCATGTTTCCCCCCATGTCAGGCAGACAGGTGTGTGCCCTGAGGTCATAGCCTGAGGGATGCCTGGGCTGTGAGGAAAGGAGGTGAACCTAGGGGCTTGGGAGACCCAACTTCTGTCTCAGACTCAGTCAGGGTCCCTGCAGAGATCTCAGCTGGGAAGCAGCAGAGTCATCATGAATTAGGCTCTGAACTCAGAAGATCTGGGTTTGAATTCTGCTGCCCCTTCCCCCAACATACCCGAACTAAACTACAACCCTCCCACTAGCCTCTCTCCTAAAATGCCTGTATTTTCCACAATTTATAATGAGATTGCTTTGTGTGTGTGTGTGTGTGTGTTTACTGTTGCTCTCCTCTGTAAAACTTTCTAAGCTTCACTAGAGCACTGGCCATGCTTGTGTGGCTAATTATATTGTGCTGAGGGCAGCACTTGACCTGGCACACAGAAGTATTTCTCATGGTCTGCTAGGTGAATAGATGTATCTGCTGAGCATATGCCTTGAGCTCCCTGGGCGTTTCTGGTATATGTGAAGCACTCAGCACCATGCGCCGCCATCATGACCACCTAATGGATGGTAGCTGCACATCAGTGCCTCTAAAAAAACAAGGAGCTTAGACTGGATTTTCCGAAGTGAGAGCAGAAAGCAGATGACCATCTGTCTTACTAGCCCCACCATGTTGAGAATGGAGAACCCGGCACAGAGAGGGGAAGTGATTTACCCTGATAATCTTCTGAAAGAACCTCCCCTTTATCCGCCCCCTCGGCTGTAGCCTCCAGACTTGGTACTCTGAGTGTCTCAACTGCTATTTTTCTTGTTCTCAGTGGGCCATGTTTTGACAGAGAAAGTACACCATATCAGTTCCCAAATCTTACAGATTCCTTAGGGAACAGCTCAAACGCTATATCCTCCAGAAAGTCTCCCGTGGGCCTCGAGCATCCAATAGCTGCTCCTTATATTCAAGTGCCCCAGCCCTCCATCTGGCCCAAGCATTTTCTCCCTCTGTATTAGGGTGATCAATGCATGTACCTTACAAAACATTTACCTTCACAGACATCCACTACCTCCTTCTGGGTCAGGACCACATCCACATCAACTTCTATGTGCTTCTCAAACACGTAGGGCAATGCATTGCCTGCTATGTTTGTACCTTAATGAGTCAGTGAGCAAGATTTTCTGGCTCCCCTAGGGCATGCCACTCTAACTGGTCAGGGCCATGAACTCTTCCACAAAAGACCTGAGCATCACCCCAGCCAAGATGAATCAAATGCAGCATCAAGGCTGTGATTCCAAGACAAATCCATACAAAGTGAACTTAATAGTTGCACAGGGCAGAAGCACCAGTCATGGGTTTTGACAGATGGATAAATGATCCTGATTAGCAGGGCAGCAGCACCAGCTGACTAAAAGGTCACGTCTCCCCGGACCAAACAGTGGCAGATGAGGCATCTTTTTAAAAAAGCCAAAAAGGGTTTCTTCATCTATAAAAATAAATAAATGTTATTTGATGGCTTCTTCGTGGCTCAGTTGTCTTTAGACTCTAGTGTGGGCTGTTCCAAAAGGCACCATTTTATGCAATGGAAACAGTTCAGTGAAACACGTTTTGAAAATTAGTGACATAGAACACTAGTAGAGCTGGAATCGGCCTAAGGAGCCATCAATGCGGTCTATACCTCAATTATTCCTAATCTGATTTATTTGCAGAGCTCTCTAGGTACAATGGAGGATGGTGCTAGTGAGTGGGCGTGGGGCCTTGCTTTCTGTTAAAAGAGAAAAAGCAGTGGTGGCTCAGAGCACAGCAGGCCCTGCCCATTCTCCTGACAACATGGGTGTTAGGTCAGCCTGGCTGTGGCGGCTGGCCCCCCACTGGCTGGCTGATTGCCTTGGCTCCAGCCTTCCACAGGGAACTCCTGAGTGAGGAGGAGAGGCCTCCTTAGCCGGGATCTGAGTGACCAGAGGAAGCCAGTTGTCCAGGGCAGGGCAAGTCCCATGGAAGTCAAAGGACTTGGAGAATCACAACCTGACAAAGAGGTAGAGGCCTCCAGACGTGTGCCAGCCTCCTCCAACAAGTGGTCCAGAGAACAGGCTAGGAAACCACACAGGACTTCTCAGGCAATGGAGGATTTAATATCTTATTCTTGCTAAGCGAGTCAGATATGTAACTGCTAATCAGAGCTTCTCATCAGCCTGAGGTAACCAGGGTTACCGCCCTGGTTGGATGTAATTCCAGCTAAGAGCAAAGACGCTCCACAGTCTCATTAGACTGTGAGGCCTTTTCACAGGATCTCTGCTAGAATTTATTTTTTTTTAAATGCTAAAGGTTGTCCCATAGACCTGCATTACTACCTTCAAAAACCCCAGGATGGGGCTCTCTTGCATCTAGCCTAAGACATAGATTTTTGGTTTTTTAAAGATTTTATTTTTTTCATGAGAGACATAGGCAGAGGGAGAAGCAGGCTCCCTATAGGGAGCCTGATGTGGGACTCAATCCCTGGACCCCAGGATCATGACCCGAGCCAAAGGCAGACAGTCAACCACTGAGCCACCCAGGTGTCCCTAAGAGAAGAGGAAACAGGCCCAGTAATGCTGTGCCTTCACTAAAGTCTGTGTAAATTAGTGTAGATGGTCAGCCACACAGTGTTGCTTGCATGTCTTTCTCCTTTATGCACGTGTTCAAGTAGACAGTGACTCCCCAAGGACTTTCTTTCCATCTAGTACAGCACAGTGAGTGGCCAAGAGTGGGAGGATCTGGTATCAGACTACAATTCTCCCTCCACTGTGTGCTTGTTACGTGGCCACCGCAGACACAGCTCTTAAGCTCTGTGCCTCATTTTTCCTATGGGCTAAGGCAAGAATAGTCCCTGGAGCAACTTTGCTTTAGTTTCTTCAGCCGCAAAATGGGGGATATTCATATAATAAGGCATGCCTCCTTGGGTGACTGTGAAAACAAAGTCAATTAATACAGGTTAAATACTTAGAACCATGACTGGCCCTTGGTAAGTACTCAGTAAATAACAGATTTATTGGGATATAATTCACATATCACACAACTCACTTATTTAAAGTATACAATTCAATAATCTGGGGGATAGTCACAGATATGTGCAATCGTCACCATACTCAATTTTGGACGATTTTTGTTACCTCAAAAAGAAACCCTGCAACCATTAGCCATCACCCACTCCTCACCTCCCCTTCCAGGTCCCTTCTCATACCTAAGCAACTGGTGATCTATTTTTGGTCCCTATCAATTTCCTTACTCTAGACTTTTACATGAATGGAATCATATAGTATGTGGTCTTTTGTGACTGGCTTTTCTCATGTAGTTCAGTGCTTTTACAGTTCATCCATGTGATATCACACATCAGTATTTCATTTCTTTTTATGGTTGAATGATGTTCCATTGTATGGATGTACCACCTTTTGTTTACCCATTTGTCTATTTGGGTTATTTTCCAACCATGAAGTCATGAAGTCAGACCACAGAGTTGTAAGCTAACTCTATGTTTCACTGTCTGAGGAGCTGCCAGACTGCTTCTCGTGGCAGCTGTATCAATCTTCTGTTCTCACCAGGAGTGCACAAGAGTTCTGATCAGGAGTGCACGAGAGTTCTGATTTCTCCATCCATGAGTTCTCTGACTTTATGATTCTAGCCATCCAAGTGGGTGTTAAGTGGTATCTTGTGGTTTTTATTATTTGCATTTTTCTGATGGCTCATGATGTTGAGCATCTTTTCATATACTTCTTGGCCATCTGTATATCACTTTTGGGGAAGTATCTATTTAGATCCTTTGCCCATTTTTAAATTAGGATATTTGTCTTTTGAATTGCCAGAGTCCTTCATTTATTCTGGATACAAATCCCTTATCAGATATATGAATTCCATATATTTTCTCCCATTCTTTGGGCTGTCTTTGCACTCTCTTGATCATGTCTTGAAACACAAAAGCTATTTAACCTTCACGAAGCCCAATTTATCTATTTTTAAATTTTGTTGCTTATGTGTTTGGTGTCATATCTAAGAATCTTTTACCAAACTCATAAAGATTTATCCCTGTGTTTTATAGTTTTTGCTCCTACATTTAGGTCTGATCCATCTTGAGAAAAATTTTATATATGGTGTCAGATAAGGGTCCAACACCATTCTTTGGCATGACTATCCAGTTGTCCCAGTAACATTTGTTGAAAAGACTATTCTTTCCTCATTGATTGGTTTTAGCACCCTTGTAAAAAAGTCAGTTGGCCATACGTATAATGAGTTTATTTCTGGACTCTCAATTTTACTTCATTATCTATATATGTCTATCCTGTGCCAGTACCACACTGTTTGATTTCTATTGCTTTGTAGTAAGTTTTGAAACTGGAAGGCATAAGTTCTATTTTCTTTTTCTTTTTTTTATATTTTATTTTTCTTATTTCAAGATTATTTTTGCTATTTTGGATTCCCTGAAATTCCACAGAAATTTTATAATCAGCTGTCAAATTCTACAACAAAGTCATCTGGGATTCTGATAGGCATTGCAATGGATCTGCAGATCATTTTGGGGGAGATAAATATCAACATTTCCCCCCATCTTTTTCTTCCTCCTCTTCCTCCTCTTACAACTACCACTACTACTATTACCTTTTAGCATTACAAGAAGTAAATAAGATAACCCATGTGAAGTGCCAGCACATAGTAAGAGCTCAGTAACATGTTTGTTTTTAGTGTTTTTGCAGTCTCTGAAGCTATCCTATGCTGGCAGGAGAATGGGCTGAGTGACCTCCACAACCCCCGCCCCCCACCCCACCCCCTGGTTCCAGTGGTGACCACCCTGTAATGCAGGCTGTTTCTAGCTATGGTACAGGGAACTCCCAAGCCCAGGGCTTTTCATCTTCCCAAGTGTGGCTTCCCCTTGAGGCTCAAGACTGGGGGCTCTGCCAGCAATAGCACGACCTCAGCTCATATTCAGCTCCCACAGGCCTGTAATCAGGAGTTCCTGTGAGTGATATAATCCACACACACTCAATCAAAATGCCTTCTCAGCTGCCTTGGCAAGAAAGGATATGAGGGCTGTGTGGTAAGGAAGAGAACAGGTCTGATTGAGCATTTCTCAAACTTTAGTCATGATTTGTGCTCGTAGTCATGTCCCACCATATTGGATTAGCCTAGCAGTTTAATATAATTCTATAAGCTAGAAGCAAATATATCTTATTATTTAAAAAAGAAATTTTAAATTGTTGCCTTAAACGGAAAGCCGGGATCACATGCTTTAAATAAGAGTTAACCATGAAAATAAACACAATGGGAACAAAACCATGTAACAAAATGCTTTCTGTTAAAAAGAAGATTAGCAAACCTTAGAGGGGGATACTAAAGACGTCTTAGTGCCCAACTGAAACTCTCTCCTCGACTTGATCAGAAGGACTAGAAGAGAACAGAAGAGGGGGCTCAGGCCCCCCTACTTAGTGACAGAGTGGGATGCTATGTACAGTCCCACCTGCACTTCCAAGGCTGCACACCAGGCTGAGATGTGTGTTTGAGAAGTGATGCCTCCCTCACCCCAACCCACCCCCAGTTTTGGTGCTCCACCATCCTGGCATTTCCTGACTGTGGGGATTACCACACAGGCTCTGGGCACCACCCAGAGTGTTCCAAACTCAGCAGGAGAAATTGTACAGGAGCACTGTAGTGTCTGCGGAAAAGTACTGCATGGCTCCTATTGGGCTGCAGCAGCAGGACTGCTCTGTTCTCATGGTCTGCCCCTGCTCCATGACTTGGTGAGGAGAGCCTGTGTGAAGATTGTGAGGAGGACAGAGCCCAGGAGGGTGTGGGACGGTGCCAATGTCACCTTCCTGGAAGGAGCGCTTTTCCCCTGGAGGCACCTGGTCCTTGGCTGTCACCTGTCTTCTCCCTCTGCACAACGGTGGCCATCCTGAGCCAACATAAATCAAGCCAGAGCCCACAGAGAACTTGTCCTATTACAGTTTTCCAAACACCCATCCCACACCTGGGCTCTGAAGGATGACCCAACTCGTTTCGGGTCCCGACCTGCTTCAAACCCCACAACCTTGTTACTACCCTCAGCATCCGGCCTGGAGAGAGGGAGAAAATCATAGTCTAGGCCAATCAACCAGTCAAACCAAGATCAAGTAGAATGTTGTATAGGCATTTCACGGATGAACTGACAAAGGTCTATAGAAATGGGAACAATTAGATTCTGATAGAGGTTCAGTTAAAGTCCAAGACAACAGGAGAAATGTCATCAAACTGACACGTTCAAAAGTATATGCATAGGGGACCCAGCACCCAATAAAAGCATTAAACAGGGCCATGAATGATGGAACAAAAAAAAAGCCATTTTAGGGAAATGATGGAAAACTGCTATTACCCTGGGGAGTAAAACTCTAGTGTTCACAGCTGCCTCCTCCACAGACACCTGAAGGTAAGGCACCCACTAAATCTGGATATGGGGTAACTAAACTAAACTAAATCTGGATGTGGGGAACAGCAAAACACTTTGCATAACCAGAGGGACAAGCAAGGGTCCAGGGAATGGTTTTCATAAGACAAAGCATCTCCACACCTGCGTGTTCCCACTTCTGAGCCCGACACAGACTGAGCAGAAACCAACAAGAGGACACTTCCCCAGAGGCTGCTGAGAAGACTTTCAGATGTATCTCCCATCTCTTCCCCAGCCATCAGGAGCCGGCTGAGTCCCTGCCCTGAACCCAGCATGTGGACTTTTTTAAAGCTTTTATTTATTTATTTATTTATTTATTTATTTATTTATTTATTTATTTATTTCGGGGGGGGGGCAAGCATGGACGGGGAGAGAGGGAGAATGACCCCTCATCAAGCAGAGAGCCTGATCCCAGGACCCCAGGATCATGACCTGAGCCAAAAGCAGACACTTAACCGACTGAGCCACCCAGAATATATTATATGAGGGCTCTTGCTTCACTTTCTAGACCAGCCACCCATTCATCTTCTCCAGTCCCAGGAGACAATGACAAATTGTACTCCTGATTTGAGAGCCTGATCTACCTTTGTGGAGATAGGCCTCCTCTTCTGAATAGCCCAAGAGCAGTTACTGAGACCCTTCTCCAAAGGCACTATCACAGCCTCTGTCAAGGCCTACCCTGAGATGCTGTATGCTATCTGTCTCTGTCTTTTAATGGATAAATAATCTTATATATCCACTTTGGAAAAGAGATCCATGGCCGAAGGCTTCAGGGATAATTAACAATGACATTCAGAAGGGTGTGGCAACTGAATTATATGTAGTAGGCTCCTACATTAGCCAATCTGCTCTAAATATGAAAATTTAAAAAAATTAAGATTTTATTTATTTATTCATGAGAGACACACACACACAGAGAGGCAGAGACATAAGCAGAGGGAGAAGCAGGCTCCATGCAGGGAGCCCGGTGTGGGACTCAATCCCGGGACTCCAGGATCATGCCCTGAGCCAAAGGCAGATGCTCAACCCCTGAACCATCCAGGTACTTGTAAATATGAAAATTCTTAACTTTTCATCAAAATAATAAACATTGAGCAATTATCTCGAATACTCATCACAAAACAATTCTTCGTTAAAACCAGAAGAATATGTTGCCTCAGTGCCTCTAGATATAGGCTCCAAAAGGGGACAGATATTATTATCTGGTAGTGTTTTACCAGTCTTTGTGGGCTTTGCAGCCGGGGGGACAGGGCCTATCCAGTATGTTCCTAGGACCTTCTCTGTCCCTGCAGGGTTTTTTTCCCCAGCTGCAGGAAGCCTAGACTGGAGAAGGGAACACTGACCTGGCTTTTTATTAAAGCATCTAATTATCAAAGATAGTTCTATTAAAAAATTTTCTTTGTTGAGGCAACCGACTCAGTGCTTCTGAGCAGCACCAAGGCAATTTCCCACAATATCCATATGCCAAAGCTGCTGGTGCATTTTACAGAGCTGGCCTTCACCCTGGTCATGGCTCATGGCTGATACACTGAGTGTACTCATAATTACAACTCAGAGCAGGAAGAGTCTCAGGTGGTGTGTTTGTGATTGGCCATTGCAAAACATTCAAAGGTGCTCAAGATGTGAGTCTGTGATGCAATGGTAAAGTACATTTTCTATTGTCTCTGTCTCTAAAGGCAAGAAGAGAGAAACAAAAGAAAGACCTTTCAAGAGGTCCACACAGCATGCAAAGTGATATGCAATCATATTTGTTTGATATGGGAAAATGTTCAGAGTCAGTATTAAGTATAGGGAGGGTTAATAAAATTATGTATTCAGTTTGATACTGATGTTTTTTAAAGATTTTATTTATTTATTCATGAGAGAGAGAAAGAGGCAGAGACATAGGCAGAGGGAGACGCAGGCTCCATGCTGGGAGACGCAGGCTCCATGCAGGGAGCCCAATGTGAGACTCAATCCTGGGACTCCAGGATCATGCCCTGGGTCGAAGTCAGGAGCAACCACTGAACCACATGGCATTCCTGATTTTTGTTTAAAAACACATACATTGGGATCCCTGGGTGGCGCAGCGGTTTGGCGCCTGCCTTTGGCCCAGGGCGCGATCCTGGAGACCCGGGATCGAATCCCACATCAGGCTCCCGGCGCATGGAGCCTGCTTCTCCCTCTGCCTGTGTCTCTGCCTCTCTCTTTCTCTCTGTATGACTATCATAAATAAATAAAATTAAAAAAAAAAAGATTTAAAAACACATACATTGCATTGAAAGAATGTATGTGTAGGCATTCTTCTCTCTGTTTGAAAGAAGTCTATAAATATATATATCAAAATGCTAACCATGGTTTCTTTGAGTAGTGGAAATGTAGGAGATACTTATTTTCTTCCATTTTTTAAGTCTTTATGGTCTAATTTATCTACAATATACAAGTATTAATTGTAAACAAAAATGTTATTAAAAATAAATGTGTGTATGGAAGGGCAAGCCAGAGCAGCAGGTCTTAGTCTACTGCTGTCTGTCTTGTTCCTTCCCACAGTGGAGACAGGCCAAGAGCAGAAGCAGAGTTGAGGCAATAATGGCTCACTAGAACCTGTTTTCCAAAAGGACCTTTTTGACAAATTTTTGTAGCTACATTGACATTACTAATGTTAAAAAAAGAACCTCTGATTTCTGGGCATTGATTTTGTATCCTGCCACGCTACCAAATTGCTGTATGAGTTCTAGCAATCTTGGGGTGGAGGCTTTTGGGTTTTCTATGTAGAGTATCATGTCATCGGCGAAGCAGAGAGTTTGACTTCTTCTTTGCCAATTGGAATGCCTTTAAGGTCTTTTTGTTGTCTGATTGCTGAGGCTAGGACTTCCAGTACTATGTTGAATAGCAGTGGTGAGAGTGGACATCCCTGTCTTGTTCCTGATCTTAGGGGAAAGGCTCCCAGTGCTTCCCCATTGAGAATGATATTTCCTGTGGGCTCTTCGTAGATGGCTTTTAAGATGTTGAGGAATGTTCCCTCTATCCCTACACTCTGAAGAGTTTTGATCGGGAATGGATGCTATATTTTGTCAAATGCTTTCTCTGCATCTAATGAGAGGATCATATGGTTCTTGGTTTTTCTCTTGCTGATACGATGAATCACACTGATTGTTTTACGACTGTTGAACCAGCCTTGTGTCCCGAGGATAAATACTACTTGGTCATGGTGAGTAATTTTCTTAATGTACTGTTGGATCCTATTGGCTAGTATCTTGTTGAGAATTTTTGCATCCATGTTCATCAGGGATATTGGTCTGTAATTCTCCTTTTGGTGGGGTCTTTGTCTGGTTTTGGAATTAAGGTGATGCTGGCCTCATAGAACGAATTTGGAAGTACTCCATCTCTTTCTATCTTTCCAATCAATGCCCAGAAATCAGTGGCATTTCTATATACTAACAATGAGACTGAAGAAAGAGAAATTAAGGAGTCAATCCCATTTACAATTGCACCCAAAAGCATAAGATACCTAGGAATAAACCTAACCAAAGAGGTAAAGGATCTATACCCTAAAAACTATAGAACACTTCTGAAAGAAATTGAGGAAGACACAAAGAGATGGAAAAATATTCCATACTCATGGGTTGGCAGAATTAATATTGTGAAAATGTCAATGTTACCCAGAGCAATTTACACGTTTAATGCAATCCCTATCAAAATACCATGGACTTTCTTCAGAGAGTTAGAACAAATTATTTTAAAATTTGTGTGGAATCAGAAAAGACCCCGAATAGCCAGGGGAATTTTAAAAAAGAAAACCATACCTGGGGGCATCACAATGCCCGATTTCAGGTTGTACTACAAAGCTGTGGTCATCAAGACAGTGTGGTACTGGCACAAAAACAGACACATAGATCAATGGTCCGGAAGTGGACCCTGACCTTTATGGTCAACTAATATTCGATAAAGGAGGGAAACCTGGGTGGCGCAGCAGTTTAGCGCCTGCGTTTGGCCCAGGGCGCGATCCTGGAGACCCGGGATCGAATCCCACGTCGGGCTCCCAGTGCATGGAGCCTGCTTCTCCCTCTGCCTGTGTCTCTGCCTCTCTCTCTCTCTCTCTCTCTGTGACTATCATAAATAAATTTAAAAATTAAAAAAAATATTCGATAAAGGAGGAAAGACTATCCACTGGAAGAAAGACAGTTTCTTCAATAAATGGTGCTGGGAAAATTGGACATCCACATGCAGAAGAATGAAACTAGACCACTCTCTTTCACCATACACAAAGATAAACTCAAAATGGATGAAAGATCTAAATGTGAGATAAGATTCCATCAAAATCCTAGAGGAGAACACAGGCAACACCCTTTTTGAACTCAACCACAGTAACTTCTTGCAAGATATATCCACGAAGGCAAAAGAAACAAAAGCAAAAATGAACTATTGGGACCTCATCAAGATAAGAAGCTTTTGCACAGCAAAGGATACAGTCAACAAAACTAAAAGACAACCTACAGAATGGGAGAAGATATTTGCAAATGATGTATCAGATAAAGGGCTAGTTTCCAAGGTCTATAAAGAACTTATCAAACTCAACACCAAAGAAACAAACAATCCAATCATGAAATGGGCAAAAGACATGAAGAGAAATCTCACAGAGGAAGACATGGACATGGCCAACACGCACATGAGAAAATGCTCTGCATCACTTGCCATCAGGGAAATACAAATCAAAACCACAATGAGATACCACCTCACACCAGTGAGAATGGGGAAAATTAACAAGGCAGGAAACAACAAATGTTGGAGAGGATGCGGAGAAAAGGGAACCCTCTTACACTGTTGGTGGGAATGTGAACTGGTGCAGCCACTCTGGAAAACGGTGTGGAGGTTCCTCAAAGAGTTAAAAACAGACCTGCCCTACGACCCAGCAATTGCACTGTTGGGGATTTACCCCAAAGATACAGATGCAATGAAACGCCGGGACACCTGCACCCCGATGTTTATAGCAGCAATGTCCACAATAGTGAAACTGTGGAAGGAGCCTCGGTGTCCATCGAAAGATGAATGGATTAAGAAGATGTGGTTTATGTATACAATGGAATATTACTCAGCCATTAGAAACGACAAATACCCACCATTTGCTTCAACGTGGATGGAACTGGAGGATATTATGCTGAGTGAGGTAAGTCAATCAGAGAAGGACAAACATTATATGTTCTCATTCATTTGGGGAATATAAATAATAGTGAAAGGGAATAGAAGGGAAGGGAGAAGAAATGTGTGGGAAATATCAGAAAGGGAGACAGAACATAAAGACTCCTAACTCTGGGAAACGAACTAGGGGTAGTGGAAGGGGAGGAGGGTGGAGGATGGGGGTGAATGGGTGACGGGCACTGAGGGGGGCACTTGACAGGATGAGCACTGGGTGTTATTCTGTATGTTGGTAAATTGAACACCAATAAAAAATAAATTTATTAAAAAAATAAAATAAAATTTTAGAATAAAAAAAAGAAAAAAGTTGAACACAATGGAAAAATAAGCGAAGAATATGAACAAGTAATTCACAGAAGAAATAACTTCCATTTCTACATATAAAAAGATGTTAAATCTCATTCACATTTCAGTGAGGGTATCAATTTGTGCAACCTTTTAAAGTGCAATTTGATATAATCTACCTACTACCATTAAATCTACTTTTAAATAATAAAATATTATTTTATTTAAAAAAAAGAAAAGAAAGAACCTCATAGGATGAATGGCAAGATTCAGAGACTGTGGTCCTGTTATCACGCGTCTGCCCTTACCTTTCAACCTGGTCTCAGCTCTGAGATGTTAAAGCCCAGTTGCGCTTCTGAATGCATGCATGGGCAAGGACATTTGAGTGGTTTTGGTCAGGATATACTTTTTTTTTTTAAGAAAAAAAAATGCATCTTTCTAGACTAAGATGGAAGAGAAGGAGCTGCCAAGCTATATCTCAGCCTGTATCTCCAATCCCAGCCTGTGTCAGCACCTCATACATAGACTGTCACAGATAGGGAAGCCTGGCCCTCCTAGCCCCACCTTTTAAAAACTTCACCTTGTGGCCAAGTATCAGAT
This sequence comes from Vulpes vulpes, assembly GCF_048418805.1. NCBI lineage: Eukaryota > Metazoa > Chordata > Mammalia > Carnivora > Canidae > Vulpes > Vulpes vulpes. The sequence continues at coordinate 139,623,732 of NC_132781.1, forward strand.
GGACCCAAAAAGTCTACTGGAAAAAGTGGTCTCACCTATGTCTATGATGGGGATTTGTGATGGAGACCCTCTGTCACATGAGACTCAACCCATTCCTTTCCCTCTCACTTCCTTAGAACATGATAAAAGGTATGAAATGGTGCTCTGGGTTGAAAGTTTTGAGAAAACTGGAGAACAGAGGTTATATCATAGCCAGTTATGGATTATACACATGAGACCATATAAGTGGTGCTCCCAGGTACCTAGATACTGAACTTTTTTATCCACTGCCAGTTGGCCTTGCAATGTGCAGCTGCTAAATAAACAAAAAAGGATTCATGTTTTAATTTAGATGACTTTGTGCTCCATAACTTGTCCATTTTTCCCCCCGGAGCCAGAGTGTTTGTTATTTCTTTGCAATTTCAGAAGTTATGAAATGATTCATGGTTTTGTTGGAGCTGAAGTCAACCAAAACCATTCATAATTGTGAACAATCTCTGTTATTATTAGAGGGGAAATGCCAAGGCATCTGTGCTTCCCAAAAACACATGGGGGGAGAGTTCCAGTTTGGAAATGGAAAGGCTGTGTTTTTCCCCCTGGAGTTATTTTATACAAACCGATTTCCAGGGAGATCATTGAGTTCTTCTGGTTGGGACAGTGGAGTGGCCACCAGAATGCATGATTTCTTCTCTCTCCTTCCTCTCTCAGACATAGGGCATCCACATGGTGACACTCTACAGGGTCGTAATTACCCTTTGGATGCCAGTATCCCTTCCAAGATGGTATGATTCATGGAGGTAGGACCACATCTATCTTATTTACTCCAAAATCCAGCTTGCATATAGTAAGTGTTTAAAATAAATATCTGTTGGGAATCCCTGGGTGGCTCAGCAGTTTAGTGCCTGCTTTTGGCCCAGGGCGTGATCCTGGAGACCCAGGACTGAGTCCCATGTTGGGCTCCCTGCATGGAGCCGGCTTCTCCCTCTGCCTGTGTCTCTGCCTCTCTCTGTGTGTGTCTCTCATGAATAAATAAATAAAATCTTAAAAAATAAAATAAAATAAATATCTGTTGGATGACTGCACAAACCCCACTAGGCTCATGTTATTACTCTTTAGTTCTTTGATCCTTCATCTCTATTTGTGTCAGTTGATAATACCTACAACTATAAGAGATTAATCTAAACAAAAAAGAGAAAAGAGAATAAAATGATGTTATGGTGATGTTAAGGATGATAGTGGCAAATATTCTCTGAACACTTTTTATGTGCCACCAGCATGCTAACCACTTTGTATATAATATTACGCTCAATCCTCACAACTTTATAAATTAGGTCCCATTATTATTCCCATCTTTTAGATGAGGTATCTTAGGCACAGATAAATGAAATAAACTTATCCAAGATCACCCAGCAGTCAGTTGTGGAACTAAATACAGACATCCAAATGTGCCAACCCATACACTCCACCAACACTGCTGCTGGTTAAAGCACTTCTGACTACTCTTTCCAGAATGTATTCAGCATCTGAAAATATTTAATGGTGGTAAAACTTCATTCTCTATTGGTGAGTCGGAATTTGTGAAACAAGTCATTCAAAGCCATAAGATATGTGATGATCACAGAAGTTTGGGAACAAAGCTGCTGGTGTGATGATAAGGCCAAAAGGCCAGTCTGCTCTGGTATGTCATGGGCCAGCCAGGAAAGATCACTCCAAAAGAGAAGTAACACGGTGTAGTGAAACAGAGCACTAGACTGGGAGTCAGGAGTTTTGTTTGCAGGATGACCAAAGACTAGAATTTCATCTCTCTGAGCCTGGCCAATTAAACTGATGGGGCCGACCTGGACCAGTGAGTTTCAGATCTATTGTAAAACATATATGGGAATCTCTAAAGTCCCTAAGAAGGGTACTTCTACTTCCCCTTCTTCTCTTTCAGTCTACCTCTGATAGCTAATTCCACAGATTCAAACAGATCCCTCTGTGTGTGTGTATGTGTGTGTGTATGTGTGTGTGTGTGTGTGTGTGTGTTGTGTGTGGGGGGAAAGAAAAGACACAATTTAACACAGGCTCCCTTCTCTCCAACAGTTCTAAAAGTTCGGTGTTCCAACATCATCTACAGCCAGAATTGCCCCTACTACTCATTTATTTTCTTCAAAGGAGATCAATATGGATTTGTCAGCAAAGGTCAATCAGTTCAGCATCTTCAGGAAAGATTTGAAAAGCAATGATGGGAAAACATAGTATCCTCTTTACCTAAGAAGTCCAATCAAGTGGGAGTGCCTGGACTCAAATGGAGACTGGGCTGACAAATGACAACAAAGTCTTTATCTTAAGATGGATGCTAGCTTCCCCATGTCAGACTACACTATGACTCAGACTACTCAGACTCACCATCTCAGGTGAGTCCTGACCCCTCTTTGTGATGATTTCAAATGACAAAGACTTAGCCAGGCCATGTACATAAAGTGTCACTCTATTTCCTTTCCTATTTGACACATAAGATGTACACAGGTCCAATGGTGAAGATCAGTATCTTACCTACTGCCAGAATCATTGTACATTCATCTTGGTCCAACAATCTAGCTGCAAGGGGGATTACTCTTTCTCAGTCCCAGGATAGAGTTAGGTGATGCAGTCAGAGGGTAAAAGGACACAGAGGCTGCAGCCCACACAGCAGAGAAGTCAGGGAGGCTGGAAAAAGGCTGGACACACTCCATATCTCCACCAAAGTCCCACAAAAGTGGACAGTTCTTTCTTAGCAAGCATTCCACCATGAGCACTACCTTTGGAGACAAGCTTTAGATTGATGTGTACTCCTGAGGGACACCCCAGGAAGTGAGGGGAAATGATAGATGGCAGAAGCTGCCAGAGTGGAAGCCATTCACCTGCTTACATCCTTGTGGCCTCTGTGGGCATCAGCTTCCTCCTTTGTTAAAGGACTGGGTGAGATACATGCTCTCTTTAAGCTCCTGGACTTTTCTGTGATTCTAAATCTTTTTCATGTTTCTGGATGATCTACATGGACTGAGACATTTGTTAACATCCTGATGGCAATCAGAGGGCAATTCTGGAATTTCACATGCTAGAAGTAATAACTCATCTCAATTGTCAGCCATCAAGAGGGCACAAACCTGATACCTTTTCCCCTGTTTCTAACCACACCCTCAGAGCTGTGAGCTGTGGCTAAGCATCCCTGCCTGGTCAAAGAATGGGTGTCATCTGTGGATCTCAAGCACCTGGGCCCACATTTAAACTCCCTCGGGAGCTGGGGGTAAGAGAGATATGGAATACATTCTCAGGGGAAGCTGGTGGCTGAATATTCACAAGCCAGGTGCAGTGCAGCTGTAAATGGCCATGCACCTGTCACCTCAGGGTGAACAGGTCTTAAGATATTGTGATACTGTTGACTATAGGGAGAGAGGCAGACTGGTTTCTTCAATTCTTAGGACTAGAATGTGTTCTCTTGGGGGAATGTGTGAATTGGAAAGGGCTGTCTGCACACCCACTGAGGTCACTAGAACAAGAGTGCTCTGGGGATAGGGTGCGGGCACTGGTCCTATTCTGAACCACATGCCCTCAAGAACTCCTATGCTCTCAGAGAAGATCTCCAGATATGAGAAGCAAATGACCCAGGGACTGGGGGAAATGGAAGCTGCAGAGCTGAGAGAAGCTGAATCAGCTCTGAAACAGTTCACAGGCTCACTCCAGGCTTTTGCCTTTGGTGAGATCTCTCCAAACTGGCTCTTAGAACCCCATGGGAACACTGAGAAATCTCAGGCCTGGCTGAATCACAACTAATCTCTCTTCCCAGCTGTACTTCCTGAAAGACAGCATTCGGCGGCAGGACTCAAGCATTTTTGTCCACCCTCATTTCCAGAGATCAGTCTGATATACACCCCTCCCCAGTCATAAGTGTCCCCAGCCTCAGGACATTCTGGGCCAGAGGGCCAAGGCCATGAGCCTGGCTGGTCACACATTTTGCTCAGACCTTTGCCACTCCCTAGACTAGTTGCTACTGGGTCCTTTAGCCAGAGAGAGTGGGACAGATAGACTCCCCTTGGAGTGTCACCAGAGACTGGGAATGTTTGGGCCACTCACAGTCCTTAAAAATACTTGAGTCTGGGTAAATCCTGGCTCCTTTAGGAATGAAACAATGTGGACATAGGTGTATAGATGAACACGCTGCCATGAGATGGAGTGCAATCAACCGCTCAGCTTAGGTACCCCAGGCAGAGTTAGGGTTACTGAAGGCCAAGAGAGGCCAGGGGCAAATCAATATTATGGTTTCCCAGCAGAGCCAGGTCAGCACAGTGTCTGGGCTGCTTATTTTGGTCTGGTGCCTCAGTTTTGTTTCCTCAGGAGAAAATAAAATCAACGTCGGCAGGCCAAGGGTTCACATGCCATTTTGTGGTGCAAACTCCAGAGGAAGGAATGTGGAGCCTTTGGGGGGCAAGGATGCCAAGGTGGTCAAAGGGCTCTTGGTCCCACTTAGACAGCAAGCCTACTTTCCCTTTCGGAAAGTAGCTCTAGAGGCAGCCTCTTTCCTGCGACACTACAAAGGTAAATGGTTGTCATGCTGGTAACTCTCGGGCTGAGGCAAACACGGATCTGCATGCAATAACCAGGAATAGAAATCCACAAGGCTTGGAAACTCGAGGCCCAAAACATTCAGATGACGGTCACCTTCCAGGAAATTGCCTTGCACTCTGCTTCTGGGTTCTACATTGTGACTTGCATTCTCTTGAGTGCTGGCTCCCCATTTATGCACAGAGAGGATAGGGCAGAGGAAGCCAAAGCCTCACCCTGCCGAAAGCAGCTCATTTTCAACCTGATGCCTGCTTTTCTGGAATCTGATTCTCATAAATGTGCTTTGCTGTCCATACACAAAAGACCATCCATTTGCTTTCTCACTCATTCAACGCATCTTTACTAAGCATCTATGTGCCAGCCCCTGTTCTAAACACTGGGAGTACAGTAGTGCACAAAAGAAAGTTGCTGCCTACATGGAGCTTTCATTTTAGTGAAAATAATATTAATACGCAAATGTTCAATAAATATTGGCATTGCACTGCACACCATTCTAAATGCTAAACATGAATGTCATGTCATCCTCAAGAGAGCCTTAGGCAGATATTGTGAGCACCCCACTTAACAGGTGAGGAAACTACGATTATAGCCAAATTGAATAACATTCCCTGGTCATGGCAGGATTCAAACCAATTTCATTGCAATGACATTCTGCCTCCCAAGCTATGTGAGTGTCACTGATGCAACTTCCCAATGGTTTATCTTAAAAACCATTTGTGTAGAGGACAGGCTTTGCTATACCCACAAAATGGAAAGAGCCTGTATGCTCTTAAGACAATAAAAACAGAATCACAAGGATATAAAGAAGAAATGTCCTTGTGAAGCTAAGGTTTTTCCTTCTAGTAAGAAGCAGCAAAGGCTAGTTGGGGGCACTCCACCCCCACCCCCTTTGAGAAGGCCTATAGAACATATTTTCCCCAGTATATTTTACTATTAAAGTAAAAAAAAATGTGTATAAAATAAAAAGCAAAAGGTACTCACTTGAGTGAGTGAGGTAGTTGGTCTGTGGCTGGAGGAGACCAGGTCTGTGAGAAGCCAACAGCTTTTCATGCAAAAAAGAGTTCTGAGGTCAAAGAGGTTTGGTGAGGGAATAATACCAAAAGAGCTGCTGGGAGTTTTTTTGTTTGTTTGTTTTGTTTTTTAACTACAGAACTTCTCAGAGCCTTTAATATACTAAAGACCACTGAGTTTCCCCAAGACAGGGATTCAATCAGCAGCGTTTTCTAGATTTACATGCCTTACAACTATTTTATGGGGAGGGCATAGAACATTAAAAGCTCACACCCTCAGGGGCACCTAGGTGGCTAGACTCTTGGTTTCAGCTCAGGTCCTGACCTCAGGATCTCCCACTGTGTGCCCTTAGATAGGTCCTTTATCCATGCTGGGCATCAGTCCCCACTCACCCTTCTGCAGCAGATGATGATGGACTAGATGGCCTGGGGGCCCCTCCAGCTCTCTCAATTCTTTCTCACTAGGATCTGCCACCCAGTGGCGGGCAGCATGGGGTGACGCTGTAAATGAGACACAGCTTGCCTCCTGGGACCAGGCTCAAAGGACCAGAGGCACCTAGGGAAATACAGGTTGGGCTGCTGGGGAATCAAAACCTTTTGACTTCAGATGCCAGGCCCAGTATCAAGCTTGGTGGGTTTTGAAAGAATCACAGTCTGTGTTCAGATTTATGGTAAGTGGTTCAGAAATTATAAGTGGTTCAGAAATCAGGAAGGTATTCACTCTTTTTCTTGATCCAGCCCCTTCCAGCTGCCCCTCCAAATACTACTTTGTCTCAAATCCTATCCTACCATGGCCTCTTTTCCCACTGCTACCTACTGGTCTAGAAGCACCTCCAGTGCTCCACATCCTGCAGAGGCCCCCAGTCTGCACACACACTTCCTTCTTGCCCATTCCAGATCTCTTCATCATTCCCAGAACTGCCCAATTCCTTCCAGTACCCTCACATTATACCCAGCTCTTCCAATCCCCCACACTCCTTTTATTCATTCAACAAATATGTATTAAGCACACAGGACATGCCAGGTACTCTTCTAGGTTCTGGGGATATGGCTGTGAATAAAGCAGACCTGGCCCTGGCCTTCAGGCAAGGTCTATTTTGGAAAGGGAAAACAGACAATGAACAAATAAATACATGAGAGGTCATGGTAAGGGAAGAATTAAGCAGAGTAAGGGGACAGTAAGCAATGAGGGGGTGCTATTTTTTTTTAAGTTTTTATTTATTTCTTTGAGAGAGAGAGAGAGAGAGAGTGTGTGTGTGTGTGTGTGTGTGAGGGAGAGAGAACCTAAAGCAGACTCCACATGACACAGAGTCCAACAGAGGGCTCGAGCCCACAACCCTTGAGATGATGTGAGCTGAAACCAAGAGTCAGATGCTGAACTGACTAAACCACCTAGGCACCCAAAGAGTACTATCTTAAAAGGCAGGGTGTCATTTTGAAAGAAGGCTTCCTGGAAGAGGTGACATTTGGTTAGAGATCTGAACGAAGATGAGTAGAGTGATCTGTTCTAAGTCAGACTCACTGAGCCAGACACACTCTCCAAGTCAGCCACCCTAGGCTTTAGTGGGTTGGGACCTGGTCATATTGGGTCTGAGTAGGGAACCAAGCAAGTCCCTCAGAGACAGAGTAAGCCAGACTGCCCACGTAATGGTGGCACCGTCTTTTGATTTGATCATCCTCATTCTCCTTGCCTCTTGCTGTGTCTTTGGGACCCAGCTTTATGATATATTCGTGGGGTGGAGTTTAACTGATCAGAAGAGTGAGCAAAGCTTCAGCTCTTTCCCAACAGAGACAGACATGTAGGGTGCCAACTACACAGCCCTGGACTGTGAGGCCACAGACCAACAGATCGCAGTGGGGTAGGGCCTCAGTTTCCCGTCTGCAAAATATGTGAGCTGGATGGAATCTAAGAGCCCTTTCAGTTGTCAAGCACTGTATGACTCTGAACATGCAAGGACTGGGTTTCCGGGGAAAGGAAAACAAAGACATATAGAGTAAAGAAACCTCATCCAAGAGCCAGGGGAACGCCATCACTCCCCCCGTAGAGGTGATGGGAAACTCCGTCACTGGCGTTAACTTGAAAAGAGGTCCTTTCCCAAAGGCCCTTGGCTCTACTGACATCAAAGTCTTGCAGGCTGAGTCTCTGTGGTCCGTTTCACATACCATACTGGACCTCTGGTTTATATAAAACAAACCATAAAGGTTATTCCAACAGCTTCAGGGCTATTTCATACTCTCCCCACCCACTCTCTGACTGGGGATGAAGGGCAGAGCTATAAAATCTGCTTGAGAGGCAAACCCTTATCAGGGGGCTGGGCAAGGCTCTGTTTGCCGAAGGCCCCATTCGCCCAGGTGCAGCCACCATCCAGGTCTGAAACAACAGATGGCTCGGGCTTGGAAGTGAACATCCCGTTTCCTCTGGACAAGCCATGTTTACACAGGGACGAGTAGCACGAGATCCTGCTGAGGGGATGGAAGAGACCAAGCCCCACACCACACTCCACTGTGGCCTTTGCACGCTGGGCCAGAGAACTCCTGGTGTACAGAACTCACACCAGGAGCATACCACCCAGGAGCTAAATGCAGAGTAGCAGATCTAACTAAAGTCTTAAAAAAAATTATGTCATATAAGTAGCTAAATAATCAGAAGCATCATTTTTACAGTAAGACAAACAAGAGGGATTTGTTTTATGATATGAATTTCATGTGAGTTTTTAGAATAAAAAGCCAGATGTCACAGAAACTCTGGGCCTGAGGTGGGCTGCTGCAGGTGGCGGCACCCTGTGGCCTCCCTGGGCACACACTGCCCTTCCATGAGGGTTTTGTGGTAGAAGAGCCTGAGAAGCTTTAGGAGTGTAAAGCACTGGGCTTGCTTTCATTCTACAGATACTCTCTGGGTGCCTGTCGTAAGGCCCTATGGTTTTCCACACTTTGGAGTTAGATACACTGGAGTTTCTGGGCCTCAAGTGTTTCTTTTGTTTGTTTGTTTGCTTTCATTCTGTAAAACTGAGATAATAAATGCACCTCACTGGGTTATGGTGAAGATTAAATTATTTCTTTTTGTCTATCACCTCCAAGGACAGTGTCCGGTAGTCAGCAGAGACCCCGTTACTCATAGCTTCTGTCCCCCCAACAATAGGGAAGACAACTGTGGCGTCTTCCAACAAAGCAGACACTCCTTACACACAATTCTACTTCTATCCTCTAAATCCTCTTTTCAAGCAGTAAAGTCATTTTTCATTTCTCCTCCATCACAAAGGTTCGCTAAGCAGGTTATATAGAGAGGAGGTAATTTGTTCAATCAACAAATATTTATTAAGTTCCTTCTATGTGCCAGGCACACAGCAGAGAACAACAACTGATCCTTGCTTTCCTGGAGCACACATAGGGAAAGACACATAATGAACAAAAGATGTACATAAACACGTCACAGAGCAGTTGGTACTTTTGGGAAATAAAAGGCAGGGAAAGAGAAGAGGTGGCAACAGTGAAGTGGGACGCTAGTTGATACAGGGTGGGTGGTCGGAAAAGCCCTAAGAAGGGGACATGTGTGCAGCCCTGAGGCAGTGAGGTGAGAAGCCGAGCTCCCAGCATAGCACGCAGTAAACTAATGAGCAGCCCTGGGGCTCCGAGCCCCCCAGGGCTCTTCCCACGGGCATTAGCTCTAGACCAGCAGGCCTGGTTCACCAGTGGGGGCGGACCCGGAGGGAGCACATGGCCATGATCCACAGGGAGGGGAAGAAACACAAACATTTCTAGTTACAACAATTTTTCAATTTTTCTATTTGTCCTTACACATTTTAATATACATAATATAATTGCATATGTTAAGGATACAGACCCCAACGTTTTTTGCAATAAAGAGGTGTGAAATCCAAAAGTTCTGGGGAGCCTTGCTGTCCCAGCTTTCCTCTCTGGTGGCGCCTGGGATGCATAAACCTGTCCAGATGGAGGCAGGCTGGACTCCTTGCCTGGCTCTGGAAAGTGCCATCAGCTCTGGAGCAGCACTCAGAGTCACCCGGTCAAGCCAACTCCAGGGTGAGACCTTCCTGTCGATCCTACTGTACCACATGTGTGTGAGGCAGGCAGGTGTGGGGGAGTGGGGGGAGTCTGAGGTGGTGGCCAGAGAACTCACCTAAAACAATAGTTTTTCTTTCTTTGTTTTTTTTTTTTTTAATGCCATATAGGCAGGCCAATAAAACAAAATGAAACAAACAAGAAAAGCTCCTCTTCATAAAACAAACAAAAAAACCCATGCCCCATATAACATATCTGAGGGTAGGGTAGGGTTTCGAGGCAACCACACTGCAACCTCTGTTCTGAAGGTTGTTCACAAACCTTCTCAAGACCTACTTTCAAAATCCTAAGAAATATAGGTAGAGATGAAGATGGCACGGTTTCAGGGCAGGGGGCAGTGCAATGGTTAGGCTCTTAGGGGTGAATGAAACCCAACTGAGTTCAAACTCAGCTTTGCTATTTACTGGCTGTAAACTTTGGTTAAGTTTATTAGCCCCTTTTATCTGTGCTTTATTCTTCTGCAACTGGAGAAGAAACCACCAAACAGCAGTGGTATTGGAAGGGTTAGTATTTAAACGAGATGATGTATGCGTATGCCCGGGACTTGTAAAATAGATGTCCAATATTCATCTTCCCTCCCACCTTGGGGAGAGCTTCCCTCCCACCTTGGGCTGGCTGAGCAGCACACCACTGTCCTAATCATGCTCCAAATACTTCCCAACTCCAGGAAGTTCTCACATCCTGGACCACAACCCAGGTCCCAGTTGCCCCCACCTCTCATCCACCTGGAGGACTAGGAGGCTGTCTCCCTGTTTCCTTGCTCTCTCTCACTCCTCCACTTAGCAGCCAGAGTGAGCCATCAAAGTATAAATCAGATCATATCTCTTCAAATTCACTCCCTCTGGGGACTTCTTACCACATCTTCTTGAGGGCCCTGATGGCCCCTAGGCCCCTCCCACAGCTCCAGGCTCCCCCTCACCATCCCCCACTTGGCTTCAGCCACCCTGGTAGCCTTCCTGGTGCCCAGTCATCACGTGCTCACCACTATCTCTGTCTTTGTGTTCCTCTTGTTCCTCCAGTTTGGAAAGTTCTTTCCCAGGTCTTTGCATGACTACCCTTTCTTGGCATTGGGGTCCAAGCTCAGATGTCCCTAAGGAAACTGCCACACACACACCCCCCAACAACAACCACTTAGCTAAAGCAGTGGCTTTAGCTCTCCTCTATCACAGTTCCCCCTCTTGTTTTCTTCATGGCATTCAGTACCTGTCATCTATTACTTGTGCTTGTGTGTCTTCCTGAGATTAGAATGGCTGCTCTCTGAGGACTCTGACTCCTACAACTGTATGGCCAGTGCCTAGAATGGCACACACAGCACACACTCAGTAAGCACTGACCTGTCTTACTGATGGATGGGGCTGCCATTATTCCTCTCTGCTAGAACGAACTCCATCCTCCCATCAGAAGGTTGGGAAGAAAGCTCCTCCAGCACCATCAGACCTGGACAGAATGCACACACCTACATGCTGACCTGACAGCCAAATGATGCTCAGATTCAACTACTTAGAGCCCAAATAATCCCTGCTAGTACCCTCTGGGTGACCAGGCTGAGTCACCACTTCCCAGACTCCATTTCTTCATCTGTAAAACTGTGGAAAATTCTATCTGCCTCAAGGGATTGGTGTAAGTCAACGTAGGCCATTTACAAAAGTGCCAAACCCTGGGCTTGCGTACAGTCCGAGCACACATTAGCTCCACTTGCACGGTACCCTCCGCCACATCTTCCATTGCTCCAACAGGCTACCCGGTACCTGGATCATTGTGACATTTGACATTTCTCACCTAGAAAGGAGCAATTCAGTTTGCTCAACTCTCTTCACACAACCAGACACAATGATGAACCCCTAATTCCCAAGAGACAGGGTAAACGCCACATTCTGCTCTATAGAAATATAATGGCTTTCCCTGTGGCGGCCTCGTGTCAGGGGTAGCCTGGCACAGCCTCGGAGACCACAGACACTGGGCTGCACTCCGTCCCGCCTTAGCTGGCTCTTACGGAGATAGGGGACACTACCAGCTGTCCAGAAAGATCTCATTGGCTGCTAAGCTGTGTTCAGTCTAAGCAGAGCCAGGGAGCTCTCAGGACAACAGTACATCTCTGTCCCTGAGGCTGATGTGAATGTTCTCAAACCACCCCTCTGAAAGGGGCTTGATATCCAGGGTTGTCACTTGGGACTGTGGAGACGTCCAGATGGGTTACAAATGTGGCAACTGAACCAAATGTCGCAAGGAACCAAATGGCCCCTGGTCCCATAATGCTCTAAGTGAAATGGGTAGAATACACCCGGGTGTCCTGACTCTGCCAGCCACGCAGCCTTCTGCTGCAGCAAGGGAACAGTAATGCAGGCATGAGTGGGCATCAGGCATCTCGTTGCTGTTCTACTAGGCAGCTGCCTCCAGAAACCTACAGAAGCCAGAAGAACATGCTGCAGACAGGTCTTGCCAGAGGCCACCTCTGAGAGGGTGGAGGCTTTCTCTTCTATGCTAGTTCCTCCCTCCAAGGCTGTGCCAGGGGCCACGTCCAGAGTCAACACCTCTAACTCACTGGACTGCCTTTGGCTTGGCTAGGCCCACAGAGTCTAGAAATCCCTACAGAAGTGAATACAGTTTGGTGCAGAGAAAAACGTACTGGCCAGGGAGGCACAGGCTACATTCTGGGGCTCACCGGAGGCAGGCAGGTCCCCTCTCCACTGAGTTGATTTACAGTTGTTTTACAGCTGTAAAATGAGGGGATTGAGCCGTTGACCTCTAAGAGGTTCTCTTCATCTTTGACACTCCCTTGAGTCTAATGGTGCTCATAGGGGTCATTTTCTCTTTCTGCTTCTCAGTTGTTCATTTCACATACATTTACTGAGCATCTTTCCAGGGCGGGCACTGTTAGGGGCTACAGGGATGAAAGAGATGAATGAAATGTTCCCTTTCTCTCACAGAGTTTTGAATGTTATTCCTTGGACAAGCTACATAATGTCTCTTAGTCTTGGTTTCTTTAACTATAGAACAGGTTTGATAATAATTCTCACAGCTAATACTGAGTAAGCGTTTACCACTGTGCCAGGACCTACGCTGCTGGCCTTTAATTTAGCACTCGTAGCCCAGAGGCAGGTACCATCATCTTCCTCACTTAACAGAACCAAGAAGTCAAGCACTCTTCCCTTGGTCACTGTGATAAGAGAATAATGAATGGCCTCCCAAAGAAGTCCCCACCCTAATCCCTCTGCATCCTTACTCAGCAAAAGGGGCTTTGCAGATGTCATTAAGGTTATGGACATTGAGATGAGAAGATTATCCTGGATTATCCAGGTAGGCCTGGTCTAATCACATGAATCCTTTCCCAACTGGGTCAGAGAGAGATGCAGTGAGAGAAGAGGGACCAGAGAGACGCGATGGAGGAGGATTCCACTCACCACTGCAGGCTCTGATGATGGAGGGAAGGGGCTATAAACCAAGGAAGGTGGCAGCCTCCAGAAACTGGGAACAGCCCTCAGGTGACAACTAGGAAGAAAAGGGGGAGTCCTACAATCACTAGGAACTGAATTCGGCCAGCAACCCGGAAGGGCAAGAAATGATTCTCCCCTCAAGATTCCAGAAAGGAACGAAGCCTGCCAACACTTTGATTTTAGTCTAGTGGGACCTGTACCAGACTTCTGACCTATAGAACTCTAAGATAATAAATGTGTGTTGTTTTAAGCCACGAAATTTGTGGTAATGTGGAACAGAAGCAATTGGAAACAAATACAGCTACTACCTAATACCTAGAAGGTATTAGATCTGGGGGCTGGGGCTCCAGGGCCCACATTCTATGCAGGGCCTTTGTGCATGACACGGATACTCAACCACACTATGATGCTTGTCTCACATAGAATGCATAAGATTAATACCAGTTCACTGTACCTAGCACTGGGCAAGCACTCAAAATATGTTAGCTACCGTTATCACCCTCATCAGCAGTTCTCATAAATGTAGCAGCAAAGCTATGTCACATTGTTTTCCCATGTGTCAAAGGAAGGGCTGACCTGCATGCTCTCCCAGGATCTGTCTCCTGGGTTTATCCTTGGCTCACTCCATTTTTGCATTTCCACAGGAGGTGGAAGCGCAGGCTCCCAGGCTCCAGGGTGAGCCTCAAGTCTTCAGAGGGGCTGACTGGAATTCCTGCACCTGGGAGCACACGTGAGGGGATAAAATCTCACTGGGGGAACAGCCTTGATGCTCTTTTTTTGGAGGCCACCAATCCAGGGAATCATAGAGCCCCAGGGCCTGGGGGTACATTCTAATCTGGATTGTCATATCACCCTGGCTGCAGAGGGGCAAACCCAGGGCTCATTCAAGGGTTTATCTTAAGGATACCTTTAGACAGGGAGCCCACTACCTCTGGCTAGGACAACCCTAGTGTCCTAAAATTTCTGGGGTGCAGGGGGGTTCTCTGCCACTCTCGTGGGTCTGTTGCAAAGATAATGAAACGGACTGCAAGACACGCTGCAAACCAAGGAAGCTGCCTCACTTGCCCTCCAGAGCTGTGAACACGTTGCTGCTCCCTTGCTCCCTCCCACTGACATGCTCTGTTCTTAATAAGGCTCCCATAAAGATCTCTCCAGTGAGATAATCATAGACTCTCAGGGGCATGCCACTCTTAGCTGTCAGCAGCACTTAGGAAGACCTTATAAAGGCTTTCTAAACCTCCTGTTCATCTCAAAGTTGAGCTCTTAAAAACTCTGTGAAATCCCATTGCAAAACTCTGGTGCTTGACTCCTGGCTCTTTTTCTAAGTCTCCCCCACATTCCATCTGGTCTCCTGCCGTTCCCCCACAGAAGTAGGGTGCTTGGGTCCCACAGCTCCCTCTTTCTGAGCACCATCACTGACTGGTGCTGGTCACCCTTTTCTCTGCCTTGGCTTCCTCCTCATCCCTAGGATGACAAATCAGAGATTAGAGGACACTGGCACTGGTACAACTTTGGTCACATGATAACCACTGCCACAGAGACACACCCATGCTCCCATCCTCTGTTTGCTGTGACGAGCTGCCTTTGGAGACTTAACAACTATTTTCAAGGAACAAGGCTGTGATCTCATTATGTGGACCAGAGTTTCTTTATCTGTGATCCAGAAGCAGCCCAGGCAGGATGTGGTGGCTCAAGAGCCTACCTTTGGGAGACTGTTAACCCCCTATACACTGTTTCTTCAAATTCAAAAACACAGGAGCATTTTTCTGAGGAGACTCTTAATAGTTTCACGAGTTTCTCAAAGAGGTCTCTGACCTGAGCGACATTAACAACCCCAGTTTTAGGCCCTAACCTCCTCCAGGAGGCTCTGAACACTTGCAGGAGAAAGTTAAAGTACCACTCTGTTCCAGAGCCTGGAGCTTATCATGGAACCTGGCTGTAGTAGGCTCTTAGTAAATGATTTTGAAAAGAATGATTCGGGGATCCCTGGGTGGCGCAGCGGTTTGGCGCCTGCCTTTGGCCCAGGGCGCGATCCTGGAGACCCGGGATCGAATCCCACATCAGGCTCCCGGTGCATGGAGCCTGCTTCTCCCTCTGCTTGTGTCTCTGCCTCTCTCTCTCTCTCTTTCTCTGTGTGACTATCATAAATAAATAAAAATTTAAAAAAAATTATTAAAAAAAAAAAAAAAAGAAAAGAATGATTCTTGAAAGCATCCTCCAAGGTGTGTTCATGTGGGGAGAAAGTGTGTGTGGAGGAGGTGGGGGTGAATTTTAGCAGGCAGGTGGGCAATGGCAGATCCCCCAGGCTATACGAGGTCTGAGTCCTAGTCCCACGTCTGCCTCCAACTTGTTTCTTTACCTGCAAAAAGAGGCCAGAGACCTCTTTCCCACACAGCTGTCCAAGGAGCTGTGGGGAGGTTTCACAAAAATAATAGGTGTGGAAGAGCTTTGCCAGCAAGTGCCTCCAACTCTTGCCCTTCTTGGCATGTTTCTGGGCCTACCATTCCAGTCATACTGTTTCTCAGCATCAGGCAGACAGGCCATCTTCCTCTGCTTTGCTGGATTTTTGGACTGATGAGGGCCTTCTCTAGTTCTGGAAACTGAGATCCTCAGACCCTTGGAGAGCCCAAGGCATCAGGGCTTTATCATACTGATGAGAGCCAAGAGGCAGATATCTCCCCTCTCTGGGACCTTTAGCACATGCCTCCAGAGGCTTCTCTCTCACAGGGGCTATTTTGTGGGTTGGGGGTTTTAACATTCTTCCAGAGAACAGAAGTCATGACAGAGCCACATAAGGAGCAGAACATGGCAATAGACAAAGGCCTGTGTCAAGAGTCGAGGGATGTGGGTTCAAGTCTTAACTTCTGGTTTGCTGTGTGACCCAGAAAAAGTTAAAATTACTCTTGGTATATTAGTATCTTTACCTGGGGGATGGGACACAGGGTGGGAGAAGGAAAGATCTCTGATTATCTGTTACAAAAGACAAAACTTTAAAGACCTCTGGCTTTTTGGAAGGCAATTATAACATGATTATCTGACCAACTAAGGGGATTTCCAAGAAGTCTTTTGTTGTGAGATGGTGTAAAGAAGAGCAAAGACACTATGGGACACCCTAGCTTTCTAAGCTTGGCTGACCTCTCAACCACACAGGAACTTCCTCCCTAAGCTGGGGCTTGCAAGAGAGGGGAGGGCTAATTGTAGCAAACCTTAACACAATGTGGTGGTTTCAACCCAAGATCCACTGGGATGGAAAAGGTAATTAAGTACCAATATGCTCCCTGAGCGCACCAGCATCTCCACCAGCAACCAGGTCTTTGACATTAGGACATTTAATGTTCCTGACATTTTAACATATGGATGTAACTTGCCTTTGTGCCATGGCAGTGCTGAGGCAGAGGAGTGGGCTGCCCATTTTGAGCTGAATCTCCAGGTCTCATGAGGTCCTCTGTGGGGATGCTGTTATTTTTAAGATGCAAACTGCATATTTTCCACATTTTGTATCTGTGGATTTGCATAAGGGAGGGAGCAGGACCAAAGTGTGTATACAATGTGATATAGACCAAAATGGTACTTCAAATCTTTTGATTGTTCTGGAATAAAAACATAAATACATTTCAGGAAAAAAAAAAATATGTCCCTAGGGTGCAGTGACTTCTCTCTGGAATGGGTCAATCCAGAGGTGTAGCTCAGAGGTAGAAGCAAGGAATGGCTCTAACTGAGCACATTCCTTCAAAATGATGTCTTTCATATTTTAAAAAAGGTGTGGGCATATACCCACAATGAAAAGATAACAGGAGCAGTGGGTATGTCTGACCACCATGTGACAGGAACACCAGTGGCTTATGGGTTCAAAGAATGCTTCTTGTGAAGTGCTTGCTGTATGGAGGCCTGGATGGTGAGCAGGATCTGGCCAGGCAGAGTGGGGTAGAAAGGGTGCCAGGAATAGGGCACCATGTGGAACATGGCCTGGAGATGCATGAGACAGCACAAAGTCTGTGTCAGAAACTGAAGGAAGATCATTGTGGTTCAAGCGTGCAAGGAGGCAAGGCGACCGGTGAGGGAAGAGGCTAGGGAGGCAGGCAGGGCCAGAGTGCACAGAACCTATCCCAGGGAATCGGGCAGTAGGGCGCCAGCAAGCTGCGGTGGAGCTCTCATGGGAGCAGAAAAAATGCCCTTCTCAAGTGGCCTGTGGAGCCAGTTAGTATGGTGGGTGGTGTGGTTGGGCCCCAAATTCACCGTCAGGTCTCACCATCTCACATTTTATGTGAGAATTTTATGCTGGAAATCTTTCTCGCCACACACATCACCACAGAACATGAATGCTCTGCTTTTGTTTCTCCACTGACAGTGGTACCTCCTGCCCCACGTCACTCCCAGCAACTCACACCCTGGCAAGAACGGAAAGGCTGTGTGATGGTCCATCCTCACCTACCAGGAAAGACATCTTGAGGCCCAGAGAGAAATCATCTCCTGGCTCAGGACAGTGAGAACCAGGTGAGCATCCAGCCTGGGAAGGGAACAGCTTTGTTCAATGCAAGGGGACATTTTCCACCTCTTGCAAAGGGCAGGAAGGAAAAGTAGAGGGAAGCCACAGTAGGCCATTTGGGAAGACTGCCTAGCCCACTTAGGATTGTGCACGGCTTTGTAACTGTTTTTAGGATTCCCCAGAATACCAGAAATATGCACTGGACATTTGGACCACAATGCAAAGCACAACAGAACTGATTTCAGATGACAAGCTGTTTGGCATCTCCCTTGCCTCCATCTGAGTACGTACTTCTTCCCTCTTTCTCTTCTTTGGAACATACAGAACACATTCTTTGCCCCTTACTGGGCTTTACCATGTGTTATAATTTATTCACTTATGTGTTTTTATCTCTCTTATTTAATTTTAAGTTGCTCAGAAGTAAGATCATTTATTCATAATACATAACACAATAGGAATGATAACCCTGGAACAGTGCAACACAGGGTCCTAGGAAAGCTCTTGAGAACACATCCTGGCCACACTCCATGAGGATGAACTTGGACAACAGACCTAAGCTTGCTTGAGGTTTCTCATCTGTAAGAAGAGAGTCATAATACCTACTTCATGGTGTAATGTCTGATGACTAAATCACCTTAATGCATGTAAAACATCTGGCACAGGGCAGACAGACCTCCAACAAATGTGTCCCCTCTTACTTCTCTGCATTCCCTACAGTATTCAGCCAAGGGCTTCATAAACACTCATTCAAAAAGCTGGATGAAGGGACACCCAGATGGCTCAGTGGTGAGTGTCTGCCTTCGGCTCAGGGTGTGATCCTGGGGTCCTCCCCATAGGGAGCCTGCTTCTCACTCTGCCTGTGTCTCTGCCTCTCTTTCTGTGTTTTAAATAAATAAATAAATAAATAAATAAATAAATAAATAAAATCTTTAGGAAAAAAAAAAGCTGGATGAAAAAAGAGTCAACACTTGACTAATGACAGAGGTCTCCTACCCCCTTGGGCAGCACTGAAGCCACTAGGTCAGCTGTACAGGACTTCTTAGAATCTAGGCTCATAGTAGGACGCTGCAGAGGCCTGGCCTGTATAACCACCATCCCGAATTTACTGTGAACACTACCTCGCTGCAAGCAGTTAGCTAAATCTGGTGTCCTGTTAAAAATGACTATGCAGCAATCACCTTGAATTGAACAAGAAGACCCAGTCTGTCACTATTTCGCTGAATTGTAAATCAGAGCTCACAACTGATGCTGCAGCAAAACTCCGAAGGCAAGGACATGTCACATGGGGCCTTTATTTATCAGACAAACTTGAAAGATTAAAGGCTTCAGGATGGAAAAACTTACCAAATACAGCAAATAATCAATCTTAAGCCCCAAGTCATGGAAAATATAGCTACAGCATGAAGCAGTTACATTCAAATAAGACCTCTAAAAAAAATTTTTTTTGCCCGTTTCTGCTCTATAAAGATGTCCTCTCAACACTTAGACATCCTTGCCCATGGTAGTATTAGCTGCATAACTGAGCCCTAGGTAAAGTTCTTCACTTGAATTAACTCATCTAATCCTTAGTACAACGCTGTAGGGCAAGTGCTGTCATTATCCTTAGTTTATAACTAAGGAAACTGAGGCACCAGGAGTGTGAGCAGCTTGCCAAGGTCATACAGCTAGTAAGTGGCAGGGCCAGGACCAATAAACCCAGGTAGTCTGCTACTAGAGCCTACACACAACCACTGGAAATTACTGCCCCTTAAAACCTGGGCCCTCAAACATTGGTGGACTTAACGCTGAGCCTGGGGGTGTGCTCGTTGATAGTTTATATTTTATCCCTATAAGACTTCCACATCCCTCATCTCCTTTGCTACTCCTGACAACCATATGAGACTAATAATGCAGGTCTTATTACCATCGTACAGGGGGCAGAACTTCCTTGAGGCTCAGAGAAGGTAAGGACTTGCTAATTCCTAGCCCACAGATGGCAGAGACAGGACGTGAATCTCTGGGCACTGCAGTGGCAGGCAGGTTTGTGCCAAAGCTGTGGCCATGAACTTGGGTACTGGGCAGTTCAGGGCATCTAAAGTAGGTGCTGGGGCATCTTCTCCCAGTCCCTCACTTTCAGGTGCAAACACAGGGGATGAAGAAGGTTCACAGATGGCTGATGCTAGCATTTGAGCAGGGAAAACTGGGGTGTCTGGGGCATGCCCTCCTCTTTTGAGGATCCTCCTTGTTCCCCGCAGAATCTGAGTCTCCTAAGAGGGGCACTGCTTAATTTCCCAGGCCCTTATTATCACCCTTTAAAGGACTGAGAAATAACACATATAGTAATACATACAGAACAATACATATAATAAGACATACAGATTTTAGGTACACAGCCCAGCAGATTTGTATAGAAGTATATCCTGTGGGAGCACTGCCTAGATCAAGATACTACTTCTTTTAGGTTTTTGCCCTTAGCAGTAGATGTATGGGAAGGAAACCAAAGGCCCTGCCATAGACTCCTCTACTGCTTAAATCTGGCCCTAGCACCTGATGGAATGAGTTGAAAATGGAAGATCTGCAGGACAAGGGAACAGAGGCACAGGTCTAGGCTATGGAGAAGGGACACAGGGGAGTCATAGATGGAAGTTTCTTCCACCGGGGGGGGGGGGGGCAGCAGAGCCCTTCCCTCTCCATACATACAGTAAGTGCTCAATAAAGAGCTGTGGTGCGACAGGCTCAGCAATCCTTAACCCACTGGGGACCCAAGTACACAAATAACACATACCATGTATGTATCCTGAAGTTTCACAAAAGCATTGCAGCAACTTCTATGCCCAACGGTCAATTTACAAGAAAACCCAAAACAGTGTAAATGGGCCACTCAACTTACTATGTAAATTTATCCTGAGTATTCACTGTGTACCTTGGACCTATCTGGCTTATGGGGTAGAAATGATTACAAATTGGGATTCCCTCCACAAGAGGTTTACAGTCTAGATGAAGAAGCGAGCCTTACACGTACCAAATGCTTGACAATTGGTGAACAATAACAGCTATGGTCATTAATTGTTATGTTCCTAGTATGGGGCTAAATACTTTCCACTCTGTTTCATATTGTCCTCTACTTGCCCAAGGTCACGAAAGCTAAAAGGTGGTACAGTGAGGATTCAGACCAGGCAGGGCTAACACCAAAGCTAGTACACTTTACCACTATACTCGAACTGCTTCTCTCCAAACAGCTCACGGGCAGAGCTTTCTGCTAGGCTTGTGGAGAGCAAGACTGTTCTGGTACCTGTGCATGTGTATGAAACCCAGATAAACGAAGGGACCATGATAGCATATTAAAAAACTCTAATGCTGTGGTACAGACACCATATACAATATAATTTAGAGAATGGAAATACCAGTGTGAGTCAGCATTCAGAGAAACGCTCCCAGAGCAGATGAGACTCAAGCTGGCCCTCGGAGGCTGGACCTGCACACGAAGAGGACAGGAAGCCTGCCTTGGCATCCAGCACAGAAGCAGATATGGAGGCAGATGTCTGGGTGGATGTCAGAGAGAAGCATTCTACAGAGTGAGAGACAGCTCCAGATCAGTGTGGTAAGCTGGACTGTGGTTATGTTCTCCGAGCTCAGGACAGTTACAGACCCAATGCAAAGGGTGAAAGGAAACCATTTGATGTGGTTGAACAGGATGGCCAAGGGCAAAAGCAGCATTTCTGGAAGAAAGCTAAGGGAGATTCTATGTACCAGACCCAGAGAAAGGCTGAGAGAGTAGTGAAGGGCCAGGGCTGGCCCAGACAATGGCACAGACATGCCTGTCAGGCAAGTGTGGGAAAAATGACTGACTAGAGCAGCTCATGGGCCTGGGGTTGGGACAGAGATACCGCTACCTCCTCCCCAAGATGACAGAGGGGGAGCTCTTCCAAGGCACTGTCTTGTCCCTTAGAGGGGCAAGAAAGCTTGCTTGGAATCAACACTGCCATGCTGACAGTAGAGTTGAGGATAGCACTACCCAAATATTTTTTTGCCACCTTCATGGTTCTTGGGTCTTTAAAAAAAAAAAATGTCTTGCTACTTGAACTTCATCCTAAACCATAATTATCCATAACACTATGGTTTTGATGTGTTGGAGACCTTTTATCCCAAAACACATTAAAATAAACATACTAACATATGTGTTCACTCGCATACTACTAAACCTTCTGGCTATACTTCACAGATGCCCTGTGGCTCTGGTTCCTGGGGATCTGCGCCTTGACATCATGTTTGCTTGCTGGGTGTGTCTAATGCCGAGGCCACACCTGGGTCAGCCACCCTGAATGGGATCTGTAGGACAGCCTCCCTGTCCTCATTCAAGCCTCAGTGCTCACAGCCTGGAAACTGTGCTGTGGCAGAGCAGGCTGCTGAAAGGCAGCCAGTGATGAGCCTCCTCCACTAGGAGACCAGCAGGACAGAGTGGCCCACCCTCTCTCTCAGTGCTTGTCTCCTGCAGGCTAGCCAGAAATGAGTGGTCCTTCCTAGGCATGCAGGGTCAACCCACTTTGTTTCTGGCAGGGTTCCTTCCTGCCAATGTCCTTTGTCAGAACACATACATACGTAGAACACCCCACCCCTCACCCCCAAGCAGCTGGCCTTGCAGTGAATCACGGTCTACACGCCCACAAGACAAAAGATCTATGTAGTTAGTGATGAACCTTTCTTTCTGACCCTACACTCCAAACAATCACTGACCCCTTTCCCCAGTTCATTGGTGACTCTGGAGCTATGCAGACCTCCCTGTGGTTCCTTACATGCACACCAGGCACAATCCTGATTGCGAGTCTTCACCCCTTCATTCCCTCTTTCCCAACTGCACGTGGCAAGCTCCCTTGTCTCCATCAGGTCTAATTTCAGCTTCTCAGGGTGGCCTTCCCAGGCCACTGTTACAAATGGTAATACATTCCCTACTCCTCTGCCTTATGCAGGAGGCACTCAGTACATATCTACAGAGTGAAAAAATGGATGGACAGTATTGGTGGAGAGCATTTTGACTAAGGGGGTTTCAAGCACTTTAGTGTGAGTGCTACAGACATCCAAAAATAGCCAACTTAAAAAAAAAAAAATAGCCAACTTCACATTGCTTCTTCCCTGGAAGAATTGCTAGTGTAGGCCTTGACCCCAAACTAGCAACTTGGTCTGCTTGGCTTCACTGAATGACCTTAAGTTCGCATGCAGGTGAGTGGATATCCATGCTGCCCACCACTGCAGAGGGCTCCTGGGGATGTCCCGGCCCATCCCATGGCCTGACCCAACATGGTATCCAGGTGTGCCCATGCCATTTTACAGAAAGGACCCAGTAGAACCCTTTCACTACAGAGATTCTTCATAGCAGTTTCCTTGCTGCTAAAGCCAGCCCACCATCTTTTGTTAACAAATGACCATGCATCACCCTTATCTGGAAGCTACTTGTCCAGCAATTACTGTGAATCAAAACCCTTCTAGGAGCCATGAAGGGCAATGAAGAACTCTGAGCACCAGAGGTGCACAACAATAGCAACCCTGTCCCCATCATGGACATTTGTAGAGCAGTTCACAGTCGCCAATTCATTTTTACATACTTAATACCATGCCATTAACAGGCACAAGGGCAGAAAGGTCCAGGTACTAAAGCACAAGTGCTCTGCTTGTAAAAGAGGTCCTCACTTATATCTTATTTATTCTTGCCCGACACACTATTGTGACAAACCCAGACATGTAGTTTTCTAGGCCATTACAGATTCAGAGTAGAACCAGAGAAGGGAGATAAGGTTTGAGGTAGGAACACAGAAAGCATCAAGACATGACAGATGACAGCAAGTGAAGAGACAGGAAAATTATAGAAAGCATATCAAAGTGGGAGTTAATTGCATTCCAAGACCATAGGGCAGGGCAGGGGGGACAGGGGGTGGGAAATGGTCTGTACATCAATTGCCCTTTGGGGCAATGCACAAAGCAGGAAGAAAAAAATGATGACTTGAGGCCATGAGGACAAAGGTTAAATACTGTGTACAGCATTCAATTACTTTTGGTAACACCATATGACTACTTTCTTTTGTACATGTCCCTCCTAGTTTCTAAAACTCTCCCTGAATTGATAAACAGAGTTTGAAAAGAACATTTACATTTTTTCAAAAGTTAAAACCCACTCTCACAAGTAGCACTGTGACAGGACTTCCTGGCTTTTCTCAATTGCTAAAGACCTTCCTCCCATTGATCGCCAAGTAGCCAAAGTGTGCACTCTACCGCTGCAGATCCAGGCCGAAATCCAGTTTGTCCCCTCCTTTCCCCCATTAGTCCTCATTGTTTAACTCCAGAGTTGCATAATTTACAGTCAGCCTGTGAAGGGCCGTGTGTTCCAGAGTAGGAAGCTGTCATCCTGAATAGAGCACTGCTGGGCTGTGTGCACAAACAGCATTTCACAATTTCTTTGCACAGCCAGCAACAGCAAATCTCCTCTTTGCACGCAGGCAGCTCCCGCCAATCAGCCAGACTGGGGTGAAGGGGTGCCAGGAAGGACTGCACCATAAATTCTCTCTGATCCACTGTGTAACAAAGCAGGGTCATAAAACCCCAACCATATTTTCAAGTGAGGACTGAAACAAGATGCCCAGGGCAACTCCTAATTTGGTTCCTAGAACCCAACAAGTTGTGAACTAATTTTCTCAGTTGGGAGAGAACTATGTAGGGGGGACGGAGTGGAGTGATCTCAGGACTTTGGGTAGGAACTCAACCCAGGAGTTGACAATAAGCAGGCCCCTGTGAGTCTGAGGATGATAGTACAGCTTTATAAGAGACAGCTCCAGCAGAGAGGGGGCCCTGAGAGACAGCCTGGTTGAGGGTAGGAGGCCCAAAGACTTCTGTGGGTGTCTAAACTTGAATGAGAAGGTGTACAGACGAGTATATGCATGAAAAAGAAATAGGACTCCTCCAGTTCGGAATGTCCTCTCTGTGATGAACCAAGGTGTGACCCTGAACAAATTTTTTTGAAGAACCTCTCTGAATACTTCCTTCATCTATAAAATGGGGATAACCAAAAACTGGCCTCCAATGAGAGTTAAGCTGATCATGTGTAGTAAGCATCATAAATAATAGGTGTTCAGTAAATGTTTTTTCCTTCTTCCCAGCTGGATTACCCCCAACCCTTCCTGAACAGTTATTAGGAAGTAGAAATGGAAGAAATGGGACTACACTCATTCTTGCTCTGTTACTAGCTAGCCATGGGAACCTAGAAAGGTCACTCCCTTCTCTGGGCCTCACAATCTAATTCTAACCATTAGAATTTATATAAAAAGAAAAGTTCATGAATACAAAATCAATACACAAAAATCTCTTGTATTTCTATATACTACCAACACATACAAAATGCAATTCAAAAAAATGTTATAAGACTGCTATAAATATCAAGTATCTAGCTATAAATCTAACAAAGTATAAAAGACCTCTATGAGAATCATTATAAATATTTTTGAAAGAAATTATGATAACCTACATAAATGGTAAAACATAACATGTAGATGGATCAGGAAAACTCAAGATTTAAAGATGTCAAATATAAAGATGTCAATTCTATCCAAATAGATTAGTATCATAAACTGATACTAATTTACATGCAAACACAAAGGGCCGAGAATAGCCAAAAAATTCATGAAGATGACCAAAAGGAGGGATTTGCTAAACTAAACATCAAGACATGTTATAAAGCTGTAGTAATCGAGACAGTGTGGTACTGACATAGGAATAGAGTCTAAAGAGACAAGAAACAGGTCCCTGCATATATAAACACATGACTTAAAATAGAGGTAGTTCTACAGAACTGTGCCTGAAAAAATGGCCTTTTGGATAAGCAATGCTGGCACAAATAGGTATCTATTAGGGAAAAAAATAAAACTAGACCTCTATCTTACCCCCTATATAAGAATTATATGTGAATTAAACACGTAATATGAAAGGAAAAAAGCTTCAAAGCTTTTAGAAGAGGGAGAAAAAAAAAAAGAGGGTAGCTTTTACCATTTCAAGATAAAGAAAGATTACTTAAATAAGAACACAAAAAATAATAACCAAAAAGAGGAAGACTGAAAAATCTGACTACATTAAAAATAAGAACATCTTTTTATCATGGTTAACAAAGTGAAAGAATAAGCTAGAGAATGGGAGGTACTATTTGTAATGAATAAAATTGGAAAAGGACTAGTATCGTGAACATATAAAGAACCCTTACAGATTAATAATAAAATCATAACCTAATCTACAAGGTCACAAAAGAACAGGTGCTTCACACAAGGGGAAATTAAATGTCCAACACATATGTGAAAAGCTGCTCTATCTCATCAGTAATCTAGAATATGTAAAGTAAAAGCACAGTGAGCTACTACAGCTGGCAAAAATGTAAAAGTCTGACAACACCAAATATTGGCAAGAATTTGGAATAACAGGAATTCTGCCTGCTAGTGCAAATATAAAATGGAATAACCAGTTTGGAAAACAATGTGGCATTCCCTAATATAGGTGAAGATTCCCAGCAATTCCACTGCAAAGAATGCTTCACAGATACATGTGTCTTAGGATATATATCCATATGGGTGTTCATAGAAGCATCCTTTATAACTGCCTCAAATTCAAAATAACCCAAAGGTACATCAACAGTAGAATGGATAAATAAATTACACTACCATAGCTGGTAAATAACAATGTATACTATTATCATTGAAGTTGATAATATATAGCATATTCATCAATGTACACAAATATTTGTGAATAATACACAGAAAAATTATAAATTTTAGAAGAGAATGCTAGAGTACTATCAGTAATAAAAATAAAAGAAATACAACTACATACAACATGAATAATACAAATACAATATTGAATGAAAGATATCACTTAATAATGCATAACAGTATGATTCCAATTACATCCAAACCAGGAAAAACTGAACCACATGATTATAGAATACAAACATGGGTGGTAAATTCTACAGATAGATAAGGAAACACCATGAAAGTCAGGTGGTAGGGAGTAAGGGAGGGAGCTGTGATCAAGAAGGAATATTTAGGGAACTTTCCTAGTCATTAGCAACATCTTAGTTTTTTACCCGGTGACGGTTACATGAATGCTTGCTTTTTAAAACAAATGAACATTTTGAACATTGTGCATATATTAATTTATGCCATAATTAAAAGACTTTTTTTGTTGTTATTAAAAAAAAGACATTTTCAATGTGGCCTCCTCCAGGAAGTCTTCGCACACCCCAAACTGATGTAGGTGTTCACTCAGCTTCCTCCCACTAACCCACAGCATCATCCAGCTCTTACCTGGCCATCGTGCTTATTAATTGGAAGGACATCTCCATTTTCAAGGGCAGAGATGAAGCCTGTCTTGGCTCACCATCATATCCTACACAGTGTTGCGCATATGGTGGGTGCTCAATAAATATTTGTTGAATTAATCAATGACTGCACTGAAGGGTCTGACTTGATAAAAAGTAATTAATTAGCCCAGGACCAATCAATTGCCAACCAGTTAGAATATACTGAGTGATGTGATGGAAGGAGGGACATACCTGAAACAAGAAAAACTGGGATCTAGTTCCATCATGTACTGACCATATTAACCTGAATAAATCTTTTTTCTCTGATAGTAAAAATGATACAAACAGCAAACATTTAGTGAATTTCAACTACGTACTAAGTCCTTTTATTTGTTACTTCATTTAATCCTCACAATGTGTTTCTTTTTCATCTCTTTCTCATGATTAAGAAATTGAGGTTTTAAGAGACTACCTAATTTTCCTCAAATCACACTGAGAGTCCACAAATGGCAAAACTAAGATCTCCAAGATTTAGGTTTCTCTGATATTGCTACATAGACTTCTTTTTGCCTCAGTTTCTTGGTCTAGAAAATGGGGATACAGGTGTTGTCTACGTGGCCTGACAGGACTGTTGTTAGGCCCAAAAGTGATAATGAACATGGAAACAGCTTGTAAATTCTCAAGAACCATTAAAATGTGAGGACAATAATATGTAACAAGCATCTACCATGGGCCCACATGAAGGAGGCAGATGGCTTCTACCCACATTGAGCTCTCAAACCAATTGTAAAGGAAAGCTAAGTAAACGGGAAAATTGGGAACACATATCAATAAACTGACCTAAGAAAGCCACCAGGAGAAGCACTTAATACAGGCTCAACTGTAAGACCAGCAGTGAGGGCACTGCTTAGTCTGTACAAGGCTTCTGCACTCCCTCCGCCTTCCACACGGCAGCCAAAGGGATTTTGTTAAGGCTTACTGAAATTCTGTTTTCTTTTTTAATGAAATAATGTACATTTTACAAGGCAGATTTATTGAATTATAATTTAATTACGGTAAATTCACTTTTTTTAGGCATACAGTTTGACGAGGTTTGATAAATATATATGGTTGTGTGATCACCATATAATTAAGAGACAGAACACTTCTATCACCATCAAAAGCTCCCTTGTGCCCCTTTGTAGTCCATTTCTCTTTCCCACCTTCCCCAGAAACCAGTGATGTGATCTGTGCTCTTATGGTTGGTCAAGTTGTCCCATATTTCAACCACTCTTAGCATTCAGTGTGAAACCCAAATGTCTCTCCCTGCATGGCCACCAGGCCCTGAACAGTGCCCCCCCTCCTGCCCCACCCCACCCTACCCCACCCCCATCTCTTTAATCCCATTTTGTGCCCAGCCTCCCTAGCCTTCTTTCTGCTCATTTCTGCTTCAGGGTGCTTGCATTTGCTGTTCCCTCTTCCTCAGATGCTTTTTTTTTTTTTTTTTTTAAGAGCTAGAATGAGAGAGAGAGAGAGAGAGAGAGAGAGAGAGAGAATACATGCATGTGCAGGGTAGGGTGGGAGGAGGAAAAGAAGAGAGAGAATCTTAAGCAGTTTCCATGCTCAGCATGGAGCCTGATGTGGGGCTGGATCTCATGACCCTGAGATCATGACCTGAGCTGAAATCAAGAGTAGGATGCTTATGAGACGTCTGGGTGGCTCAGAGGTTGAGCATCTGCCTTCAGTTCAGGGCATGATTCCGGAGTTTGGGATCAAGTCCCACATCAGGCTCCCTACATGCAGCCTGCTTCTCCTCCCTCTGCCTATGTCTCTGCCTCTCTCTCTCTCTCTGTGTGTGTGTCTTTTGTGAATAAATAAATAAAATCTTAAAAATAAAAGAGTGGGACGCTTAACTGACTGAGCCTCCCAGGCACCCCTTCCTCAGATCTTTTCTTGACCTGATTCCTTATCCCTCATTTCTGCCAACCACTCTCTTCTATTCAAGCCTTCCTTTCTCCTTTAGAACACATCACTGTATGAAATGACCTTCCTCGTTCATTTACTTGTTTATTGTCTGTGTCCCTTCTCCAAAACTGTAAGGTCCTTGAGGGCAGGGAGCCTGTCAGTCTCGTTAAGAACTCTGTTCCCAGAAACTTAGTGCCAACACATGACTGGTCTACCACTGGTATTCGGAGAATGAGCAAAGAGGAGCCAGAGACCTTATAGTGAGATCCATGTAATTGAAATTTTCGGAAAAAGATTTAAAAAAGGACAGGACGGGGAACAAAAGGGTAGGAAGACTAGCAGTAACTCAGAACCAGGCGCCATTCTACCATCCCTTCCCCAAAGTCCCTCACTGACAGGGCCACAGATGCCTGAGAGAGAGTTGGCACCTCCCCTGCCCTTGCCTTTGGGTGACCTCGGGCTTGTTCCTCTCCTGAGGCATGGGTCCCTCCAGGTCCTCTTGGCCCACCCTGGCTGGAGCTTCCCCATACAGCCAACTCAAGCTCACAAGCCTTCTTTGTCTTCGTGTGAATCCAGTGAAAGGGGGACCCCCAAGGTTGTTCTGTAGCTGCACTCTGGAACCATCTTCAGCACTCCCTCCCTGCCCCTCCGCCCCCCAGGGAAGAGGAGCACAGGGTCCTGGTTTCGTATTCCAGGATAGCATTTGGAGGCAAATTCCTCCCTTCCAGGGCTCCAACCTCTCCGTGGAGTGTGCACGTGGACGCATACACACTGGTGTCCACAATTCCCTGAGCTGATGTCCCAGTTTCCTCTCTCAATTAGCACTAGACTTCTGAAAGCTTAATTTTGTTATAATTTATTATCTCAGCTGGGGGCGGCCAAGGGAGAAAGCAGGGAATTCCTTTGCCACGAGAACATCTGTTTTGTTGGACAGCAAAATTTAAATTATGACCTAAAGACTTGAGCGGGAGCTTATCGATCATTGGATCCAGCTTCCTAAGTCTATATGAGAAGCTACTGAGGCCTAGAGAAGTTAAGGAACTTGCCTGGGGCCACGGAGCTAAAGATGAACAGAGCTGGCGTAGGACTCAGACTTATAGACCCTAGGATGTTGAGTTTGCCTTCCACCCCCTTCCTTCCACTGAAACTGCTCTTTCAAAGGCCATTGATGGCCTCAATCACGGAACACAATGGCCCTTTCTCAGTCCTTATCTAGCTTGGCAGTGCCACGGAACAGAACTATGCTGCCACACACAGCTTCCCAAAGCACTGCCCCTCCCTGGGGTTCTCAGCAGGTGGCTCCCCCTGCTCCTATGACTCCCAGTCCCTTTTCCCAAGTGAAGATACTTATGAGACTACTGAAATGTATACAATGGAATATTACTCAGCCATTAGAAACGACAAATACCCACCATTTGCTTCGACGTGGATGGAACTGGAGGGTATTATGCTGAGTGAAATAAATCAATCGGAGAAGGACAAAGATTACATGGTCTCATTCATTTGGGAAATATAAAAAATAGTGAAAGGGAATAAAGGGGAAAGGAGAAAAATGAGTGGGAAATATCACGGAGGGAGACAGAACATGAGAGACTCCTAACTCTTGGAAACGAACTAGGGGTGGTGGAAGGGGAGGAGGGCGGGGGGTGGGGGTGACTGGGTGACGGGCACTGAGGGGGGCACTTGATGGGATGAGCACTGGGTGTTATTCTATATGTTGGCAAATTGAACACCCAAAAAAATAAATTTATAAAAAAAAAAGAGAGACTACGGAATGCAGGTTTCCCTGTTTGCCTCCACAACAGTGCCACCCCCTCCCACCCCGGTTCTCCTCTCCATCTGCATACCCACCCCCAGGGAACTGCATCCACTCTCATGGCCTCAGGACACAGGGCAGCGGAGCCCAATCTTCCTGCCTTCCCTGACCTCTCTTCTAAATGCCAGAACAACTTCCTAAGACAAACACTGAGCCATGTGAACATAATACAAGTTATCCTGCAAGGACCCAAAATTCAGGCTTGTGGTTTGAGTTGCCCTTCTTTCTATTACCTATGTCTCCTGACTTGATGGCATCACCAAACTCCAACACCCCGGAGGACTTGTCTGATCTACTCTCTTCTCCCCATTCTCAGCTGGACACCAGGTCTCATCCATTCTGCCTCCCAAAATCTCTTCCCCCACCCAGTTTCCCATTGCCTTTCCCTTCGATTTCCTAGTTCAGCCTACAAAAATCTCTCTCTGCTTTTAAACCTCTTCTCTGGTCTTCCTCTTTGAGCTCTGCCACTTGGCACCCTACTCTATATTCAAAATATATGTGCCTTAGCAGAGCAGTCTAGCTCCATTCTTCCTTTTGAACCACTTCTCCTCATATTCCCACAAACCCTCAGGTCACACATGACTGCCCACTGCTCCCTGATGGCACAGCGCCTGCATGTTTGAGCACTGCTTCTGCACTTAGCTCACACTGTTTCTTCTTCCTGGATGGCAAGGAAAGAATTCCAGCTGAAATTCGTTTATGTAAAAGAAGGGATTTATCAGTTCACATTAACTTTCAGGTCCACAGAGCCAGCTTCAGAGATTATAATAATTACTGTCAGATGTCTTTCTGGCTTCCTCTGTCTCCTTCTATCTTCTCCTCATTCCCTCCCTCACGGCCCAGTATCTCCCGTGATAAAGCAAGCTTCCTCCTTGCAGAGTAATGGAGATATGGAAACGCAGCCACAGACAGCTCCTGGCTTTCACCATTCCAACCCAGTGAAGACCCTGTTGGGATCCCAGATGAAGAGCTTCTTTCTTGTACTGACCATCAAATTCAAAGAAGGATTCTGACTGGCCTGGACTGAGTCTCATCCTATCCCCCAGTCACTGTGGCCAGAAAAAGGGGACTTTTTTTTAATGGCAAGGCCTGGGTCACACACTTACTTCTTATCTTCAAGTGGTGGGGGCGGGCAGTGGGGGGAGGTGATAGGTGGCCTTACTGGAACAGCCTGGAAAGGGTAAAGCAATGGGTGTCGACTAAACTCTCATTTCCCTACCTAGCTGTTTGAGGCACATGTAATCCTGAGCCCTTGTCCAATTTAAACTCCATTGTTGCCTCTTCTGGGCCTTCATGGTACCAATTTGTCTCCTTCAACTGACTCAACTCTCTGAGGGCGTGAATTGGATCCCTCGGTGATCAGCGTCAGGTCTTACCCAAAGGTGTGACTCCAAAAAATTTTTCACGGTCTGCAATTACTATGCTTGATTATTTGTTTATGAAGTTATTGCCTGAGTCCCCTGGGATATGACTGGTTCACTACTGAATCTCCAAGCACCCAGAACAGTGCCTAACACATAACAGGCGCTAGATAAATATTGGGTAAATGAATAAATGAATGGTTTGAATAGAAGAAAGGTTACCAGTCTTTGGTGTTCCAGGGGGGAAAAAAAAAAAGCACAGCTGCTTTTTAATTCTTCTCACTTCAGTGAAAAAAAGATAAGGCTGGAACTCCCTCAACATCTTGTCCCCACCATCCCCCCTCCAAGTTTCTCTATGTATTCTCTTGTCCTCACTGCCCTCTGGCAGTCTCTGACATTTGTGTCAATACCAGGTTGCCCAACCATACTTTGCACCCTGTCTCTCTGCCTGTCCTCTTGGGGCTCTGCTCCTTCTGCCACTGCTTTCCTCTACCTTTGACATCTCTCTCCATCTGGCCCTTTCCTTTCTGCTTCTCAGTGGATCCAGGTTCCACCATGCTAGTCAAATGAACAATAAAAATAAAGCACTTGCTCAATTCTATTCCCTCCCTCTCTCCCTCTGTCCCTTTCCTTCAAGAACCCATGTTTCTTTTCCAGGGGCCTCCATTCACGGCCTCCACTTGCTCAGTCCGAGTTACTTAACTCCCACTGCAGTTTGGCTTTTCATCTGCCGCTCCACTGGGATTGCTCTTGCCAAGTTCACCAATAATTTCCCAGATCCACTGGAAACCCATCAGTCTTCAGCTTATTTGACTACTGCAGTATCTGACTCAATTAACCTCTTCCTTCTGGAAATTCCTTCCTTCCTTGGCTTACATGCTGCTGCTCCACCTGGCTTCCTTTCCATCCCTCAGCTCACCCCTTCTCGGTTTCCCTCACAGGCTCCTCTTCCTAAATGACTGTCATATCCTGGAGCTGGAGTGTATGTGAGCGGTGGGGGATGCATCCTCTGCCTTTTCACTCAGCCTGGTGAGGTGACCAACTTTCATGGCTCCCACTGCCCACAGCAGCACAGAATCTCAAACTGACCCTTCTCCCTGGTTTTGCCCTATGTCCTACCCCACATATCTGACTTCCTGCCAGGGATCTCCATTTGGACGATCCACAAGAATCACCAACAGGAACAAAATATGTCATTATTTTTCTCTGCAGGCCTTCCCTCTCCCTCCTACATTGCTCCATCTCAAGGAATGGCACTATCACCTCACCAGTAGCCCAAACCAGGAGCCCTGGACTCATTCTTGTCTATATCCTTTATTTATTTTTAAGGATTTTTTTATTTTTTATTTTTTAAAGACTTCATTTACTTACTTATGAGAGACATAGAGAGGCAGAGACATCGGCAGAGAGAGAAGCAGGCTCCCCTCAGGAAGCCCAATGTGGGACTTGATCCCAGGACCCCAGGACCCCAGGATCATGCCCTGAGCTGAAGGCAGATGCTCAACCACTAAGCTCCACCCAGGCGTCCCAGATTTTATTTTAAGTAATCTCTACACCCAGTGTGGGCTCATTCTTATGACTCCAAGATCAAGAATCACATGCTCTTCTGGATGAGCCAGCCAGGCGCCCCCTTGTCTATATCCTTTAAAATGAAGTTCCTTGGGGCACCTGCCTGGCTTAGTTGGTTAAGCATCTGCCTTTGGCTCAGGTCATAAACTCAAGAGTCCTAGGATCAAGCCCTACATCAGGCTCCCTGTTTAGCAAGGAGTCTGCTTCCTCTCCCTCTGCCCCTCTCCCCTACTCATGTTTGCTTGCTTGCTCTCTAACAAATAAACAAATAAATTTAAAAAATAAATAAATAAAATGAAGTTTCTCCACAATGTCTTTCCAATTGACTATCAAATAAGTTCAATTATTCCACTGCCCAAATGCCTCTTAAGTCTGTTCCCTTTTCCTATTCCACTGCTTTAAGTTCTTAATCTTTTCCTACCTGGATCACAAAAATAACTTTCCACCTGGTCTCTTAACCTCCAGACACGACTCCCTCTAGTCCACACATATGATCTTTTACAAGTGCAAAAGATGATCCTGCCACCCATTTCCTTGGAACCCTATGGTTCCTGAAAATTCTCATCACAAGGAAAAAAATCTATTACCTGTGTGTGGTGATAAATGTTGACTGGGCTTATTGTGGTGATTATTTTGCAATTTACACAGATATCAAATCATTACATTGAATACTTGAAGCAATATAATGTCATTAATCACACCTCAAATAAAAAATTTTTAAAAAGTCCTCCTGGTGGCATCTCATTGTATTCAGAATAAAATCTAAAGTCCTTAGCATAGTAGACCAGACCCTTCATGATCTATCTCTACCTCCTCCTTCCTCTGTGTTCATTCCCCTTTCAGACTGAGCTCTAATCAAACCAACCTATTTGACATTCCCGGCCTGCTCCACGTGCTTACATATCTTAGAGACTTTCTACATGTTGGCCTCTCTACCTGGCATTCCTTTTTCCCATCTGGCTAGCTACCATCCATTTTTAAGACAACCCATGTGCCACTTCCTCCCTGAACTTCCTGCCTAGAGATGGCATCCTCCATTCTCCTATAGCCTTGTGGGCTTCCTGCTCCTGAAGTGTGTCTTTTACATGTTGCTCCCTTTAGGCTAGATTCCGGAAGGGCAGGGACCTAGCTAGGCTTTCCTCTCTACTTCTATGACACCATGTATACATCCAGCATACAGTAGATGATCAGTAAATGCTTATGGATGGAAAGATGGATTGATTGATGGATAGATGGTTGAATGGACATGTATATTATTGTTCTGTCTTTCCCAAGTCTGCTCAGAACCACTTGCTTCTACCAAAGCCAAAGTCTTCGGTGGCAACTTCTTTCTGCTGCCACCCACAAATGGCCCACACTTCTGAGGCAGCAATGGGAAATGATTTCAGGAGCTGTCCAGATGATGGTTAGGAAACACTCTGGTGTCAGAATCAATGTCACACGTGAGGATGGCCACCACCTCCACCTCCAAAAGGAACCCAGCACAAATCAAGCACTTGCTATTCTTTCAGCCACTATTCAACCAACACTAATGCCGATTCCATCTGCTGATGGGCACTGGGTCCCAGTCCACCAGCTCTCCTTTGCCCACATTGGTGGTGGTCTAGTAAGAACCATGTAGGGTTAGAATGGAAAGGATGTAGGCTTTGGAATTAAACAAATCACAGTTTGAATACATCGCTGTTACTTAAGAAGCTGTGTGGCCTTGAGCAAGTCACCCAACTTCTCTGAGCCTCGCTTCCTCATCTGAAAGATGGAGTTGATGGCTATAATTTCCTCATAGGTTGATATGAAAAAAACAAATGAGAATTATGGATCGGATTGAAAATGCTGAATGCTACGATCCTCAAAGGTTTCCAATATTATTACTCAGGCTTATGTACAAATGAGTTAGAGTTCCTTGTGAACTGTATTTCTTTCTCTTTTCTTATCAAGCATTTATGAAGCACTTCCTATGTGCCAGACATTGGGCTCAATGCTGTATTATGAGCAAAATCAAGTCACTGTCCCTGCTTTAGGGAGCCCTGGTAAGGAAGGGGCACCAAAACTAGTAAAGGAGACAGATCCATCACACACATAATTGATTGACAATATGTAACAATTATTAGTGCTCTGAGACCCTGAAGGCAGGTGACCCAGGGCTGATTTTATGGCATGGAGAAGCTGTCCCTACAAAGTAACAATCTTCCACAGAAAACCTATCAGTTGGCTATGACATAGAGAATCCAGGTAGATTCTTGGCTATGGAGTACTATTCTTACATACTCTTCCCCTTTTCTCTTTCCTCCTTCTTGGTTGAGAAATTAAGTGAGTAAGGGGACAAGTTCAGGGCATTGACTATTAGCCTTGGAGGATTTTATTTTACTTTAATTTTTTTGTGCTATGAAAAGCACAATGTTTTTCCTCTTCTCTGTAAAGAAAATTAGAACTAAAGATGGCTCAGCAGATAAAAGCTGTGGGCGGTAAATACTCCCACTATTCCCCCTTGCATTTCAGGCTTCTAGGTTTCTCTTTGCATTTACTGGATCTTAGATCTAGAAACCTGAAAGAGGCCTGAGAAATTCTGTGGTGAAAGCCCACATTCTAATTAAGAGATGAACAAACTGAGGCTCACAGGGGCTAACTGACCTGCTCAAAGTCAAATTAGAGAATGAGTCAAAATTAAAGCACAGTTCTCCCCATCCTCCCCTTTTACTGGTCTGCAAATCTCCCAACCGCTGGGATCTGAGGCACCTGAACTCAGGCAAGTTCCTTCACCTGCAGGCATCCCTGGTCGAGCCAGGCTGTCTCCATTTCTAAGAATCCTGGAAGCCACAGACAAACCACTTCTCCCTCTAGCATGTCACTGGGGCTCTCCTCCCAGAAACATCCTGTTTTTTACTAACAGGACACTTTCAGATCCTCCTCTTTGGTTTGAGAACCACATCTGCATGAAAAGTTTGGTTAGAGGTGGTTTCCTCAAAATGCCTTTCAGGACTATGACTTTTCTTGGCCGACAAAGCTTTGTGGTTGAGGTTGCTATTCTGCAATTATCTTGGCCTTCAAAGAGCTTTCATGGGTACCCCCTACCCCCGCAGGATGGAACCGTAATTGGTGCTTTTATGTTTAGAACCTCTTGCATCAAAGACCTCAAAGACCCTGAAAATGAAGGCAGTCCCCAATTCTATGGACCACTTGAAACAGGGAAGGAGTTGGGGGAAACAGAACCCCCAAAAATGCAAGGGGAGAACCACTTGTCTTGACTCCTGGTCCAGTGCTCTTTCCCACAGTTTGTAACATCACTCCAGCCTCATGGACTGAAGCAGCTGCACCATCAAAAATGTCACATCAGTTATGACAACACAGTGAGTTATATAACTGGTGCTGCAGAGCAGGCAAGGGGAAGAAGCCACGAGCATGAACCACAGCACTCCCCTTCTGGCTCCCAAGGAAGATAAGGCCCACATACTTCAGAAAAGAACTCCATATGGGAAGGGAACACCCACTAATCAGTCAAAGGAATAAAAACTACAGCTGACATTTGTATAATGATTTCTAGAACACTGTTATAAGGGCATTTCATATACTACATTATTTACTGTTTGCAACAACCCTATCAGGTATTTTTATCATCAGCCCCATTTCACAGGCAAAGATACTGGGGTACAAAAAGTTAAGTAACTTGTTTAAGGTCACACACCTAGTTAGTGGCAGAGCTAAGATTTGAAGCCAGGTAACCTGGTTACAGAGTGCATGCTCTTAATCACCTCTCAATTTTAGAGATGCCAAATGGCTTCTCTAAAAAAGAAACTAGCTATTTTCTTGAACCGGTAACAGGCTGCTGCTCCTTCCTCTCCTTTCCCTCTATGCTAATGATGGATTTGCTGGACGGTTTCTTTTCTAACCAGTATTGTGTTTGAGCAAGAAGCACAGGATAAAATAAGAATGTGATGCAAATTTAAACAAATGCTTAGAATGGGGATCATTTGAGCACCATTAAGCTGTTTATGGTGATGCAATCCATAAGGTAAAAGTACTCATAGTACCTGCTGTTCTTAAATTCATGTAGTATGGGTACACACACACACATTTTCTTTTGTCAACATCAAAAGTTGTTCTTTGCCAGTGTCAAGTTTGGGGGTAACCCTTTCCAATATGTTTTCTCACTTTGAAATCATCCCCTTCCCAGCTTGTCTTTTGTCTTTCAGATCACAATGTGGCTCTTATGATAAAGGTCTCTCTAGCTTCATAAGAAATGAGAGCCTGAAGACACCCTGGGAGATGGGGAACCCAGTCCCTGCATCCAGATGGACTGACCACATGTCAGAAAAACATTTAATATTCTGCTCACATTAAATCTCCAATGTTAACAGAAATAGGGTACTGTGAGCAGCTGAAGAGCATGAGTGACCTGCCCTATCTTGAGCAGATGTGGCACACTGAGGAGCACACTATAATCTGGGGAGTTCCAAGTGTTAAAGAGACCAGAGAGTACTCTGCCTCTGAGCACTGTGAATCTAATCTAGTCCCACACAGAGAGAACAGAAATTCCGTATTCCTTTAGAGCCATGTTGATCCTGAATGAAGCCTCATCCATTTAATCAGCTCAGGAACGACCCTTTCAACCAGCAGACAGGATCCAACAGGTAAGTGAGGTTCAAGGGTTCCATGGGCTGATTCCTGAGGAGATCAGGTGGACTGTTTGCTACTCTTCTGGCAGGAAGGTCTGTTGGTATTTACAGCTCAGTGAACAGTAAGCAGGGAGAGAGCACCATCCATCAGCAAAGGAGAACTCATCTGCTACTTGATCTGACATTCTGTTTGCGCTCACACAGTCTCCAGAGAGCAGGGTGCATCCATTTGAATAAACATGGAGACAGGAGGAAGGGGGAAGGGTAAAGCAGGCAAAGAGATGATTGCAGAAATAACAAGTCCACAAATCTGAAAGAGTAGCTCTCCAGAGTGCTGCCTCCATGTGGGACCCTTTGGGGATGTGCAGGGAAACGCCCCTTTAGACGGCTGCACTTTTACAGGGTAATGGCTGCGGGTGGCCATTCCCTTCCGCTCATGATCACCACTTAGTAGGCACTGAACAGCGCAGCGTGCTGAATGAACACAAGCTCACCATGAACCTAAGCCAAACAGGAGACACCCTACGTACAAAGGCTGGGTCAGCTGGGGGCGGAGGAAACCACCAGCTTTTGGCAGCAGGTGACTTCTTAAGACACCCTTCCCCCATAGGATGGGGTCTGTCCTCAAGAATCATAACCCACTGTAAGGGCTGGGATATTTGTAGGAGAAATGACATCTTCACCAGGCAAATCCTAGAATTTGGCACCAAACAGGCACCCTGGGAGTGCTCCATTTTACCGTGTCCTTTTACATATAAGGCCAGCAGCTTGCAGACCATGCCTCATTGCCACCTTCTAACTCTATCTTCCTAAAAATCCATTTACTGCTCCAGAAACAGATAGCCTAGATGTGACATCACAGAAAAGTCAACACCTCAAATGAGGGCAAACTGTGGTGCTTACAGCAACTCCACAAGTTCATTTCACATTTTCATCAGGCTAGCCCAAACAGTTTGTCACTGTTCAAAATGGGAAGTCACTTAAGGCGATATTCTGTTGCTTCCATACTTCATAAAATATAATTCTTCAAGAGGGCTCTTTGTAAGGCTTTTGGTAGTTAAATAAAATTAACACCTCCTTTAAAAATTTTGGTTAGTCTGAATAAGACTCCCACAGATTGCAAAAATGATGAGGCCATATCACAGGTAAGGTCACAGCCTCCTAACGAGCAGAATTATTTAAATACCACATATTAAAAAAGGTCACTGATTACTCATGGTGTGTGTAAAATTTTATTTGTGCTGTTTCAATTATTGTTGTTTATGTCTCAGTGCTGAAATGTTTTGGATTGTCTGACACAGAGCTCCCAAAAGTGAGCTCATGATCACATATGCAAAGAAAAAAACACCCCAGCAAGCTATGTTCAAATGAAACTTTTAATAAAGTATTAAGAATCAGGCTTTTAAAAATGATGGTCTAATATGTGGCATCTGTTAAATGGACAGAGGTTTCCCACTATAACATGTATCAAGCAGAAGAATTTCAAAGGTCAGTTTTCCTGCATTTCTAGCCTGATGTGGGTGTTAACACTTTGTTCTAAGCAGCATATACGATCAGCCCTTTGTCATATAACTTCACTTACTAGGGCATATATGGAAGCCAATCAGCATGCCACAACACAGATGAGAATATGAACTCAACGGAATGGCTCTTTGCTCTTCTGGAAACGCTGATTTAAAAGGGTCTGGAGATGTCTGAATATCAATATTCTTTCTCTCAATATAACAGGAGCTATTAAATCCCGGACCCCATTAGGAAATCATCAAGTTCTCACAGGGCAACCACCCATGGAGAACTCTCTAATTCCATCTACCTAAGTGAAATAAAGCAGCATCCAAATTAGTTCATACATATGGCCTGATAGGTTGGTCACCAATCACACTGCATAGTCAAGTTCAAAACTGCCTTCTGTAAGTGCCACCCACATTTTGGACCCTGCCCCACCCACAGTACAGATCTCCTGACTCAAGTGACTCTCGGTCAAGTGGCGATTGGGGAAAATCATCTCTGCAAGGGAGGACTCAAAAGAATTTGTCACTAGGATACAGTGACACCAATCCCACATTTTGTGGTTAATAAAACAAGTCCTGCATCCAGCTTGGCACAAGGCCCTGATCTGATTTATTTCAAGCCAAGCTGGAGGGCTCAAAGGAAAGGCTGCCATTCATGAATGCTTCAGGAGGACAGGATGCCAGGGTCCCTTGTGGCAAAATCTACATGGCCAGAAGTCTTTCTCACTGACCTTTTGAACAAACCTAACCTATTTCCTAAAGAGTTAGTATATTTAAAAATATATTTTAATAATTTTACCTACAAAAATCTCAGTTTTGCCCAACATTTTTCTTCAAAAATGTATCCTGTGGGTGTAAGAAACATGGGGGGAGGGGGTACAGGGAAAAGAGAAGATATGCTCTGATATCTCACACGTCAAAGGCCTGCCCTTTTCCCCCTCCTCAGTGTAACTAAATATGAGCCACATAAGACTTTCCTGGGAAAAGCCTACTTACAGCCTTCATTTAAGATTTCCTGCCCCAGTATATAATTAGGAATTTTCTTTCATTCTAAAATGGCACACCTATTTCCTCGGAGAGCTCAGCTCTCTTTGAATAAAAAAGGCAAGATACCCTTTGGGGGGCTCAGTATATATTTTTAAACTTCTTATTAAATCAACCTAATTTATATAGGGCATGTTCGGGAGAAGCAGGGAGGGAGTTGCCTTGGTGGATGCAAAGTTAATTTGCAGACTCCCCCACCCCCGCCCCCCACCCGCGACTTCCCTGAGCCTTCCCGAATGCCTTCGGCCCCCTCCGAAGAGGCTCGGTTCTCTCCGCTGGGGCCCCGACTCCGTTCCGAACACTGCCGAGTCCCTCCGAGCCCCGCGCCCAGTCCGCACCGAGCCGAGCGCCACCGAGCTGAGCATCAGCGACTTTTCCGGCCTCAGCTGGGCGCTGTCCACCACTTGCAACGCCTGAAACCTCACTCAGCCCGGTGGCTGGGGCTTCTAGCCGGCTCCGAGGCCGCCACTGCAGATTACAGACTCCTGAAGTTTTGAAACACCCCCTTCTGGGAGAGAGGGGTGGCGCTGCTTGCATTTGCCGACCCGCAAGGGCTCCAGGCAGATGCAACATGCACCTTGTTGCAAAGAGCAATTCCCCAGGCCCCGCCTCCCCATCCATTTGGGCTGCACAAGCTCTAGAGGAGCCCCAGGCCAAATTACCCGTGGCTCAGAGGGGTGCGGCGAGCCGAGGGGGCCTCTGCAAAGCAAGCCCCAGGGAGCTCTCGAAGGAAAATAAGAATATGTCAAGCAGACGTGGGGAAATTGTCTCCGAGTCGCTATTCGCTACCATCATGGCGCCGCCTAGAACCCGCTTGTCATGCCTGTTACACATGCAAGATTTTTTTGCATCTTGGTTCTGAAACCGCAAGCATGTTTTGTCTCCCACCCACCTTTCCGCGAAAGGGGTTTTTATTTTCCATTGTTTTCCTACGGGATGCAATTACTTCAGCTATTCTGTCAAGTTGAAAAATAATCATTTTTGTTTACTGCACAGCAACCCCTAATTAGGAGCTGTGTGTGCACGAAGGTGTCACAGCAAAGCGACGTGGAATCCTCGCTAAACGGTCTTAACGTCCCGAACTGACAGGCCAACGGAAGCAGCAGGGCCAGGAGGCCCCGAGGGCGCACACCCCTTCCCCACAAGGGAAGGCCACCCCCTCCCAAGCAAAGCTGCCCGGTGGGCTTGCCAGGAATTGCGGAGTGGATGGGGCAAGAAGCAAGCTTCGAGAGTGGGAAGGAGGGGCGAGGCTCCTAACCGACAAAGTGTGGAAGGGAAGGAATATCCCATTTTGTTTTAATTTTCAACCATCACTCAAATCCACCCCCAGTTAATTAGGAGGCGAAACTGATATGTAAGGCAGAAGGGGGCGGCTGGCAAGTGGGGCCTGAAATCCGCATTGAGGGTAGATTTATAAGGAAGGTGGCCTATGCAGAGTGTAAATAAATACATAGATAAAGGCCAGGGACTGAAGGAAAACTGCCCATGTCAGGAGAGCAAAGGCTGGGGGGAGGGGGGAGCAAGGGCTGGGCATTCAGCCTCAACCGGCATCCCCGTCCACCTCTGCCTTGGATATTGCTGTGCCAGTCATATCTGCTTGGAAGCCCACCCCTCCCCTACCACATACCCCTTCCCCTAACCCTAGTGCTTCTCAGAAGGGGGAGGGGTGGGGGGGTAGAAACCACAACCTTCAATTCAGCACCAAATCCATGAACAGCAGACACTTGATCCTCCACCCCAGTCTAGGGCTGGGTCCCTTCCATGTTTTAGCCAAGTTCAAAATCACTGCCCCAGGAGAAGAGCAGGGGCAAGTGGGATTATGGATGTGGAATGGGTGGTGGTGGTGGTGGTGGTGGTGGTGGTGGTGGTGGTGGTGGTAGTGGGAGGGAGGGAGGAGAGAGAAATACAGAATGAAACAGACAATAATGGAGGTAGTGATACACCCAAGGAGCAAGAGTAATGATTAGAATCATGCCAATAGTGTGATGTTCTGATCAATATGGCGGACACTGCCATTCATACAAACTACAGGCGCTCCACTTCCCTCCCTACCCCCCCCCCCGCAAAAAAAAAAAAAAAAAAAAAAAAAGAAAAACCACCCACCCGGGAGTTGGGGTGGAGGACCCAGAACCAACGTAGGGCGTGGGGGAGGGGAATCAAATCCAGGTGTGTGTGTGTGTGTGTGTGTGTGTGTGCGCGCGCGCGCATGAATCAGAAACCAGGCCTGGAGAGCAATGTGGAATGAGCAAGATAATACAAATGACAAAAAATTATTAATAAAAGTACAAATCCCAATGCCACAGGGACTTACTTCATCTGCTTCACAATGGTGCTTTTTCCTGATTCTCCAGCCCCTGTTGGGACAGACCGGGGGAAAAACTGGTGAGTGTCAGCTTAGGGGAACTGGGGGGGGGGGGGGGGGGGGGGGGAGGGTGGGTAAGGCATGCGAGAGGGTGGACCGAATCGGGGGACCAGGTCTCCCCAGGCACGAGCAGGGTGGGAGAGCGGGCGGAGGCGGGTGCGGAGTGTTCGGGGTCGGGAGATGGGGGTGGCAGCCCCGGTCCTTACCCAGCAGGAGTAATTTCACGTCTTTGGCGGCGCTGATGCCATCCTCTTTGAGGTTTTTCTCAATCGCCTTGCTCCGCTCGAGGGCGGCTCTCTCCTCTGCGCTCAGAGTACATCCCATGGTGGCCCCTTCCCTGCCACAGCCCGCACGACTCGGCTGGCACGGCTCCCCGGCTCGGCGCGCCCCCCACCCCCCCAGAGAGCAGAGCCTGGGCTCAGTGGGGAAAAACAAAAAAACAAAAAAAACACAAAAAACAAAAAACAACAGCAACAACAAAAAAAAAACCACGATATCCTTCCCTTGGCTGAAAAGAAAAATGTCGGGAAACCAGAACCCCCCAAAAAGACAGCCGCGGACAAGATCCCAGCAGCGGAGACTGGCGGCAGCGGGCGGGCTCTAGGGGTGTCGAGGCGAAGGTGGCCGGGGTCTGGGGCTCCGGGGCCGAGGGAGGAGGCGCCCGCGGTCCGAGGAGGCGCGGGCTGCAGGCACTGAGGCTTGTGCACGACCCAAAATAAATAAAATAATAGTTGAGGCAGGAGCCGCAGCCGGAGCCGGCGGAGGGTGGGGTGGGGGGCAGGGTGGGTCCTCCTGCCGCTGCTGCCGGAGGAGGAGGCGGCGGCGGCGGCGGCGGCGGCGCGGGGCGTGGAGGGAGCGAGTGAGGGGGTGCTGCTAGTGCATGTGCATCGCGGGTCCTCGGCCGTCGGAGCGTCCGCGGCGCCTTCGCCGACCCCCGCGCGCAGGGCAGGGCTGGGCAGGGGGCCGGGCCGGGCCGGGGGGCAGGTCTCTAGCGGGAGGCGGCGTCGCTGTCTCCCAAAGCTCGCATCGCTCGGTGGAGCCTACGGGAGAGGGAGAGGAGCGCGAGGGAGCCGCGGGCAGCTGGCAGCTCGAGGGGGGAGAGAGAGAGAGACGCGGGGAGGCTGGAGGGAGGGGAGGAAAAAAATGAAGGGAGAGCCAGCGAGCGCGCGCGCCACAGCCCGGGCGGGGGAGGGGGCGAGCGCAGCGCGCGAGTGCGCCAGCGGCTCTGCGCACCCCGCACCGCAAGCCGCCCGCTGACGTCAGCAGGGCCGCGCGCCGGGCCCCCGGGACGGGGAGGGGGGAGGGGGGGGCGGGGGGCGGGGGAGGCGCGCGCCGGGGCCCGCGTCAGCCGGCGGCGGCGCGCGTGCGCGCGCGGCGCGACCTCCCCTCTCCCGGCGGCCCCCGGCCCGCGGCTCCGCGAAGTGGGCGCGTGCGGAGCCTGGCGGGGCGGAGCCTGGGGCCGGGCGCGCGCCGGGGCGTCCCTCCCTCCCCGCCGCCCGCGCCCCCGCCCCCGCCGCCGCCCCCGCCCCCGCCCCCGCGCGCGCGCGGGCTGCGCCGACCTCCTGGTCAATGGGAGCGCCGCCGGCAGGTGGGCCCCCCAGCTCGCGCCCGCGCTGCCTCCTCGGTTCTCCCGCCTCCGCTCCATCTTGGCTCCGGCCGCTCCGCTTCTTGGTCACTTTCCAGCCGCCGGGGCCGCGGCAGCCGGGACCCAGGTGACCCCAGCGAACGTCGCCGGCGGCGTGGGGGCAGCTGCTGAGTGCCCGCTTGCTGCGACCCAGCCCACCCAGCCCACAGGCATTAATTGAGCACCTAGTATGTGGGAGAG
Organism: Vulpes vulpes; assembly: GCF_048418805.1. Lineage (NCBI taxonomy): Eukaryota > Metazoa > Chordata > Mammalia > Carnivora > Canidae > Vulpes > Vulpes vulpes. Next base: position 139,668,651 of record NC_132781.1, read on the forward strand.
GAAGCTGTGAGAGAGGAACGACAGGAAGAGCCAGAGCCGGCCTGGAGTCCGGGAGCCCGGGCCCCCGGGGCCATCGCGGCGCCTGCTCCTGTTCCCGGCCGCGGCGGTGGGCGCGGGCCGCGGGGCCCCCCCGGGAGGGACGCGTCGGGAGGCACAGGCTTCCTCGCAACCCAGAGTCTGAAACGGCTTTTACTCATTTTGCAACGGTTTAGCTCGTTTGAAGTCTTGAGTTCCCTCGTCCTGCCCCTTCCCCCACACACAAATACGTAAAATGAATTTTAAGTAGATTTTTGGTGAGAAAACAGATTTCCTTTCTTCCTTTCATCAATTCTTAAAAACACTTTCTCCCCATGTCTTTTTCAAATAAAGACCCAGAAACCCGGGTCGATTACTTCACATACAGCTAATCAAAGACCGAGGAAACACGTACACATTTGCCAAAAACCAGGCATGTTCTGGGTGGTCCCTGGGATTTTGAAGAAACTAGTTCTCCACTGCACAGAATGGTTTTACAGTGAGTACAGACAGCCCCAGGGGCCCTCCTAGAGAAAGGGGCCAATGGGAAAGGTTGCATGCGGATAGGACAGGCAAGAGGCCAGGGGAAAACTTTTTTTTCTTTTTTTTTCCTAACAGTTGGGCACTTCTTTGGCTCTAAAAGCAAACTTGTTTGTTTCATTTCAACAATAGAAAAGAGCACTCCTGTTTTAGAAACGTCACCCAGCATAAAAATATATTTGCAATGGGGATGTGGGGTGGGAGAAACGAAGTTAAGGCCCACCCAGAAAAAAAAAAAAAATTCTTTCCCTTGAATTTTTTAATGTGTTGTCTCTTTCTATAAATAGCTATGTCAAAAGTTATATGTAATGCAATTTGAATATTTAAATTTGAATCACGTTTTATGTATTCTAGGAAACTGACAAAGGACTGGTGAAGAATCTGTTTTATAAAATAGATAACTTCACTATCTCCCTGCTCTGACCCCCTAGCCTCCTTTTGATGTGTCTCTGGGGAGGGAAACTTACGGGATAAATCTGGTTTGCTTAAAATCAGTATGTCACCAAAAATTACCCTTCCAGATCCAAAACACAGCTTTGGCACTCAATATTCTATACAATCTATTGTTTCCTCTACAGCCTGCTAGGATGAGCATGCAGATCTATCTGATACAGGGAAAAATTCAGCAACTTCACCCAGATTCAGTTTTCCCCACAAGGCTGCATCTGAAAGACCAAAGAGGTAAGAATATAACCACTTCTTTGAAAATGATGCGTCAGTCTTACATTTGGATCCTCTTTCGTGTCAAGTCAGTTTTAAGATTTTAGGCTGTTGGAATTGTGGCTTGTATGGTTAAATCAAACTATCCTTGCTTTTTGTTATATTTATTCCTTCTCGGTATCATACCTAGTATGGTGAAGGCACAGACCTGTTTTTTTGTGTGTGTTCTTCACTCAGTACTTTTTTTTTTTTTTAAGATTTTATTTATTTATTCATGAGACACCCAGTGAGAGAGTCAGAGAGACCACAGGCAGAGGGAGAAGCAGGCTCCCATAGGGAGCCTGATGCGGAACTCAAATCCAGGACCCCGGGATCATGACCTGAGCCAAAGGCAGATGCTCAACCACTGAGCCACCAGGCATCCCTTCACTTAGTACTTATTAAGCACCTATCTACCATTTAGATAGGCATTATAGATGTTGTATTTCAGGTCTGTCTCCCTGTCTTCTTTTTCTGGGTCATTTTGCACCTTTATAACTGGGCTTCATAAAACTAATTATAACCCACTTCATCTGTATAATGCTTTACAGCTAGCTCACTGGGTGCTTTTGTAAAATTTACCTCTTAGGATCCTCCCATGTAAACCTCAGTTAGGCACTGTGATATGGGGAGTGTCACTGCAGAATAGAAAGAGCCGGGACTATGAATCCAGATCAGCCTGGGTATCCATTTTACAGTTGAGGAAACTGAGCCTCTGACAGAGCAAATAACTTGTTCAAGGTTAGGCCATCATTAAGTAATAAACAGAGCTCCTTTTATAGGTTTGCAGACTATTCGGGCAAAAAACATCGTGTAAATATATAAAGCATACTTTCTAGACTCTGAGAATGCTCATAGCCCCAGAACCCACATATATCTGCACTCCTCAAAGGAAATGAGGATGGGAACATCCCTGTTCTCTGAGTTGTTAGTAAGTAGATAATACCACAACTGTTTAATTTGTCCACAATTAATTCCTGTGGGAATGGAGAAATTACAATCCTAACATCGAGAGTGATCAAGGACAGATTCCATTTGCTTTTATTTTGTATGATCCTCAGAATTGTGTTTCTCTGATTATTGTTTTGGTTGGAGAATCATGCGCTTTTACTGTACCCTCAGTCAACCATCTCCCTTGCCATATACACACACTCTTCATCATGTTTTAAGTTTGAAAAGTAGGGAATTAGAATGTTGCATATACTCTCTACAAGAGACAACAGCAAAAGCCTATGTTAAGTTGCCTTTTTTACTACATGTGGCTCCTAATCCTAGAAGACAGTAATTTATGATAAATACAAGATTCCACAGTTCTGAATTATAGAATGTGGGCTCTGATTAGATGAGCTGAATTTCCCTACTTTTTCCCATTTGTGATTACTTGAATTAAATATGCATGCATTGACAATATACTGTGTTTAATATATTGATTTAGGTTCAAAGGAAAGTTTAGGTAGGCATAAGCTTGGATTCTTGAAATCCTGGGAATATTTTTTTCAAAACCATTCACATCAGAATTAGCTGGGGTGCTACTTAAAAATTCAATTACCCGTCTTACTTCTACCAAGTCAAACTCTTCTGCAATCTGCATCAATAGCTACTCCCCAGATGATATTTATGTACACAAAGTGCTAGATATTATACATTATACAGAATCTGTATGTGCCAATTAATTCTGCCAGGAGCTTACTTTTTTAAAGTTCAAATACCTCACGTTTATGAATTCAACTTTATGTTTACTAGTTTTTTATATTTTTTGTCAAAGGAAAATATAATGAAATTTGCTATTCCTTATGAACACCATTGTCATGGGAAGAAAATAGACTAACGTGTAGTGCACGAACTAAATGAATCCACACTAAATGTCAAGTGAGTTAGGCATTTTAGGGAGAATGTAGATCACTAGAGCTTTTAAAATTCCCCAGTAAGGGTTTCTATTCATCTATTATGAAATTAATAGCTCACAATCTAACCTAGTGGTCAATATAATTTAGAAAAATGTCTGAGTCGGGCTAAGAGATGATTTAGTGTTTTCTGATAGATATCTGGCATTAACGAAGGATGATGCTGATCAAATTTTTGTTTATAGCCTTAGAAGACAAGCTCCCCCCCCCCCCCATTCAGTCCATATTCAACACTTTTATGACTGGTATTATTTTGAGCACATCTCTCAGACCTACCAGAGTAGTGGTTCTCAAATGTTGAATGGTGCTAAGAATTACTTGGGATACTTTAAAAGATGTGGATTCCTGGGTCCCATCCCTAAACTTTCTGAGTCAGCAAGTCTGAGATAGGGCCTGGAAATGTTCGTTTTTACAATCATACCTTTCCCCCTCAGTGATACTGGTGCAATTTGGGAAACACATCATTTGGAAACACATCAACCCCTCTGAGGTGAGGGGGTTGTCTTACCACTTGGTGTATGTCCCAAAAGGTCAAGCATGGCCCACTGTCCACAGGTCATCAGTTTTAATACTCATAAACTACATTCATCTATCTATAGGCCAGGGTTAAATCGGATCATTTACCAAAGTTCTCCCCAGCTCTGAGACTTTTTGATTTTTCAATCTAATAGAAATTTTGTGACTTGATGATTTGAGAAGATTTTTAAGATTGAGTAAGTTTAAAAAGGTAGTGGCTTGTTTTCAAGTAAGGTTCTGGAAACTGAAATGATACTGATTTTTAATAAACAAATGGGAGATTTATTGGCATTTGGTGAGAAGAGAGCATATGTCAAATATTTTTGAAGTCCCCATCAGAAAATTCTTTGCTAAGTTTTGTGTCTTTTTTGTTATTTTGTTGAGTTCATGAAAAAAAGTAGTTTCTTTATTTATAATTGTTAGGAATAAAGATGCCAAGGGAAGAAATAAAGGTTTCGTGTGTTTTTAAATGAAGGGACTTGCATGAAGGAGCAGATTAAGACTTGTAGGTAATTGAATTGAGCTCTTAAGTTATTGAAATTCATTATGTGGTCGCTCTTAAGAACATTATTTGTTGAGCATACTTTGATGGTTCAAGAACCCCAAAGAGGGTGTGCTTTCTGATTTTTCTCAATTTAGGATAGCAAGAGAATCCCCCCCAGGGATGCATTTGGCTGAGACTGAGTGGAAAGTTTGAGGGGATAGGACTAGTGCTTTCATATTGGTAAGATTGACCAAGAGCTGAAATTGAAGTTAGAAGATTGGCTTAATATGAAGGCATCACCTAGCAGCCTGTGGTAGGTGTTAGAATTTTCTTGGAAAAAATCTTTCTTTAGAAATCAAGATTCTTTTTGTTATGATGGGAATAATAGGACTTTTCAAACTCCCTTGGCTGAAGCTGACAGATAAGATTAGCAGGTATGTATTCGTAAAGTATTTATTTAATAATTACTAAGTCCTCCAGAAGACAGGAGATTTCCTGACATGAAAGTTTCTTGCATTATTTATCATATTTTCTTTCTCCATAGAGCCTTTCATACGTGTAGCTCCAACATGTTTTAGACATTATCTCATTGTCTTCTATAAGCTTCAAGGTCCAAGGAATTATCAACACATTGCTCTATACAAATAGAAGTGTTTTTCTTTGTTCCTGTCAGTTGTATTTGTGAAAGCAAAAAGTAGGTGAATTTTATCTGAATCCAGTTAATTCCAGTTTGAACTGGCTGTTAACAAGTATGACTAGGGGGACAGGATGGGAGGCATTAACTAATTCAAACTTATTAGAAGTGGGTTGAGGGTAGAAGTAGGTTGACTAGACTGATTTAATTTTGTGACCTGTCTGTATCCTCTACATGTGATTTGGGGGTGTTCCCAGAGTCTGCCAAAATACCAAGAACATGCTGTTCCAGTGGGATAACATCATCTTAAGTTGAGCCGATGTTTGTGCATGCTATCTATTCTCCAAAGGCCTGAAAAATCCTGACCTCTGTGACAGAGAAAAAACATTTTAATGAAATTCCTATGTGTGTAACGGGGGCACATCTATAAAATTGAAGAAGGCAATTTAGAGAGAGACACATTTTTAACCAGACACCTATCCCATAGGACTTTTAGTTAAAATCATTCGGAGCTTGAAGTAGAAAGAAAAGAACTGAACTGATTTTCCTCTCAAGCTGTCTCTGTTGCTACTTCTTCTCATGGCCACCATAGCTTTTGGAGAGGGCTAAGAGGAGAGGAAAGAAAAAGAAGGAGGATGATTCTGAATTAATTTTATCCATTATAAATTAAAACCAGTGCTGTTCCGAAAGACCAAAGAGAAGACATATACAGATTTCAGTAAAAACACTGAATGTAGTACTTTAAAATGACCAAAATTATTGAGGTGGATGCCTAAAAGCAATCTTAAAAAAAAAAAAAAATCAATGGTGTGATCTCGGATTAAGAGGTGGATGAATGGGGCTTGAAAAGAATTGGTCAGTTTGATCATCCTTTCTTTTGATTTTACTACCTCTGCTTTTTCTAGGAAAGAAGTGACACCAGTCATTTCTCCTGCAAGAAAATAGTGAGAAGAACGACATTTGGCCCATTCTTGCCTTGCTAGTGTGCCAGTGTGTGTGTGTACCATGTGCCAGATTCTGTGCTAGATGCCAGGAGTAAACTGTAGAATACAACACACATGGCTCTCTGGCATCATGGTATACATAGTCTCTGATCTTTGAATCATACCATCTCTCATACATTATTTGATTTGATCCTTTTAACAACTTTGAAATAGCCAAGATTTCTATTTACATTTCATGCATAATGAAGTTAAGCTTAGAGAAGTTCAAGTGATTTACTGAAGATCAGCTGATAAATTTTGCGATCAGGATGGTCACCCTAATTTTCTACATTCTAAGAGAGTGACCTTCCTGCTACTTCATGCTACTTCCCCGAGATCCGAGCTTCAAAGATTATATCTAAGTTGCTCTTTGAAATAGCAGCTTGGCTAATTGTATTATTCACGTTTTCGTTAGTTCTTACCTTACTCAATAATCTTCCCTTGCATTAGCAGATATTATTGATCATCATAAATGGACTTTATCTAAGCAATTTGTGATCCCATGATATTTATTCCAATAAATGATTCCTAGCTCTTAATACAGAATAAATTATTTTTATAACACACAATTATTAGAATGCTCTCCATGTTTTGTGACACCCCCCCCCCAAATAAAACAGTTAGAAATGCAGAGTAGTTGATGTACAGCTGTTAAAGGAAGATATTAGAAAGCTTTAGTTCCAGTAGACTTGGACAAATAATAAATGAAAGTAATTTTGAAAACTAAAAGGAAGTGATATCAAGAAAGGCAGCAGAGTGGAAAGAACACTGGACTGGGAATCAAGAGACAGAAGTTTTGGTCTTGGTTCAGCCAACTTTGGGACGTTCAGTTCTTTTTTCCAGGCCTTCATTTCCTTAATCACAGAATTGAATTTCAGGCACCTGCTGTATTCTACATACATAATTCTAAATCTGAGTTAAGTGGACAGAGATCCTGGAGAGTGACATTGGGGAGACTATAGGAGGCAGAGCAACATTGGCCCCACCAATGGAGCAAAGTGAGAAAATGTTACAAATCCATTCAGTCCTTGAATCTAAATCTGTCTATTCTACTTTTGAGGGGATCCCTGGGTGGCTCAGTGGTTTAGTGCCTGCCTTTGACCCAGGGTGCGATCCTGGAGTCCCGGGATCGAGTCCCACGTCGGGCTCCCGGCATGGAGCCTGCTTCTCCCTCCTCCTGTGTCTCTGCCTCTCTCTCTCTCTCTCTCTCTCTCTGTGTGTGTCTATCATAAATAAATAAATAAATATAAATAAATATATAAAATCTTATTCTTTTGAAATGATTCCCTTTCCTCTTTTCCTCCCTTCAGATCAAGAATGACTCCTCCATAGCTCTTACAGCATTTGCTTTAGAAATAGGACACTTTTGTAAATAAAACAAGCCAGTATTATGAAAGAACCATAGCTCGACTTTGATTTTTCAACGTAGGAGTGACACCACTCTTAGATATACTGTATATATATATTTTTTAACGCACATCATGAAGAGGTTTTCTCCAGATTGCCTCATATTCCTTTCAGCACAGCAGGCAGATAATGGCTCATAATCACCACCCAGTTGATTTTGAGCATATTTCTTTGTGGGTGAATGGGATGAGTGGGGAACATCCCACAGGACTGGAGAGGGATAGCCAAGGGAATCCTATAGATCCCTGGAGTGAGACAGCTAGTAGTTAAGTAACCAAAGGGGCAGAAAAGCTTGAAGGGTCCAGCCTTCTCTCAACACCCTCTACTAGATCTGTTCAGCCTTACCATTGTGATTTTCTCTGGCATTGACTCTAACAGTTCTCCCAATGCTTCATTTACTTCCCACACTCCCAGAGTACATCTGCCAGATTAGTAAGCACTCTATTAGAGACTACTAGTTGCTCCCTGCCTGTTTGCTGAGTTTCATCGAGGGAATAGAGGAATTCGGCATATACTTTCACAGCTTTAGAGATACTAAGCACTAAGCTTGAAAGAACCAAGGATTTACGGGTTCAACTAATAGTGAGATAAAAATTAAAGTGTTTCTTTCCCTGCAAAAGTAATCTGCTATATTAAAGAAAAGTGAATTGAACAGAGAATACCTGGGTTCTGTACCCTGGAGTGACTAGGCTGTGACATTTCAGAATTTCTTGGGAGTGAGGACAACTTACTATTGGCTCCAAGATCCACTTACCCTTTGTTCCCCTTAGGAAGCTATTCTATTTAGGACTCAACCTCCTTTACAGCTGGCTGTCTGCATTATAACTACTGAGAAGAACCACTATAACCCCCATGACAACATCCTGAGGCTTACGTCTGAAACAGAATTCAAGTAGGGAATGGGAAGTTGGGTCAGATAGGTCCTTTGCAGTCAGTCCTTGCTCCTGAGGCAAGCTAACTCTTGTAATGGGTCCTGGACTGATCCATGCTGTGACCAAGGAAATCCAAGAGCCCCTACATGTGCTTTTTGGTGGCTAAGCATTAAATCAGTCTCTGTGCTGGTTCTTCTTTGAGCCAGCCCTGGCCCTACAGAACAGCCTCTCACCTTGGTCCTTGTGACTGGTTCCAGTAATAGGCTCTTTTAGGTTCTTTCTGGCCCAGCTTTGGTTTTGGAATTCTACTTTGATCCCTTCAACTTTATAGAAATTAGAATACAATTATTAAACCTAAGTCTGCATGACTTACTACAAAGCTGCCACATCTCTGAAGTCCATCATCTATCTGTTTGAAACTTTACCTATTGCTAATCCTCAACTCCTAACACCTCTCTCCATTTTTGGTCTCCATCTGTTGACATTGTAGGGCCTTCCTCCCACTCCCATAATGGTCTACATGAACTATCTGCTTACTGCCAAATTCCCTTGACACCATGTCTTGCCTTCATATTTGGAGTTTTTCCTTTTGGTGCTCATTGAATGAATCTGCTACCCTGTCCAATTTTAGTGGTATTGTCCAGAGTCATTCTCAAACTTTAGTGTGCATTAAAATCACCAAAAGTGATTATTGAAAGTGCAGGCTCTGGGGCTTCACCCTTAGAAATTGTGATTTAGTTATTCTGAAACAGGGCTTAGAATCCTGCATTTAAACATATATCTCTAAATAATTTTGAGGTATAGATAGTACAAAAACCGCATTTCGACAAACTTGGTCTAGTCTCTGGACCTTGATTATTCCTTAGGCTCATCCCATCACCAACCAAACCTGACTTTGACAGATCATGAGAAAATCACTTTTCCATGAGCATTTTCTGAATATCACAATCGTTGTATTTTAGAATATTATTTTTGTTTCTATTTTTCTGTTTACTGGAAACTTTACAGAGGTTCTAATTCCTAGCTGTTAAATGGCTAGTAAGTCATTTAAACATACTACAATTTAAAGAGTTCAGATTCTGGTTTATGCTTTGGGCTCTGACTTCTCTGTGGTGAAGATAGCTAGGTGTCTAAGAAGTGTGTGAATCAATGTCTCTATCAGCAGCCTGCTTTTAGGACAGTGGAAGAATGTGTCTTCCTCTTCTTGGGTCTGGATTCATGCTTAAATATTGCCTTCATCAATGTATGACATTATAGGAGTATCATAAATTCATGTATAGATTGGCATAAAAATTAAGGAGCTGGACACAGGAGCCCTGGAGACAGAGGAGTTCAAGTGTAAGAGAACTTCTCTGTTATAGGGTTGTGGCTTATTGAGGCCCACCCTGGTCCAGATGCAATATTCCTCAGATTCAGTTAAACATTTTTGAAAAGAATACTTCAAAGGGCTTGTTTTGTACCTTCTACTCCATTATATCAGGTATGTGAAAATGCACTCCCGGTGATGTAGAAAAAGTTCTGAGTCATTTGGGACCCCCAGGGGACATCAAGAAACCCAGGGCAAGAGTTCCGTTTCTGGTCAAGATGGAGTAAACAGTATCTGCCTGTTTATCCTCCCTCTTGGAACAACTAGAAAAAAAAAAAACCAGACAAAATACATGAGAATGTATTTCAAGACCTTAGACATCAGGCAGTGAAGGACACTGATTCCTGAAAGACAGGAAACAAATGAGATGATCCTATGATTGCCACAGTTTACTGCCTTAAGGGAATTTTCAGTCTGTGGTACAGGGAGGGAGAATCCAGGTGGAGTTCAGCAGACTCCTGGGTTGAGCAGATGGAATTGAGAAACCAAAATGACCAAGGAAGCTAGAGTTCTCATTACAGAGTTCCGGAGGGGAAAGATCTGCACACAGAAAGAACTCTGGATATCTGCAGAGTCCGTCTTAAATATTCAGGTTGGTAATTGGCACATGCATGTGAGGAAACTGCCTAAGACTGGGAAGGAACCATCAGAGACGATTAGAGGGAGCAGTGGCAGCACTCACACAGGTCCAATAATAAGGCCTGTCCTTCTTGTTGGCTAGACCAGAACATATCACAATTCATGGAGTATTTGAGAGAACTCAGAAGGATATTGTTTCAGTAGTGGAGAATAATCAGTTTCAGGCTAAATGTCACATTGATCCTACCCAACAAGAAAGATCCAAAATGATCAAACTGTTTCCAAGGAACTTTATTGTTATGAAACAAAACTCAATATTTTTAGAAAGTACAAAAATGGGGATCCCTGGATGGTTCAGTGGTTTAGTGCCTGCCTTTGGCCCAGGTTGTGCTCCTGGAGACCTGGGATCGAGTCCCGCATCAGGCTCCCTGCATAGAGCCTGCTTCTCTCTCTGCCTGTGTCTCTGCCTCTCTCTCTCTCTCTCTCTCTCTCTCCCTTTGTCTCTCATGAATAAATAAATAAAATCTTTAAAAAAAAAAGTACAAAAATACCCAGTACCTAACAAGGTAATACTCAGAATGTCTGACATCCAAATAAATATTACCATGCATTCAAATAAGCAAGAAAATCTGACCCATAATATGGAGGGCAAGCCATTAAGCAAAAGGAAATTAGAACTCACACAGATATTAGAATTAGCAAAGACCATAAAAGTTATTTAACTGCTTCTTATCTTGAAGTAGGGCTTAGAATGTTTTTTAATAATACAAATTAAATGTCTAGAGATGAAAATTATAATGTCTTAGGTGAAAAATACACTAGATGGGATTTATACCATATTAGATATTAAAGAAAAGAAGATTCATGAACTTAATAATATAAAATAGAAACTATTCAAATGAATCACACAGAGAAGAATTAAAATTTGAGGCAGACATAAATCATACATTATCAATAATTATATTAAATATAAATGGACTAAATTCTCCAAGTTAAAGGCAGAAATAAGACCCAACTATAGGATGTTTACAAGAGACACACTTTAGTTTCAAAGACACAAATGCATTACAAATAAGACGATGGGAAAAAAGATATATCATGCAAATAGTAACCAAAAGAGAGCTTAGTGGCTACATTTATATCAGACAAAATAGATTTTTAAGACAAAAATTGTTAGTAGAAACATATTTTATAATGATGCAAGGAAGATTTAACAATAACATTTGGGTATAAAACAATTACAAACATATATACACTTAATAGTGCCTCAAAATATGTGGAACAAAAATGGACAGAATTGGGACACTGGCTGGCTCAGCAGTTAAGCATCTGCCTTCAGCCCAGGGAGTGATCCTGGAGTCCCGAGATTGAGTCCCACATCAGGCTCCCTGCATGGAGCCTGCTTCTCCCTCTGCCAATGTCTCTGCCTCTCTCTCTCTCTCTCTCTCTCTCTCATGAATAAATAAAATCTTTTAAAAATGGATAGAATTGAAGGGAAAAATAGACAATTTAGTAATAATGGTTGGACACTTTGTTATCCAACTCTCAATAATGAATGAACAATTATGCAGAAGATCAGCAAGGAAATAGAGGATTTGCACAGCATATAAGTCAACCAGGCCTAACAGGGATCTATAGAATACTCTACCCCAAAACAGCAAGATTCACATTCTTCTCAAGCCCACATGAAATGTTCTCCAGGCTATACCAATGTTAGGCCATGAAACAAGCCTCAAACTTAAAAAGATTGAAATTAAAAAGATTAAGTAAAAAAGAGATTCTCTAACCACAATGGAATTAAATTAGAAACTAATAACAGAAAGAAATTTGGAAAATTAACAAATATGTTGGAAGTAACATATTCCTAAGTAGAGAAATTAGGAAATATTTTTAAATAAATGAATGTGAAAACAACATGCCGGCACTTATGATATTCAGCTAATGCAGTGCTTAGAGGGAAATTTATAAATGCCTATATTAAAAAGGAATATCTAAAATCTATATCTTCCACCATAAGAAACTAAAAGAGAAGAGCAAATAACCCAAAGCTAGCTGAGGAAGGAAATAAGAGTAGAATAGAAGAAATAGAGAATATAAAAACAGAGAACATCAGTGAAGCCAAAAGTTGGTTCTCTGAAAAAATCAACAGAATACAAACACATAGACTGATCAAGAAAAAAAAGAGAAAACACTCAAATTACTAAAATCAGAAAGAGAGGAAATTATCACTAATCTTAGAGAAAAAGATTCTCTTTTTCTTGTAATCTTTTTCAAAGATTACAAAGGAATGCTATGAATTAGTTGTGTGCCAACCAATTAAATAACATGGATTAAAGGAGCAAACTGCTGAAACTGACTCAAGAAAAGGTAAAATATCTGAGTAAAGTTTGGATTAATAATTAAAAATTTTCCTGGGTGCTTAACTGGCTCAGTTGATAGAGCATGTGACTTTTGATCTTGGAGTTGTGAGTTCAAGCCCACCATTGGGTGTAGAGATTACTTAAAAATAAGATCTTGAAAAAAAAGTGAAATAAAATTTCCCACAAATTGCAGGCCTAAATGGTCTCACTGGTGAAATCTACCAAACCTTTAAAGATGAATTCTAATATTTTGTAAACTGTTTCAAAAAATAGAAGAGGAAGAAATATTTCTCAACTCAATCTATGATACCAGTATTTCTGTAATACCAAAACCAAGGATATCACAGAAAAACTTCAAACCAATATCCATTGCAAATGCGGATGTAAAAATCTTTAACAAAATGCTAGCAAACTGAATTCAATCATGTACACAGGAGATGCACATAACAAAGTTGGATTTATCTCAGGAATATACCCAAGGTTGGTTTGGTATCTGAAAAATGATGTAATACACCATCTTCATAGAATAAAAGGACAGTAAACATGATCATCTCAGTTGACACAGAAAAGGCATTTTTGACAAATTCCAGCACTCTTTCATGATAAAACCAGTAAAAAAAAGTAGGAATAGAAGAAAGCTACTTCAACTTGATAAAAGGCATCTATGAAAACCCCACAGATAACATCATATTTAATGGTGAAAGACTGAATGCTTTCTCCCTAATATCCCAAAGTTAGAATGTCAGCTGTTATTCTATTTAATATTTTACTGGAGACACTGGTCAGGTAAATTAAGCAAGAAAAAAAATAAAAGGCATCAAGATTGAAAAGAAGTAAAACTCTCATTTGTAAATGACAAGTTGTAAAATGACAAGTTGTAAATGACATCTAGCAAGTTTGCAAGATGTAAGATCAATATACAAGGCAGTTGTATTTCAATACACTATCAATAAACAATCTGAAAGCAAAATGAAGAAAACTATAATTTACAATAGAATCAAAAACAAAAAAACTTGTCAATAAAATTTTAAAAAAGAATTATAGGATTTGCTCATTGAAAACTACATAGTACTGTTGAGAGAATTTTAAGAAGATCCAAATAAATGGAAAGACATCCCATGTTCATGGATTGGAAACCTAGTATTATTAAGATGGAAATATTGCCCAAATTCATCTACAGTTTCAACATACCCCTACCAAATTCTCAGTTGGCTTATTTTGAAGAAATTGTCAAGCTTATCCTAAAATTCATGTGGAAATGCAAGGGACCCACAATAGCTAAAATAGTTCTAGAAAGGAAGAACCAAGCTGGAGGACTCATACTTCTTGATTTTGTATTCAAGAAGTGTAAAATTGCCAGTGTAATACTGGCACAAGGACAAACATATAGAGACATATAGATCAATACAAAAGGATTAAGAGTCCAGAAATAAACTCTCAATTGATTTTCAACAAGAGTGCTGAGATAATCAAATAAAGAACAATCTAGATGCTCACATTAAAAAGAATAAAATTGGATCTGTACCTCACACCATACACAGAAATTATCTCAAAGTGGGCCCAAGACCTAAATATAAGAACTATAATAATAAAATTTTTAGAAGAAACCATAGGAGTAAGTCTTAATAATATTCATAATACTGAGGAGATGTTTTCTTAGATACAACATGAAAAGTGCAAGCACAAAAGGAAAATAGGTAAGTTGGACTCCATCTATACTAAAGCCTTTCAGTGCTTCAAAGGACATCATCAAAAAAGTGCAAGACAGCCCATAGGTGGGTGAAAAATATGCAAATCTGTCTATTCAGGGACTTAAATGCAGAATATATAAAGAACTCTTACAAATCAATATGAAAAGAGACAACCCAATTTAAAAATGGAAACAGGATCTGAAAGATTTCTCCCAGGAAGATATACAAATGGCCAATATTCACATAACAAGATGCTCAATGTCATTAGCCACCAGAGACATGCAAATCAAAAATATAATGAACTACCAATTTACACTCACTGGAATGGCTGTAATAAAATAAACAATAAAGTTCCACAAGCGTGTGGAAAAATTGGAACCATCATATATTCCTAAGGGGAAAGTAAAATGGTGCAGCTACTTTGGTAGTTTCTCAAAAAATTGAATACACCTCATGACCCAACAATTCAATTCCTATCCCCAAGAAAAACGGAAACATACATACACACAAAAGCTTAATCTTCATAGCTTCATTGTTCATAGTAGTCCCAAAATACAAACAGGCCAGTTGTCAATCATTTGATGAAATGATGAACAAAATGTGGCATATTCATATGATGGAATATTGTTAAACCATAAAAAAGAATGAAGTACTTATACATAGTACAACATGGATGAACCTTGAAAACATTATGGTAAGTGAAAGAAAACAAGCATGGGAGACTAGATATCATAAAATTCCATTTATATGAAGTGTCCAAAATAGGCACATCTATAAAGACAGAAAGCTAATTAGTGGTTGTCTAGTGTAGGGTGGGGGAGGATGGGGAATTACTGTTAATGGGTGTGCTAGGCATAATAATGGTCTCCAAATATGTCCATATTTTAATCTTTAGAACTTACAAATATATTACCTTACATGACAAAATGGAATCTGCAGAAGTGATCAAATAAGTATATAGACCTTGAGATGGGGGGATTATCCTGAGTTAGCCACATAAATATCTAATTATATGAATCTTTAAAAATGGAGACCCTCATGTTTGGTCTGAGAGGGAGATATGAATGGTCAGAGACGTGCAGTTGCTGGCTTTTTAGATGGGGGAAGGGGACTATGAAGCAATAAGTGTGGATGCCCACTAGAAGCTGGAAAAAGCAAGGAAATGGACGTTTCCCTAAACCTCTACAACAGAATGCAGGCCTGCCATCATTTTGATTTTAGCCCAGTGAGGCCATTTCAGATTTCTGACTCCAGAACTAAGATAATAAATTCATATTGCTTAAGCTACTAAATTTGTGGTAACTTATTGCAGCAGCAGCCATAGAAAACTAATATAATGGATATTCTTTGGGGGTGATGAAAGTGTTCTAAAATTATGATGTGGTAATGGTTGGACAACTTTCTGAACATGCTAAAAGTTATTGATGCATATGCTTTAAACAGATGAATTTTATGGTATGTGAATTATGTCTCAGTAAAACTGCTAAAAAAAATGAGAAAAGCATCATTGAGGTAAGAGAGCCAATATATTTATAATTTGAGTTCCCAGAGGAAAAGTAGAAAAATATTTGAAAAAAAAAATGACAAAAATGTTCAAATTTTGATATAAACTACAAACTCATAGATCCAAAGATCACAGTGAACTGCAAGCATGAGAAACTTGAAGAAAGCTATACCAAGGCTCATCATAATCAGACTGCTCAAAACCAGTGATTAAAGAAAAAGTTTAAAGGCAATCAAGGAATAAAGATGCGTTATGTGCACAGGAACAAAGATAAGGATGAGAGTGACTTTTCTTTGGAAATGAGAGAAGATAGTGGAGTGATATCTTTTTTTTTTTAAGAGTTTCTTTCTTTCTTTTTTTTTTTTTTTTAAGATTTTATTTATTCATGAGAGACACACCGGAGAGGTAGAGACATAGACAGAGGGAGAAGCAGGCTCCCTGCAGGGAGCCCGATGTGGCACTGGATCCTAGGACCCCAGGATCATGCCCTGAGCTGAAGGCAGATACCCAACCACTGAACCATCCAGGTGTCCCATGGAGTGATACTTTTTTGGTATTTCAAAGAAGTACTAAAAGAAAAATACCACCAACGTTGAATCCTATACCTAGAGAAAAAAAGTCTCTTAAAAATAGAGGCAAAAAAAATCACTTTCTCAAAAATACGAAAGGTATAAGTATTTATCACCAGTAGACCCACACTACTAGAAGGTCTAAAGGAAGTTGTCTGGCAGGAGGAAAATGGCACCAAGTGAAAGAAATAACATCAGAGTTGATAACTATGTTGGTAAATATGTAAGATTTATTCTTATTAGATGAATTTATTTGAAAAGATTTATTGTCTAAACATAAATATTAACAATATGTTGTATGGTTTATAGTATAAGTCAAATATGTGGTAAAAAAACGGACGGGAGAAATAAAAGTATACAATTTAAGATCAATAAGGCTCTTCTATGTAAACTGATATATTATTACTGGAAGGTACACTGTGGTAAGTTAAGGATGTATACCATAAACTCTAAAGCAACTGCTAAAATGTAAACTAAGAATTAGAGTTAAATAAGCCAACAAAGGACATAGAATGGAGTAATAAAAACTCAATTCAAAAATAGATTGTAAAAAGAAAAGGGAAAAAGGAATAATTAAGACAAATAGAAAATAAAAAGCAAGGGATCCCTGGGTGGCGCAGCGGTTTAGCGCCTGCCTTTGGCCCAGGGCGCAATCCTGGAGACCCGGGATCGAATCCCACGTCAGGCTCCCAGTGCATGGAGCCTGCTTCTCCCTCTGCCTATGTCTCTGCCTCTCTCTCTCTCTCTCTCTGTGTGACTATCATAAATAATAAAATAAGAAAAAATTAAAAAAAAAAGAAAATAAAAAGCAAGATGATAGACTTAAACTGAACTATATTAGTAATCACATTAAATGTAAATGGTCTAAACACCCCAATTAAAAGGTAGAGGTGGTCAGATCAGATTTTTTTAAATGATCAAACTATGCTGTTTATAAAAAACATAATTCAAATATAAAGGCACAAATAGATTTAAAAGTAAAAGGATGGAAAAATATGTAGCATACTAATCAAAAGAAAGCTGGAAGGTCTACCTAATATTAGACAAAGTAGATTTCAGAGCCAAGAATATTACCATGGAGAAAAGAATGCCATTTCATAATGATGAAAGGATAATTCATCAAGAAAATATATCAATTCAAACTTTTATGCATATAATTAAGCAGCCTTAAAATATATGAGACAAAATTAAAATTAAAGAAGAAATCCTCTATTATAGTTGGTTATCAATACTCTCCTCAGTGATTTTTAAGATAGAAAATTAATAAAATATAAATGGGTCTACAACCACTATCAACCAGCCTGACCTAACTTACATTTATATAATACTTTTCTTACCAGTACTGAATACAGATTCTTTTCAAGCACATATTCTAGGCCATAAAATACATTTTAATTCATTTAAAAATGTCCAAACCCTGCAAAGTATATTCTCTAACCATATCTAATGATATCAAATTAGAAATCAGTAAGAGAAAGATGTCTCAAAAATCCCCCAATATAAGGAAACGAAATACTGCGCGTCTGAATCATTGTAAGTCAGAAGAAATAAAGAGGGAATTTTGAAAATATTTTGAATTGAATGAAAATGAAAACATACCATAAATTGTAGGATGCTGCTAAGGCAGTATTTAGAGGGAAATTTGTAGCACAGAATACCTAAGTGAGAAAAGAAGAAAAGTTTCAAGTCCATAACCTAACATTTCACCTTAAAAAACTAGAAGAGTATATTAAACCCAGAATATGCAAGTGAAAGAGATTAGTAAAGATCAGAACAAAGATCAATGGAATATAAGACAAAAAAATAGAGAAAAAGAGATAAAACCAAAAGCTGGTTCTTTGAGAAGATCAATAGAATTGACAAAGCTCTAGTCAGGCTGATACAGAAAAAAAAATGTAGGACACAAATTACTAATATTAAGAATGAAGTGATGTCAGTAGATTATGCTGATATTAATAAGGATAATGTAGGAATATTATGAACAACTTATATGCCAATAAATTCAACAACTTTAGGTGAAATAGACAAATTTATTTTGAAATGTACAAATTATCAAATCTTACTCCAGAAGAAATAGACACTCTGAATAATGTTTTTGAAACTGCCATGAAGAAAATGGCAGGCCCGAATGGCTTTATTTGGGAATTCTACTAAACTTTTAAGGAAGGAAAAATACTAATTCTCGCAAACTTCCAGAAAATCAAAGTGAAGGAAATACTTCCCAACTCATTTTATGTGGTCAGCATTACTCTGATGACAGAACCAGACAGACATTACAGTAAGAGAAAATTACTGACCAATATCCCTCATGGACATAGATGCAAACATTCTAAAGAAAAAGGAACTTCTAATTCTTTAATAGAAGCAAAACTCTGAATGCCTCTCCTAATTCAGTTGAGGTTTTTAGTAGACAGACGCATGCATTTATATTTCTAATACGGTACATACTATAGATGTACATTTTGTTATTTTGTGTTCCTAAGAAACTGATTCAGTGTGAAGAAGCACTAGAACATAGAAAAACCACAAATAGTAATGGTTTTCCCCATAGGAGAACTTTATAGTGGCTTTCACTATGTAAAGGCAGGAGACTGGCCACTTTTGTTTATATAACATTTTTTTTTAAAGATTTTATCCATTTATGAGAGACACACACACACACACAGAGGTAGAGACATAGGCAGAGGGAGAAGCAGGCTCCATGCAGGAAGCCCGATGTGGGACTGGATCCCAGGACTCCAGGATCACGCCCTGAACCAAAGCAGACGCTCAACCACTGAGCCACCCAGGCGTCCCTATAATATTTAATTTATTTGACAGTCCAGATAGAATTTAATTTTAAGGTGAGCTCATTTTTTGGTTTCTTTTGGATATCATTTTTGCATTCAAAAAATCAGCCATAATTAGCACACATAGTTCCAAGATTTTAAAATTCATTACTATGACTTATTATAGAATATTTTAAATTTATGATATTTAGGCAATATTCACCCACCTTTGTCTCATTTCTACTGACTTTTATCAAGGTTTGCTGCAATAAAGGTAAAATATACTGTATCTATATTTTAAAAGTTTGTTTTTATATTTTGTTGAGGGCCTAATATATTGAAGAGATTTATTTAATTCTTTATATTTATTATGTGTATTTTCTCATGATAATCTTAACAGGTGGTAATCTTAAGTCTACTCATAAAATGATGAACCAAGTATGTTTTATTCATATATTGTCTTACTGAAATATGTTGGTTAACTTTTGAATTTATGCCAATCTACCAATTAATTGGGTTATTTAAAGGGTGTATACAGTACTATCCTTGGTCCACACAGGTATAACTGGCTTTATTTTGTTATTTTTCAATTTCTACATTTATTTTAATTCTTCTCCCTGACTGCATAATATGCCTTTTAAAAAGCAAAGATTCTAACAACGTTTCTAAGCTCTTGCTGATACTGTTGTTTTATCATTATTATCACTACTTTTAATTTTGAATCTCTAAACACTAAATTAGCTCACAATATCATATGGGCTCTATGAAATATACATTACAGTCTATTGTAAATATAGCATTACCGTAAACACTGACACTATTGGTGTATAATCATTTAGATAAAATTATGTTATGGTAAAACTACATGTCACTTAAGAATGTAGCAGAAGCTATTTGGTGAGACACTGATTGTGGTAATTCTGAGTACCTTGATTACGTGTGAAGATGATAAACAAACTCAGGATATAATTGAAGGAAGTGCTACCTAGACTTAATGGCTCTTCAGAGATTATATTCAAATAATTATCCTTCATTTATGGATTGATAAAATAATTAACAAATGGGGCCCTAAAACTGTGTTAGAAGCCACAACTGTAACAACAATAATCATCATGTTAACAAACCATAGTAACAATTATTACTGCTACTAGTCCACCATTTGCTGAATGCTGGCTTTGCACCATTCATTGAGTCAGGCAGGCAAGTACATTACTTATTTTAAAAATTCTCACCGCAGTATTACAATGTAAGAGTTGCTATCTTCATTATACATACAGAGGATAGTCTCTTGGTTTTCTTTTGTGGAACCACATCTCCTCCATTGTTAATCCATATGGTTTAGGTGGGGTTACTCTAGCCGGGTGCCAAAGGCAACAACAAAGGTTAGGACTGGCTAATTTGAGAACCTCCTCCCACTGGCCACAATGTTCACTTCAAGGGGGCAAGTGACTCAAGACGAGCCAGTTAAGATTTCCCCAAGACTTCTGGAGCTGTTGCTACTTTCAGTAACAGTATGACCTATCTCAGGCAAGACTGCAGGAAGTTCAGATTGGTCCTTCAGGATGGGAGATCCAATTGCTAGTGATAACACTTGTACTTCCTGTGTCTCTGAAGTTACGGTACAAGGTTGGAAACATTCAGAGCCTTGCTCCTGTAATTCATGTATTCATGTGGGCTGCAGAAAGTGGACTTTTACATGACTATGTACTTTAGCCTCATACTAAGCCCCAAATCAGTGAAATCATGGCTTTTACATGCTGGTTATGTTTTTTTCTCATACACATTAAGATAAACACATAACCATTACAAAAATGTTATTTATGTACCACCTGCAATAACTTCATGTCTTTCAGTGGTTTACTTAGCCATGTTGTGGGAACTGTTGGGCTACAGAAGATAGCGCACCATCCATTGTTGTTGAGGATGCTGCTCTTGTTTGTGTATTTGTATTTAAAGTCCTATACATAAATTTATATGTAGCAACTTGCTTCCAAAAAAAAGAAAAGCCACCATGAGCAAGTCAGGGTAAGGGAGCACACTTAAAATAAGAAACATTTTGGATTGTATTTGAAGTCATATTTTGAGCCAATAGGATAATGAAGTAGTTATGAGGTGGTCGCTTTTTGCATATTTGATAATGTTTTTCTCTTGTAATCCATACCATTTCTCTGGAGCCTTACCTATAAGTCTGGGTAAAAGGAGGCCACAGTCCAAAAGCTTCCAGGTTAGGATATCTTTTTCTAACTTTCGTATTCAAACACAGCGTTCACTTTTGTTTCCTTCTGTTTATTCTTACAGGTAAAGCCCGTGATGTCAGGCTCAGGTCTGTTTGCTTTTCTACTATATCTATAGCACCATGCCAGTGCTTAGCACAGAGTAGGGACTCAGTGAAAATTTGTTGAGTGAATGAATGAATGAACATGTTTATACAAAGGTTTATCAAGTGAGCAGGTCAGATATCACTGATTGGAACTGAGGCAAGAAATTACAACGTGACTTGAATGTCGTTTAATCAATGACAGAATTGGGACTTGTATCTTTTACCCCTTCATAGTGTAGCTCCCTGAAATACATTTGTTGAATTGAATAAGTTTTCATTAACTTAACAATAACAATAAACAACAATATATACTGTCCTCCTAAACACACTCAGACTTTGTTGGATAGAAGAGAAACGTTTTAATTTTAAAAAGTTTTGTTTTGTTTTGTTTTGTTTTAGAAGAGGGATGTTTTAAGGAGAGACATACTGCCTTTGTGGCTAATGTTGTTAGGGATTAATGGGGGTGGTGTGGGGTAGGTATAGGAATGAGGGAAAGAGAATGGGCAGATTTGAAATGACTTAAATACCTTAGAAATAACTGAACATATTGTCTATCAATAAAAGTAATTTAATGATGGAATTGCAGTGTATGCCTTAAACTAGTTCACAGACCATTTTTTTTTTGTATATTTTTTTTATTGGAGCTCGATTTGCCAACATACAGTATAACACCCAGTGCTCATACGGTCAAGTGCCCCCCTCAGTGCCCGTCACCCAGTCACCCCCACCCCCAACCCCCCGCCCACCTCCCATTACACTACCCCTTGTTTGTTTCCCAGAGTTAGAACTCTCTCATGTTCTGTCTCCCTCTCTGATATTTCCCACTCATTTTCTCTCCTTTCCCCTTTAATCCCTTTCACTATTTTTTATATTCCCCAAATGAATGAAACCATGTAATGTTTGTCCTTCTCTGGTTGACTTAACTTCACTTAGCATAATACCCTCCAGTTCTATCCATGTTGAAGCAAATGGTGGGTATTCGTCATATCTAATGGCTGAGTAATATTCCATTGTATACATAGACCATATCTTCTTTATCCGTTCATCTTTCAATGGACACCAATATTCTTTCCACAGTTTGGCTATTGTGGACATTGCTGCTATAAATATAAACATTGGGGTGCAGGTGTCTTGGTCTTTCACTGCATCTGTATCTTTCGGGTAAATCCCCAAGCAGTGCAATTGCTGGGTCGTAGGGTAGCTCTATTTTTAACTCACAGACCAGTTTTTGTCTTTGTCATGAAATGTGATTAATAAGAAACTTGTTTCCTGCTGGAAAATGCTTCTTGTGAGATCTATATTTTGGTACACAATGCACCAAAACATTTGTGTCTATTTACCTTGAAAAAAATCCCCTTCAGAGATAGCATGTGGAGAGGAGCCATCTGTTCAGGATTACACTTCTGAATTGCTGTTTCTCTGAACTCGCTGACTCTGTATATGTTAAATGAAAAAAGGACTGTTTCCCCATTTGTCTATCAACACCATGGTAAAAATATACATATATTCTAGAATGCATTAGTAACTGTTAATTGGCTATTGAATAACATATTAAGCTGGGAACCCTGAAGTCAGTGTATTCAGTTGCTGTTTTACTGTTTTTACTCTCCCACCAGACTTTGGAACAAGTCATTAAATGTGTCTTACTTTAAGTATACGATATGAAGAACTAAAGAGCAACAGCCCAACCCAAAAGGAAACATTTTATGTTCATTACAGAGCAGTTTTAGAGCACAAATAGAAATCAATGTGAACCAGCCAAGAGTTTTTTTCTGGTCACTTTGTTTGATGAAGTTTCTTTATTGTACCTTCAAGGTCACCCTCGTATAAAGAAAGCAGAGTTAACATCTGGATTTCAAAGAAAATTAATCACTTCTGAAAGCTGTCCAATTACTCTGTTAGAAGGTATCATTATTAAAAAATTAAAATGAGAGTGCGAGTACTAGCTTCCTAAGATTCAGTTGGAGTGGAGAACCTTCTGCATTCTATTCTATGGTTTGGCTTTTGTGACCTTGGACACATCTTCTTAACCTTTTAAAACTCATCTAAAACATGTCTCCTAGAGGTTTGTTTAGGTTTAGAAATACTTTGACATTTTTGGATTAAGTGGTGAGGTGGACGGAAGCTTAAGGAGGCTTGGAGGCTAATGAAATATTTTTATTGTTCCTTTCAACTTTCTCCTCTGGAGGATCAAGGAACATTTTATTCTTGGATCATTTACTTATTCACCAAACATTTATTGAGTACCATGTGCCTTACCGTGGCTAGCACCCTCCTCTATTCCTCTGTTACTGTGCTATCAGATGATGCTTTTGAGAACATAACAAAAAACTTTTATTTTTCTTAGGGAATGTGAATGCACGATGGCCATTTGCAAGGACTTCCATCCTGCTGTCTAAGGAGGAGCAGAATTTTCTGCCCCTCCATATACAATGAGTACTTTACCATATACTGCTTTATTGCTATTAAATGTTTCACAAGTATTTGTTATTGGAAGGTGAACTTGAAGGAGGAAATCATGGCTTACTTTTCCTCCATTTCTCTACTAAGTACAAAACAGTAGTGAGGAATTCTTTACCTGAGAGTCCATGGGTGGATAGGCTTCTTAGGACTTTTGAGCTCTCTGAAATTGCAAGAAGAATTATCTTTGCATGTGCAGTTTTCTATGGAGAGAGTCTATAATTTTCATTCGATTCTTAAAACAGTATCTCAAAGACCAACCACTAGAGGATAATAATTACTCTAATGGGCTTTAGATGAATACTTGAATGGTAGAAACTACTGGAAGACAAATATGACCGTGATATACAAGAAAGTGTTGTCATGGTTGGAAGGCATGCTTAGTGATGGTTCTCTGTTTCCTAGCACTGGAGATGGTCAGTTAATGGCTAGGTAGCCCATCAGTGATGACATTGTTGGGATGTTGATCTACTCTTTCTGCTCTATTCTGTGATAATAACAATTTTTATTAGAGAATATTTCTAATCCTTCATACTTCCCTCTGACCTCTTATATTCATTTTTGTATGACTCACTTGTTGGGCTATTTTTATACCTAAGGAATCTTTTTGACAGATAACCAGAGGCCTACAAATCAAGCTATGAGAACTATGACTCTAAGAATATGTGTGAAATACTGAATAGCAGGCAGGGAACTTGACATGAACTCTAGAAAAGACACAGAAGGTGGAATGACTTTTGAGTTGAGGATGGAAGAATCAGAAAAGAGCAGTTGACAAGCAGCTCGACACAGTTGCTAATAGATGAAACAGAATAGGATTTAATTGAGTACTAAATTGGGCTAGTTACCTTTAAATGTAGGCCTGAGCCATTTCAGTTTGTGCTGTAACTTTGCTACTTTCATTCAAAGAAATTAGGACAATGCAACTCCAGAGATGAATTTCAAAAGTGCAGAGTGGTGAGAACACTTTCATTTTCAAGTATGTACATACACAAATTCATGCACAAATATATACATGTGTGCAACAACATGTTCATGCCTCAATATCCACGGAGATATGGATCTAGCTACATAAATACATGGAATTCACACATATACCAGATGTAAGGAAGATAAAATATTGTATCTAATAGGAAATTTTCACTTGCAGAGAAAGGGAGTATTTTCAAGCCAAAATACTCAAGTATTTTCAATAAAATAATAATATTTTACATAATATGCTGAGAATAATATTTTACATAATATGCTGACTGATGCCTCTTTCAGGGTTAATGTCACAAAATTTCACAGGATGTATAGGAACTAAGTGCAAGCAGGACTCAGGCTGACAGTATCATATCAGGAGATAGTCTAAGTGAGAGAATTCCTGACTATATCCATTATAATCTGAAGGAAACTGGCCATTCTACATGTTCCAGTTTTCCTTGGTATATTACTAAATCATAACCAGCAACAGCTCCAGTCCCAGTTTGTTGAGTTGGGTATGGGGCTCTTTAATGAAATGTTTCCTCAAAATGCTTTCTGGTGATTTTCTGAGCTTGCTGTTTTGTTTACTCTTTAGCATTCTGCAAAGTCTCACTTAGCATCCTTTAGCCTGTGCATTTTTGATGAGTATGATATTACTATTTTTACATACATTTTGTAAACTCCTTTGAGGAATGTAGGGGTACACAGAGAGAAAGAGATGGTGGTGAGCTTCTTCCTTTACTTAGTCCATCCCCCAATCTTACAGGGACCAGTATAAAGCTGTACCTATAAAAGCTAACTGATTTGCCAAGTGTTTTTGCTCCGAAGGGACATCACCTATTTTTAGCAACAAAGAAGTGTTAGGAAGGGGAGGAAAGAATACCTCAGAAAGACAGATCTGAAATGAAGCCCAGAATACTGAGGAGAGTGGAGTGGAAAAGCAAAAGAGTGCCTAGTGAGAAGTCGCTGAAGCAGAGAATGCATATCTCATATTCTGGGTGGTTGTAGGAGAACCTCAATTAAGAATTCTGTTAATAGAGAATTGGGGAAATGTTAAAAGTTCTCTTAGCCAGTCTAATAAAAATCAGGACATGGCAAGGTGAACTGCTTGTTTAATTTGTTCAGTAATCTGTATTTTTTTAGATTGAAACAAGCTATCAACACATTTATTGAGCAAGTATACTTGTACGGAGCATTGTGCTAGGAAATGCATGTGAAGGGTGGGAGGATGGTATTTAAACAATATAGGATGAGTGCATGTTCTTTAAAAATATATGAAAAGCTATGTGTTAGAAACTGTGTTGTATGCTTTTACCATTAATTTTTATACCATTTAATCTTTAAAACAATTATTAGGAATTAAAACAATTCCTATTTTACAGATGAACAGCCTGAGATTCAGAGAAGTTAAGTTCTTCCCTTCCTTCCTCCCTCCCTTCCTTTCTTCTTCTTTTTACCTCTCTTTCTTTCAACAAGGTTGAGCTCAAAAGGTTAATAGAATATGGTCCTTTCTTCTAGGGTTTCATTCTTTCTGAAGGTAGCAGAATTATAGATATGTAATAAGTGCTATAGTAGAAGTATGAACCCAGTAATATAGGATGTGGCATTCTGTATGCTTAATGATACCAGAGAAAGCTTCCCGAAAGAGGTACCATTTAACTTGAGTCTTATAGGACGAAAAGGAGTCTATCTGGTAGATAAGGAAGATAAGGCAACAATGACAGTGTGGGCAACACTGTTAGCTGCCTGGTCAACACCCATCACCTTTCTTTCTGGAAGAGCTGGCATTTTGCTTAGGCGTGTTCTGCCCCCTTGACCTAGCCCTACCTTCAGGGGTGTTGATTAGGTTAAGCCAATTATGGTAGGTCCATTACTCTTGTTTGATTAGCTAAGGGGCGGGCATACCATCCAGTTTGGGCCAATGAGATATAAAAGGAAATCTGTTTGGGGTACTTTAGGAAATGTTTCTTGCTCTTAAGAGGGAAACACTGGAAGAGATTGCTTGTTTTTGTTTGTTTGTTTGTTTGTTTGTTTGTTTTGGTCTCTAGAGATTGCTGTGCTTAGAAGGGATGTTTAAAACTACCGCAGCCATCTTATGACTACGAAGGGAGTCAATCTGAGGGCAAATTGAATTTTCTGAGGATGGCAAAGCAAACAGAGAAAAAGACTTGGGTCTTCGATGACATTGTTGAATTGCTGGACAACTGTCCCTGCTTTTTAGCTTCCTGTCACATGATGTTTTACTTGTCCTTGTTCTATCAGCCGGTCTGAACTGGAGTCTCCCACAATGGCATCCTCACTGATAATAGAGCAGATGCAAAGGTGTGGGGCTCAGAGAGGTCACATGGTACTTAGAAATTGCCAGTAGTTCATCGTGACTGAAATGCAGGGTTTTGTGAAGAGTGAAGCAATGGCTAGAGGTGAAATAGTAGACAGGGGTCAGATCATGAAAGGCCTTATATGTGAGGATCAGACATTTGGACTTTACATTGCAGATAATGGGGAGACATTGAAAAGTTTTAAGCAAGGTAATGGTATAATTAGATTTTTAGTTTGGAAGCATTCCTCTGACTACAGTGTGGAGGATTGAAGAGGATAAGATACTAAGGTCATTTAGTTCAGGAGCAAATGGATTCTCATGCAGGCTGGTCTCTCTCCCTTATCATTCCATGTTAGCTTGGAAACACAGAGGTTAAGAAGATATGCACAAAGTCTAAAATTAGAGGCAGACAGTAAGTGCTTCAGGATTTCATCAAACAAGACTATGTTGGGAGTCATAGGTAGTTTCAAAGAGGGGCTTGAATTTGAGCTGAACACTGAAAACATGGAAAACTTGGGTGCTGAGTGAAGCATGAAACAATGTAGGGGAATGGCAAGTCAGATTGGTTGGAGGGTTCTATGGGGGGAGGCTAAAGCTGGAATGGTCCCTTGCGACCAAAATGGCAGAAAAAGGAAATGAAATTTTATCTAGTTCCATCACTTAGCATCCATGGAACAGTGGGCTTGATAAACTTTTGTTTCCTAATTGGTTGAATTGGGATTACAAACATATACTTTATTAACATCACCACGTGATGTCCTATGAATATCATGTACCCCTGATACCATGTGATGAGAAAGACACTTCCTGTCTGTGGTAATCTTTGAAAAATACCCATAAGAAAAAATTATCAGACAAATCCAATTTGAGGAATATTCTGTAAAATCCCTAACCAGTACTCCTCAAAACTGCCAAGGTCACCAAAGGGAAAGAAACACTAAGGAACTGTCACAGACCAGAGAAGTTGTCACAGACCAGTCACATGACAACTGAATGCACTATA
Source organism: Vulpes vulpes (assembly GCF_048418805.1). Lineage (NCBI taxonomy): Eukaryota > Metazoa > Chordata > Mammalia > Carnivora > Canidae > Vulpes > Vulpes vulpes. The sequence goes on from NC_132781.1 coordinate 139,696,611, forward strand.
GTCTTCTGGACTGGATCCTAGCACAGAAAAAAAGACATTAATGTCGGGACACCTGGGTGGCTCAGCGGTTGGGCACCTGCCTTTGGCCGAGGGCATGATCCTGGAGTTCCACGATGGAATCCCACATCAGGCTCCCTGCATGGAGCTGCTTCTCTCTCTGCCTGTGTCTCTGCCCCTCTCTGTCTCTGTGTCTCTCATGAATAAATAAAATCTTAAAAAAAAAAGACACTAATGTAAAAACTTGTGAAAGCCAAATAAAATTAAGAGTTTAGTTAACACTAATTTCCCAATGTTGGTTTCTTAATTTTGGCAAACTAATCGCAGTGATATGAATAATAACAGTAAGGGCCACAGAAACTGGGTGAGGATACACTGTCATAGCTACCATTGCAAACTTTCCATAAATCTGTAAGGATTGAATGAAAGGATATATGTAAGCAGCTAGTACGGTGCCTGACACATAATAAGGCTTCACATGTTCTGTAAACTAGTGATTCTCACATTTATGGTGTATAGAAATCACCTGGAAGTGTTTTATCAGAAATGCAAATAAATCCCAGGACCTCAGGCTCAGAGCTTCTGATTTAGTGGGTCTAGAAGGACTCAGAAATAAGACTTTGTAATAGGTGCCCTCTGTGGATCTTGACGTGAGAGTTGCTGCTATAGACTGTGGAGATCCTGGGGTGAGAGTAGTACATTCACCCAACAAGGAAAATAATGGAGATATAAATGCCTGCCCTATTTACCTCAAATGGGTTGAAGGGAGAAAAAGGGGAAAATTTAGAAGCAAGCACTTCAAAAACTGTAAGTTATAATTTAAATCATTACAGATTAATTTGGGATGAAAGAGAGGTCTGATTAGGTAGCCATTTAATAATAACAGCATTGTGGTTGAAATCTAATTTTTATTCACTTCAGCCACCTAAAATTATTCAGCGCCTTTCCTGCTGAAGCACTCAGATGACCCATAGGACAAAGGCACAGTTCGACCCTTTCAATTATAGAAAGCTAACAAGCTGAGAGAAGAGATGTGACTGGTTCAAGGTCACAGAGCTAGTTATTAAGAAAATGAATAAGAACACACTGTTTATTTTTTTCAGCTTTATTAAAGTATAACTGACAAATAAAAATTACACATATTTAAGGTAGGCAAGTGATTTTTTAAAAAGATTTTTGTTTTTAAGTGATCTCTGCCCCCAATGTGGGGCTCAAACTCACAACCTCAAGATCAACAGTCGTAAGCTCCACTGCCTGAGCCAGCCAGGCTCCCCAGTGATGTTTTAATATATGTATATGTTATGAAATGATCACTGCAATCGAGCTAATTGACATATCCATCACCTCACATCATTACCATCTTTTTGTGTTTGGTGAGAATACTCAAGATTCAGCCTCTTAGCAAATTTCAAGTATAATAAGTACAGTGTTGTTAACTATGGTAACCATGCTGTATATTACATCCCCAGAACTTATTCATCTTGCATAACTGAAACTTTGTACCCTTTGACCAACATCTTCCCATTTCCCCCTCCCCTGAACCCCTGACAACCACCTTTCTATTCTCTGCTTCTAAGAGTATGACTGTTTTAGGTTCCACATATAAGTGAAATCATGTAGTATTTATCTTTCTGTTTGGCTGATTTCACTTAGTATAATGTCCTCCGATTTCATCCATATTGTTGCAAATGGCAGAATTTCCTTCTTTTTTAAAGGCTGAATAATATTGCTCCGTGTGTGTATGTGTGTGTATATGTATATGTGTGTGTAACATTTTCTTTATCCATTCATCAGTTGATAGATGCTTAGGTTGTTTCAATGTATGGGCTATTGTGAACAATGTTACTAGAGTAAACAGTAAAGTGCAGATATTTCTTTGAGATAATGATTTCATTTTCTTTGGATATATTCCCAGAAATGGAATTGCTGGGTTATTTTTGAGAAACCTCCATGCTGTTCTCCATAGTGGCTGCACCAGTTCACATTACTGCTAGTGGTACACAAGGGTGGAAGCCACTCTTGCAAGCTCCAGTTTGGGTTGTTCTTTCTGTTATCACTGGATGCTACAGACTTTTCATGTGGACTCTGGAAAATGAAAGGATGTCTGACTTCTTGAGGAGGATGCCAAAAGTTTGTTTACCTAAGTTCTGATGACAGGTTTGCTCTTTGCTCACTGTGTTCCTTTTTTTTTTTTCTCTCTGTGTTCCTGAATAACTTTTCATTTCAGCTAGATAGAGTAAAAAAGGATCATCTAAATAGGACGGTGGCCCTTTGTGGATGCTCTTCAATCATGGTCCCCATTCTCAGCCATATCAGCATGTGTACCAACCTGTAAAAGTTCCCAAGGCTTTCAGAATTAATGACTGACAAAGCAGACAGACTCTACTGCCCTGGCTCAGCTTAACCACCTTACCATGGGTACACTGCTTATAACTCTGCTGTTCCTAAGTAGTGTGTAACCGAAGGTTACTTCTAGGAAAAATAGAAACCAACACATATCACTGTCTGTCTTCCCTATCTAACTTGATATAAGTGAAATCAGATTTGAATTAAGGTCATCCTCTTTGCACATTTTTGCTTTGCCCCTCTGCTCACATTGTCGCTTCCTGGGATGTGCTCTGAGAAGTATGTGTGAGCATGCCTGCCCATGTTTCCTAAGGCTGTGAGTTTCCATCATCCCTTGGGGTTTCAATTCCAGGATGGCAGGGGAGAAAATAGACTTCCACTGAGTCTCCATTTTATTGCTCTTCACCTCCCTCTCTCTGCCCTGATGCCTTCTTCCAGCCCAGAAAAGGCTTTTCTTCTACATTATGCACTCTGGGAGATGCCCTTGCATTATAAATTATATCCTTTCTACTCTGTGACTTATGGTAAAAACCCTTTACTCTGAATACTCCATATTTTGGACTTATTGATAATATGTTTTTTACAACCTATCCTGGCACTTGCAAATGATATAAAGCTATAGCTATAACAGTTGCTTTCTCTGAAATAATCTTTACTTAAGAACCTTTCATGATATCCCAAAGTTAAAAACTGAAGAAGAGGAGCAGGGAGATTAAGTTAAAAGGTGCATTTTGACTGATGAGACCTCATCAGCCTTACCCATTTACCTTCTCCAAGGAAGCTACAGGAGGATGAGTTTCACCACAGCGAGGCACTAGCCAAGAAAGAGGAGGTTTGAGATTCAGGAAGCAGCAGAAATTGGTAAAGGATTCTCAGGATAGTGCCGAAGGAAGATCCCAGGATGACAGCTATGTGTTTAGGCCTAGAAAGCAACTGGTCCAGACTGGCATGGAGGGTGGAGGGCTCCAGGGAAAAAGGATCATCATCTTGCTTCCACCAAATGAAAAGTTGAATTCAATTGCTCTTAAAGGGTATGGGAAGATCTAGTCACTAGAACAACACAATAGCAGCACAATAGCCAATCCTAAGGAAGAACAGTTACTGAACAATTTTTCAGAGAAAAAAGTTGCACAGAGAAAAAAGAAGTAATCCTAGTCAACTGCATAACACAGCAATAAACAGTATTCAAATATTTAATAAATCTTATTCTTGCTTTGATAAAAAAAGAAAACATGGGATATACATATAATGGAAAAGTGAGGAGGGGAGTGTGGATGTAAGTGAGCTACATCATCACCAAAATAGTGTGATAAGCCAATGGTTAGTGTCCAAAATCCATGAATTAAGACATAGCAGTTTAAGAACATTGTTTAGAAATATGAAGATGACAACAAACAGAGACAGCTAAAATATTTGAAAATATTTGCTATTGCAATTTTTTGTGGTTCTTTTCAATAATACTCTCCAACCAAAACTAAAATTCTCCCAACAAATCAATATGTTTAGGAATCAATGCATTATGTGTTTAATGACTTCAAGTAGCAGAAACCAAACACAAACCAAGATACTTCAAGTTGTACCTGAACCAACCTGATTTTTCACTTGGTTCAAGGCCCCTGATCTTCTTCTCACCTAATCTTGGAAGAACGTTGGGGAGATGAGGTTTTCACATGTGTCATCATCAACACCCTCCATTAAACTGATATGCCAACCTTTCTAGGGTTGAAAGCAACTACTGCTAGACAGTGATTGTAAGCTTCTGATGATACCACCTTTTCTACTTTCAAATTTGAGGAAGTTTTCCTCTTTTTACCTCAAAGCTCTGATACTCTGTGGAAGTCTGCATCATGATTCTTGCTATTTCCAAAGATTCATGACAGCAACTACTGAACATATGTGGTTTTAGCAGCTCCTATTTGTAAATGATAAAATAGCAACTAATCTTATTTATTCATATTTACTTATATTGCATGGTAAACACAATTAACTATCTTAGATACAATTCTCAATTGGTATAATTGTTGTATTTGAGAAAACCATATGGTTTGTGACTAAATACAGTGATTCCATCTCAGTGCCCTTTTGTATATATGTTGACTGGATTCTTTTGTTTCTCATGTATGCAATGAAAACAGCTCTCGTCCCGAGTAGGTGTTTCAGCGTGGAATTCCACCATGACCATATTTATTTGATGCACTTAACTTTTGTACCCGTATCATGAAATGCAGTCTGCAGAGTAGCACTCTCCTCTTTTATGTTACGCTTGTCTTTGTTGTTTACATCCAGTTAAGGATTTGTATCTGGTACTTCTCTTTGAAGATCCCTACCAGAACACTTCACTCTTGTCATTTTCAGAAGTTCCCTTTGGTCAACTTTCTCTGCCTTATCTTTTTTTCATTTCAGTCTCCTAGTCTTTCTGAGCTCTTCTCTGATTTCTCATTTTTGCATTTTCCCTACAATTTCTCAGAGTTCTTCACATGTTAGCAAGTTTGCATTTCTTCAAGATTTTTAAATATTTGATTAGGTAGCTAAATATTTTTTTTAGGTAGCTAAATATTAATAACATGTAAATTTTTGGTACACATGAGATTAGTGAAAATACTGGGTACTGTTAGGTTTACATTTTATTATTATTATTTTTTAAGATTGTATTTATTTATTCAGAAGAGGCAGAGAGAGAGAGAGAGAGAGAGGCAGAGACAGAGGGAGAAGCAGGCTCCCCACAAGGAGCCTGATGTGGGACTTGATCCCAGATTTTTGATTTTCTGAGTCTGTTTTGGTAAGTTATCTTTTCTGGAGAATCATTCAAATTTTGTCATGTGTCATGTTTCCAGACTTACTGGCAGCAAGTTACTCAACCTATTTTCTTATGATTTTTAAAAATGTCTATTGTATTTGTGCCCCCCTTTACTTTTGTATCTGCTTTATTTGTGTCTTCATGTTTTCCCCCATGATTAGTCTTAATCACAAAATAGTTCATTTATTTTTTTATTTTCAAAAAACAAGTTTAAGGTTTGTTCCTATTGTTTCTTTGTTTCCCATTTCATTAATTTCTGCTTTTATATTTGTTTTGTCATTCTACCAACTTCCTCCAAATCTCTTGAGTCATTAGTTTTTAATTTTTCATGTTTTATAATTTGTTCATTTAGTTATGCCCCACACATATAGAAATATACTCTTTTTTTGTGAACCAGTTTTAAATATTTTATAATTTTCATTGTGAGTTCTTCTTTTAATTCATAAATTATTTAGGAGTAAATTGAAAATTTCCAAATATATGTAATATTTTTAGATCTTTTTTTGTTACCAATTTCTAAACTTACTACATTTTGAGTAGATATCATGGTCTGTTTGATATTTTCCTTGGTGGTTTTTGAGATTTGCCTTTGTCCTACTATGTGGACAGCATTCATAAATGTTCCGTTTTTATTTTTAAAAGAATGTAGGGATCCTTGGGTGGCTCAGCGGTTTGGCGCCTGCCTTTGGCCCAGGGCGTCATCCTGGAGTCCCGGGATCGAGTCCCGCGTCGGGCTCCCGGCATGGAGCCTGCTTCTCCCTCCTCCTTTGTCTCTCTCTCTCTATGTCTATCATAAATAAATAAATCTTAAAAATAAATAAAAAATAAAAAGAATGTAAGTTTTTAAATTGTTGCATGCATTATTATTTGCATGCACCATATAATTATGGTCATTACGGCAAGTCTGTTAATTGTGTTATCATATCATTTACAGCCTCAATGTTTTTATCTTTTGATTACAGAGGCACATAAAAAAATCAATCATGATTGTGCATCTTTTCCTCTATTATTATAACTATTTTCCCTGTATATTTTGAAGCTGTGTGGTTAGGTTTATGCAAGTTTGGAATTATTATATCTTTTAATGAGTTGATTTTTTAATTTTTGTGTATTCCTAGTAATACTGTCTTTGTTCATACATTATTTTTTGCTTGATATTAAAACAAATATGATTTCTAAGTATTTTCCTGGTATGTTTTTCCATTATTTATTTTTAAGTTTTCTGTGTCCTTATGGTTTAGTTGTGGCTCTTAGAGTCAACCTATAACCAGATTTTATTTTCAAATCCAACCTGAGTCTCACATGTCCATTATTGAAGTTCTTTCTTGTTTTAATATCCATGAAATGTGACGTTATTGTTATTGTTGTTGATGATGTTTTACCAGTTTCTTACCTCTTTGTTGTTTTTTTTAGTCCCTTCTTTCCTTTTGGGTTCAATTTCCTTTTTCCTAAAGTACACCCTTAAGTAATTCAGCAAGAATATCTGAATGATTTACTGTCTCACAGGAGAATTTACACAGTGTTCTGGGCAGATAACAACTTAACTGCTTTGCTGAGCTGGTGGGTAAAGTTTTCTCCATTTGGTTGCCACAGTCAAAGCAGTCCTTAAAGGGCTTTGGCTTTATTTGGAAGCCCAGCTTCCAGCTTTCTCCTGCTTCTAGCCCAAAGCTGTATTTTCTGCCTCTGTGCCTTGCAGTTTCCAGCCCCAAGTCCCATTATTAGATTTAATACCACTTCTTCATAATGTCTCTTGTTGCTCTGGCCTTATATTCCCAATTCATTCCTGTCAGTTGGGGAGAATTCTTGCTTTCTTTTAAGCTTGGCTATGTGTTAATTTTTTTCTACTAATATTTTACTCAGAAGTTCTGTGTGTTTGGAATAAGAAACAATTTTACTTCTATTTCAAGCACAATGATCATAGGAATGGAATCCTAAAGTTCTTTTCCAAACATGTATGTTTTTATCTCTAGTATGAGTTTCAGTTACACTACATCTTTGGCCATATTTAGAAAATTAAAAATTTGGACACTTGCTTTAACTATTTTCTCCATTTTACAACTAAAACACCTTTTGAATGTGCAAGTATTGATACATTTTTGCTGATGGTCTAAAATTTTTCCTACCCTACTCTCCCATTGCCCTCACTTTCATGCTTTTCCACCACCTTCTTATTACATGAATGATTTTTAAGTCATCATCAGCTTCTCACATTGAAAAGTGATATGGCGAACATAGAGCTAAATGATTGACTGTGGCCCCCAAATATCTCTCTTTAAAAGTGTCTGTGTTTTAACAGAAGACTGGGAAATACAAAGAATGAGTAGATTTTGGCATTGAAGAAGGCTATTTTAAGATATTTTGGGGGCCAATTCTCTTCGAGCACCCATAGACCACATTACCTCACAACACTATTTTTGTTTTTCTTTCTTTCTTTCTTTCTTTCTTTCTTTCTTTCTTTCTTTCTTTCTTTCGTTCTTTCTTTCATTTTATTTATTTGAGAAAGAGCAAGAGAGAGCATGAGTGGGGGATGGGCAGAGGGAAAAGCAGATTCTCCATCAAAACAGGGAGCCAGATGTGGGACTCTATCCCAGGACTCCAGGATCATGACCTGAGCCAAAGGCCGTTGTTTAACTGACTGAGCCACCCATGCACCCTGTTATTTGTGTTTAAACATATCTCATCCTCCAAAGAACTCAGGGTCAACTCTCATGGATTTTGATGTAAATACAAACTCAAAAGTGGGAAAGGACCAAGAAAGCAACATAGGAGGCTTCTAAACCTCCTTTCTCCCACAAATGCACCTAATGTACAGCTACATATGGAGCAGTTCCCTCTGAGAGAAATCCAGAATATAGTTGAATGACTCCTTACACATCAGATAACTGAGAAAATACCTACAGCAAAATGAGTAAGAAATTCCAGGACATGCTGTCATCATAAACCCCACCTATGGCACAGTGCCATATAATTGGGAGGGAACCCTTAACTTCAACTTCTCCCTCAGAAGCATAGAGTTTGAATTGCACATTTAGTGCCCCAACCTTTAAGGTTCCCACTCAAGGGATGGGCTCCCCAAACACCTATCTCTGAAAGCCAATAGGGCTTGTATTCACAAGACTCACAGGACTATGGAAAATAAAGTTTTTAACAGGTGAGTGAACACTCACTGTAGCTGTCCCTCAATATCTCAGCAAATATGGAACAGGCAAAAATATTCATCTTCCTATCTTTCTTTGGAAACAAACTGACTGCATACCTTACCATCTGCTGCCTGAGGGTCTGGCTTCTAATTTGCACACATATGAGGGCTAACTGCTGCAATCTTCCACAGAGCCTGGGAGAGTTCATGGTCACTGTCATTGCCTTCTACCTTAATCACTTCAGTGATAAAACCAGGTCTCCAACATGTCTTTTTTTTTTTAAGATTTTATTTATTCATGACAGAGAGAGAGAGAGAGAGAGAGAGAGAGAGGCAGAGACAAACAGGCAGAGGGAGAAGCAGGCTCCATGCAGGGAGCCCGAGGTGGGGCTCGATCCCAGATCTCCAGGATCACATCTTGGGCTGAAGGTGGCGCTAAACCGCTGGGCCACCAGGGCTGCCCTCCAACATGTCTTTTGAAGGAGCTTTTGTACATACCTGGCCTTCCAGCTTTTGCAGTTGTAGCATGAGAGTTGGACCCCTGAATTACCTGGCTCTGATAGCTAATGGGGCTTGCATGTATGAATCCCATAGCAAAGAAACAGTTTTCAGATGGGTGCAGGGCATCCCTCCATGGCTGTACACCTAGGCTCAGTTTAGAGGGAGCAGGCAAAAATACCCATCTCCCAGATTTTCCTTGGAGAGGTTTAACCACATACTTTCCCAGTTGCTGCTTGAGGATCTGGCTTCTAATCAGCCTGCATTTGTGTGCTGATTGCAATCCTCCCCTTTGGACACTGACAGGTCTTGGCACACCCTCAGCTACCGGAGCCACCAGCTACTGGAGAATAAATACAGTAGCTTAAAAAAATCACAAACATTTTAGTAAGACAACTAAGAGCTCAGGCCAGGCTGATTGACAGCATTCATCTACACTAGATGTCAGGACTAGAAGAGGTAACTATTTTATCTAATGTTCAGAAACCAACACAGAGGGTCAAGGAAAATGAAGGATAAGGGAGGATATGTTAAAACAACATAATAAATCTCTAGAAGCCAGTTTTAATAAAATGGAGATAAGTGATTTAACTGGTAGAGAGTCCAAATAACAATCATAAAGATGCTTACTGAGGGCAGGAAAGCAATGGATGAGCAAAGAGAATTTCAACAAAGAGATAGAAAATATTAAGGGGCAGCCCTAGTGGCTCAGAGGTTTAGTGCCACCTTCAGCCCAGGGCCTGATCCTGGAGACCCGGGATCAAGTCCCACCTCAGGCTCCCAGCATGGAGCCTGCTTCTCCCTCTGCCTGTGCCTGTGCCTCTCTCTCTCTCTCTCTCTCTCTTTCGCTCTCTCTGTGTGTCTTTCATGATTAAATAAATAAAATTTTTTTTAAAAAATAAAATATTAAAAAGTACCAAACACATCATATTGCTGAAGAGTACAATAACTGAACTGAAAATTCAGCAGAGGAGTTCAGCAATAGACTAGACAAGTGGAAGAAAAGATTAGTGAGCTTGAAGACAGAGCAGGCATATTTATCCAATAAGAGGAGCAAAAGAAAAAAAAGTGAAGATAGCTTCAGGGACTTATGGGACACCATAAAACTGACATATATATGCATTATAGGAGTCCCAATAGAGAAGAGAGAAAGAAAGAGAAGAAAGCTTACTTAAAGAATTAAAGTCTGAAAACTTTTGTAACCTGGGAAGAGAAACAAACATACAGATCCAGGAAGCCCAAATAATACCAAATAAGATGAAGCTAAAGACACATCAATACATATTATTGTTAAATTGTCAAAAATTGAAGACAGAGAGAGTAGCATGAGAAAAGCAACATTTAGGGGAGCTCCCATTAAACTATCAGCATAATTTTTCAGCAGGAACTTGGCAGGCCAGAAGAGAGTAAGATGATATATTCAAAGTGCTGAAAGGACTGCCAATCAAGAATATTCTACCTGGCAAAATTGTTCCTCAGAATTTAACAAGAGATAAAGATAAATTTAAGGAGAGAGTTTTCCAGACAAAAGCTGAAAGAATTAATCACCATTAGACCAGTTTTATAAGAAATGTTGAAGAGAGTTCTTCACAGTAAAATGAAAAGATACTAATTAGTATCCTTTTAAAAAAAAGATTTATTTATTTATTTATAATAGACACAAAGAGAGAGAGAGAGAGAGAGAGAGAGAGAGAGAGGCAGGCTCCATGCTGGGAGCCCGACTCGGGACTTGATCCCAGGACTCCAGGATCATGCCCTGGACCGAAGGCAGGCACCAAACCACAGAGCCACCCAGGGATTCCTCCCTCCCCGGTTTTTTTTTTAAAGATTTCATTTATTTATTCATGAGCGACACAGAGAGGCAGAGGCATAGGCTGAGAGAGAAGCAGGCTTCCTGCTGGGAGCCTGATACAGGACTTGATCCCAGGACCCTGGGATCATGACCTGAGCCATGCAGGTGCCCCACTAATTAAATAACTACATGAAAATATAAAACTGGTAAAGGTAAATGCATAGTTAAATTTGGAATAATCTAATATTGCAATGGTGATGGATAAATCACTTATACCTTTAGTTTGAAAGTTAAATGCAAAAGTATTAAATATAACTATAGTAATTTGTTTTTTTTTTAATAAATTTATTTTTTATTGGTGTTCAATTTACCAACATACAGAATAACACCCAGTGGTCATCCCGTCGAGTGCCCCCCTCAGTACCCGGCACCCATTCACCCCCATCCCCCACCCTCCTCCCCTTCCACCACCCCTAGTTCATTTCCCAGAGTTAGGAGTCTTTATGTTCTGTCTCCCTTTCTGATAATTCCCACACATTTCTTCTCCCTTCCCTTATATTCCCTTTCACTATTATTTATATTCCCCAAATGAATGAGAACATGTAATGTTTGTCCTTCTCCGATTGACTTACTTCACTCAGCATAATACCCTCCAGTTCCATCCACATCGAAGCAAATGGTGGGTATTTGTCGTTTCTAATGGCTAAGTAATATTCCATTGTATACATAGACCACATCTTCTTTATCCATTCATCTTTCCATGGACACCGAGGCTCCTTCCACAGTTTCGCTATCGTGGACATTGCTGCTATAAACTTCGGGGTGTAGGTGTCCCGGCGTTTCATTGCATCTGAATCTTTGGGGTAAATCCGCAACAGTGCAATTGCTGGGTTGTAGGGCAGGTCTATTTTGAACTCTTTGAGGAACCTCCACACAGTTTTCCAGAGTGGCTGCACCAGTTCACATTCCCACCAACAGTGTAAGAGGGTTCCCTTTTCTCCGCATCCTCTCCAACATTTGTGGTTTCCTGCGTTGTTAATTTTCCCCATTCTCACTGGTGTGAGGTGGTATCTCATTATGGTTTTGATTTGTATTTCCCTGATGGCAAGTGATGCAGGGCATTTTCTCATGTGCGTGTTGGCCATGTCTATGTCTTCCTCTGTGAGATTTCTCTTCATGTCTTTTGCCCATTTCATGATTGGATTGTTTGTTTCTTTGGTGTAGAGTTTAAGAAGTTCTTTATAGACCTTGGAAACTAGCCCTTTATCTGATACGTCATTTGCAAATATCTTCTCCCATTCTGTAGGTTGTCTTTTAGATATTTGTCATTTGCAAATATCTTCTCCCATTCTGTAGGTTGTCTTTTAGTTTTGTTGACTGTATCCTTTGCAGTGCAAAAGCTTCTTATCTTGATGAAGTCCCAATAGTTCATTTTTTTTGTTGTTTCTTTTGCCTTCGTGGATGTATCTTGCAAGAAGTTACTGTGGCTGAGTTCAAAAAGGGTGTTGCCTGTGTTCTCCTCTAGGATTTTGATGGAATCTTATCTCACATTTAGATCTTTCATCCATTTTGAGTTTATCTTTGTGTATGGTGAAAGAGAGTGGTCTAGTTTCATTCTTCTGCATGTGGATGTCCAATTTTCCCAGCACCATTTATTGAAGAGACTGTCTTTCTTCCAGTGGATAGTCTTTCCTCCTTTATCGAATATTAGATGACCATACATTTCAGGGTCCACTTCTGGGTTCTCTATTCTGTTCCATTGATCTATGTGTCTGTTTTTGTGCCAGTACCACACTGTCTTGATGACCACAGCTTTGTAGTACAACCTGAAATCGGGCATTGTGATGCCCCCAGCTATGGTTTTCTTTTTTAAAATTCCCCTGGCTATTCGGGGTCTTTTCTGATTCCACACAAATCTTAAAATAATTTGTTCTAACTCTCTGAAGAAAGTCCATGGTATTTTGATAGGGATTGCATTAAACGTGTAAATTGCTCTGGGTAACATTGACATTTTCACAATATTAATTCTGCCAACCCATGAGTATGGAATATTTTTCCATCTCTTTGTGTCTTCCTCAATTTCTTTCAGAAGTGTTCTATAGTTTTTAGGGTATAGATCCTTTACCTCTTTGGTTAGGTTTATTCCTAGGTATCTTATGCTTTTGGGTGCAATTGTAAATGGGATTGACTCCTTAATTTCTCTTTCTTCAGTCTCATTGTTAGTATATAGAAATGCCACTGATTTCTGGGCATTGATTGGAAAGATAGAAAGAGATGGAGTACTTCCAAATTCGTTCTATGAGGCCAGCATCACCTTAATTCCAAAACCAGACAAAGACCCCACCAAAAGGAGAATTACAGACCAATATCCCTGATGAACATGGATGCAAAAATTCTCAACAAGATACTAGCCAATAGGATCCAACAGTACATTAAGAAAATTACTCACCATGACCAAGTAGTATTTATCCCCGGGACACAAGGCTGGTTCAACAGTCGTAAAACAATCAGTGGGATTCATCGTATCAGCAAGAGAAAAACCAAGAACCATATGATCCTCTCATTAGATGCAGAGAAAGCATTTGACAAAATACAGCATCCATTCCCGATCAAAACTCTTCAGAGTGTAGGGATAGAGGGAACATTCCTCAACATCTTAAAAGCCATCTACGAAGAGCCCACAGGAAATATCATTCTCAATGGGGAATCACTGGGAGCCTTTCCCCTAAGATCAGGAACAAGACAGGGATGTGCACTCTCACCACTGCTATTCAACATAGTCCTGGAAGTCCTAGCCTCAGCAATCAGACAACAAAAAGACCTTAAAGGCATTCCAATTGGCAAAGAAGAAGTCAAACTCTCCGCTTTGCCGATGACATGATACTCTACATAGAAAACCCAAAAGCCTCCACCCCAAGATTGCTAGAACTCATACAGCAATTTGGTAGCATGGCAGGATACAAAATCAATGCCCAGAAATCAATGGCATTTCTATACACTAACAATGAGACTGAAAAAAGAGAAATTAAGGAGTCAATCCCATTTACAATTGCACCTAACTATAGTAATTTTTTAATGGACACACAGTATTAAAAGATGTGCATTGTGACATCAAGAAAATAAAATTTGGGGGTATATAAAAATGTAACACTTTTATATGTATTTGAAATTAAGTCGTTATCAACTTAGAATAGACTGTTAAACTGTTTTATGTAAGCCTCTTGGTAACCACAAAGTAAGAACTTGTAGTAAAAACACAAAAGTAAAGGGAAAGGAATAAAAAATACCATTACAGAAAGTGGTCAAATCACAGCAGAAGAGAGCAAGACAAGAAGAGAGGAACAAAGAAACTACAAAAAAGCCAGAAAATAATAAAATGGCAGTAGTAAGTCTATATCTGTCAATAATTACTTAAACATAAATGGACTAGATTCTTCAGTCAAAAGATCCAGAGTAGCTGAATGGATAAAAAATGAAGACTTAACTCTATTCTGCCTACAAGAGACTCACTTCAGTCTTCTTTTGTGTGTGTGTGAAAAAATTTATATTTAGATTTATAGCTGGCTGGACTCAGTTTAGATGATTCCAATTTTGTTGGCAACATCCAAAACATCATAGTCAGGAGCCAGTCGAACATATGCTTTCTTCTCTCCATCAAGCCTGATCATGGTGTTGACCTTGGCCACGTCAATGTCATAGAGCTTCTTCACAGCCTGTTTGATCTGGTGCTTATTGGCCTTGACATCCACAGTGGACACAAATGTGTTGTTGTCTTCTGTTTTCTTCATGGCTGACTCAGTAGTCAGGGGGAACTTGATGATGGCACAGTGATCAAGCTTGTTTCTCCTGGGGCGCTCTTTCGAGGATATTTGGGCTGCCTTCAGAGACGCAGGGTCTTGGGTCATCAGAATGTACGTGACGTATTGATCTTCTTTTGTGTGTGTGTGTGTGTGACTGTGCATTCCTTTCAGCAGCGCTTTCTTAGCTTTCAAAGCCTTTGCTTTGGCTTCAGCTTTGGGAGGGGCAGGGGCTTCCTTCTTTGCCTTCAACACCATCTTTGTGAAAGTTAAAGAAGCATATAAATGAAAAGTGAAGGGCTGGTAAAAGATATTCCATGCAAATGGAAACCAATGAAAACATGAGTACACACATACACACATCAGAGAAGATGGGTTTTAAGCCAAAAACTGTAACAGGAGACAAGATAATTATATAATTATAAAGGGGCCATTCAACAAGGGTGTATAATAATTGTAAATATTTACACACTCAATATCAGAACACTTAAATGTATAAAGCAAATGCTGACAGATCTGAAAGGAGAGATATATAGAATAGTGGAGGGGGGCACCTGGATGAGTCAGTCAGTTAAGTATCCAACTTTTGATTTCAGATCAGGTCATGATCTTGGGCCCTGGGATTGAGCTCTAAATTAGGCTCCATGCTCAGCTTGATTGAGATTGATTGGATTGAGATTCTCTCTTTCCATCTCCCTCTGCCACTCCTCCCCCCACCCACTATGTGTGCTGCTCTCTCTCTAAAATAAGTAAATACATCTTTTAAAAAAATAGTAGGAAACTTTAGTACCCCACTTTGAGTAATGGATAGATCATTCAGACAGAAAGTCAATAGGGAAACATTTGACTTAAAATATGCATTAGACCAGGTGGGTCTAACAGACATACAGAACATTCCAATCCAACAGCAATGGAATACACACGTTCTTTTCAAGCACACATGGAATATTCTCCAGGAAAGATTATATGTTAGGTGAGGAAACAGCTCTTAATAAATTTAAGAAGATTGAAATCATATAAAGCATCTTTTCTGACCATGATGTCATGAGACTAGAAATCAATTACAAGAAAAAAATGGAAAAAATCTGCAAATACATGGAGATTAAATAACATGCTGCTGGACATTGGGTTAAAGAAGAGGTATCAAAAGGGAAATTTTAGGGCCATCTGGGTGGCTCAGCAATTGAACCTCTGCCTTTGGCTCAGGGTGTGATCCTGGAGTTCTAGGATCGAGTCCCACATTGGGCTCCCTGCATGGAGCCTGCTTCTCCCTCTGCCTGTGTCTCTGCCTCTCTCTCTTTGTGTCTTTCATGAATAAATAAATAAAATCTTTTTAAAAAGGGACATTTTAAAAATACCTTGAGACAAAGGAAAATGGAAACGCAACATGCCAACACTTACAGGGTACTCCAAAAGCCATCCTAAGAGTGAAGTTTATAGCAAGAAATGCCAACATTAAGAAAAAAATCTCCAATAAGCAATCTAATTTTCCACCTCAATGAACTAGAAAAAGAAGAACAGACTAAGCCCAAATTTATTAGAAGAAAGGAGATAACTTAAGAAGAGAGAAAAAGGAAATGAAATAGAGACTAAAAAGACAATAGAAAAGATCAATGAAACTGAGAGCTGGATTTTAGGAAAAATAAAATTGACAAATCTTTAGGTAGACTAAGAAAAAAAGAAAGAAGACCCAAGTAAAATCAGAAATGAAAAAGGAGACATTACAACTGATAACACAGAAATACTAAATACCATAAGAAACTGCTCTTATATGCCAACAAATTAGACAACCTAGAAGAAATGAATACCTTTCTAGAAATATACAACCTGCCAAGACTGAATCATAATGACATAGAAAATCTAAACAGACCAATTAACAGTAAGGACATTTAATTAGTAATCAAAACTTTTCAACAAAGAAAAGTCCAGGACCAAATACCTTCACTGGTAAATTCTACCAAACATTTAAAGAAGAATTAGTACCAACCCTTCTCAAACTCTTACAAAAAATAGAAGAGGAGGAAATACTTTCAAACTTGTTTACAAGGTCAGCATTTATCTGGTACCAAAGAAAGACATGGACATGATAAGAAAACTACAGGCCATTATCCCTGATGAACACAGATGCAAAAATCCTCAACAAAATATTTGTAAACCAAATTCAACAGTACATTAAAAAGATCATACACCAAGATCAAATGATATTTATTCCAGTGATACAAGGATGGTTCAACATATGTAGATCAATAAATTAGATGTACCACATTAATATAATGAAGGATAAAAACCATATGGTCTTCTCAATAGATGTAGAAAAAGCATGTGACAAAATTCAACATTTTCTTTGATAAAAACTCTCACAAGCTGAGTGTAGAAGGAACGTATCTCAACATAATAAAGACCATAGATGACAAGGCCATACTAGCATTATACTCAGTGATGAAAAGCTGAAAGCTTTCCCTCTAAGATCAGAAACAAGACAAGGATGCTCACTCTTGCCACTTTTATTATTTTATTTTATAGTACTCATAGAAACAGGGTAGACTAGTGGTTTAGAAAAATTAGGGGTTGGGAAAATTTGGAGGATGCTGTTAAAAAGGATACAGACTTTAGTTATAATATGAATAGGGTCTTAAGCTCCTGGGTGGCTCAGTAGCTTAAGCATCTGCCTTCAGCTTGGGTCATGGTCTCAGGGATGTGGGGCTTCCTGCTCAGTGGGGAATCTGTTTCTCCCTCTTCCTTCTTCCTCTGCCCCTCCACTTGCTTATGCTCTCTCTCTCAAGTAAGTAAATAAAATCTTTTTTAAAAAGATGAATTAGGTTTTGGGATCTAACACTGTAATATATGCTTGAAATTTGCTAAAAGAATAGAACTTAAATGTTCTCACCAGAAAAGGGAAAATAAAGGTAAATAATTGAGGTGATGTATGTGTTAATTAACTTGATGGTGGGAAACCTTTCATGTATACATGTGTCAAATCATCACATTGTCACTTTAAATATATTACAATTTTGTCAATTATACCTCAGTAAAGATGGAAAAAAAAGAAAGTTGTGTCAGGAACTATTACCTGAAGAAAAAAAGAAGATATGAGAGAATTAACACCCTCAGGAGAAACATCAACTAAAGGGGACAAACTTTATTTACACCCTTAGGGACAGACAATTCTCCAAGGTTCTGAATTCCTTGCTCTTCTCTTTTTTTCTTGTCTAATTTTACCTGAACCATCACTCCTGTTCCCTTGGATCATCTCTCAATAAATGCCCTGCACCCTAGTCCTGGTTGGAGGCTTTCCTGGGGGACACCAAGATGTCTCTCTTACAATTTTATACTGCTTATATGCAGGTATAGTTTTATCACTGATGTGCTTGCAGGCATCCAGAGATAATGTACAGTATTGCTTTTAAACTCTGTAAGTGGTATTACACTCTTTTAAAAAAAGAAACTTAAGAATGGATAAAGAAGATGTGGTTTATGTATACAATGGAATATTAGCCATTAGAAACGACAAATACCCACCATTTGCTTCAATGTGGATGGAACTGGAGGGTATTAATGCTGAGTGAAGTAAGTCAATCAGAGAAGGAAAAACAGTGTATGTTCTCATTCATTTGGGGAATATAAATAATAGTCAAAGGGAATATAAAGGAAGGGAAAAGAAATGTGTGGGAAATATCAGGGAGACAGAACATAAAGACTCCTAACTCTGGGAAACTAACTAGGGGTGGTGGAAGGGGAGGAGGGCGGGGGGTGGGGGGGAAATGGGTGACGGGCACTGAGGCGGACACTTGACGGGATGAGCACTGGGTGTTTTTATGTATATTGGTAAATTGAACACCAATAAAAATTAATTTATAAAAAAAATAAAGAAACCTAAAATGGAAATAATCATCTTCCTAAAAGGAAAACTTTTCTCTTCTGATCTTTTTCTCCATTCTTTCTCAAAACAAACTAAAATAAAAGCCAAAAAACCCCCAACCCATCAAACTAAAACAAACAAATGCCACTCATAATCAAAACACCCTATTTCCACAAAAATATCTTAAACACATAACTCAAGACATAGCATACAAAATGATGCAAATTGTAGTCCAGATGTAGAATAGTATCTGGGCCATCTTTCATCATAGAATGAACATGAAGCCTATTTCAAAGAGAATGAAAAAGGAAGTCACGTTTTAATATGTGAAAGGCTACATAAAACTATGTGGAGTCTGTCATATTTGTGCATATAAATCTAATGGGAAATTAAGTAAGTCTGTAGCTGAACACTGTCATCACCAGGAGTTCTTCATGTGAAAGAAAAACCTTTAGGCTTATGCCAGAAAATGTTCCTACATTTTGCAAATGCCTAATTCAGCTACTAGTCCTTACAAATTGAGTAGCTTGTTGAAAATTCAAAATCCAGTCAGAAGTTGCATCCAGGCTCAGATGTTGATATCAGTATCTCCTGGTGATCAAGTTGTAACACAGCCAAAGCCATGGCCTAGCTTCTTCACTTAATTCTCAGTGAGCCCTTTCTTTCCTCTGTAGTGGAATGCATTTAAATTCCAGCTCCTTTATATGTGCTTACATAGACTAAACCATTAGGAATCTTAGTGCAGATGAGAGTGGGAAATCTGCCTATTTCAGTCTCTGCCATTATATTTAGAGCATTAGATAATGAGCGTCCTAGTAAAGTCAGCAGAGGGCAACCAGATTACTTGGGATAATTGACAGATAAGGAATAACAGACAGGTAGTAAATGATAGGAGTTGTAGAATAGTTTGTAGAGAAGAAGTGCTCTCCAGTAGCACTGCTAATGATAATAAAGAAGTAAGGAGCTGATATTAATAAATGGGTAAAAAATCATCTCAAATTAGCACATTTGTCATTTAGAAGCAATATTTATATAACAATGTTTCAATTCCAATTTGTGGGGTAAACTATTATTAACAGCTAATTGTGTATCTTTTCAGAAGCTTTTAATGAATATGTAAGCACATATAAGCATATCTTGTATTTTTTACATAAAAAAACTTGTGTACCTGCATCATAAACATTTTTTATATCAGATCATATAGATCTTTTAAATTCCTCTAACTGTTGCAAAATATTGTCAGAAGTACTTTATTGAACTAGTCTCCTAATGATGAACATTTACACTGTTATTATAATCCTCAAACTTTCACTAAGCCTGCAACAATTAACATTATTCATGTGGCATTTTATACAAATATGAGTATATATGTAGGATAAATTCATATGAAGTAGAATTGCTGGATTAAAATTTGTATATATTTTGAACTTTGATAGATATTGCCAAATTTTCATTCAAAGAATAAATTCCTTGAGATCAAGTGGAATGTGCATTTTATATTTCAGAAATGTGCCAATTTGTATTCCTGAACAATAGGCAAACTAGATAATCTGAACACCTTCGCCCAAAAAAGACCCCTGAAATATTAAACAACATATAACAAATATCTTATCTGTAAAGCTAGGGTTGCAAAAAAGTAAGGCAAATCGCCAAGTACCAAAAATGAAGAAGCTGCAAAACAAGGAAAGAAGCAGGCATTGAAGCCACTGATGCCCAAGGGTATTTGCTGTTCCAGGTAACCAAGATGCTCAGTGTTTAACAGTCACAGGAAGACTAGACCTTGGGCCCAGCATCTCGAGAATCAAGGGGAAATGAGGACCCTCACTGGAACTGGAATCTTCAAGCACTACATTTGTCATGAAAAGATGGGCTTAAAAAAAAAAAAAAAACCAGCAAAAGGAGGCTCTAAGGTAAATTCTCTAGCCTGGCCTAGTAACACAATGTCTCCTCAGAATTCATTACCAGAGGCCTGTCCTCAAATTGATTAGGGGTTCTAATATATATATATATATATATATATATATATATATATATATATATATACTACCTTGGGCACTTTGGGTGCCTAACAGAAGCAAATGCAAATCTGTAAAGACTCATGTCTTCAACCCAGGCTGCATAAGATTCCCATGGATCTAAGGCTTGATGGAACATAAACTGATAATCCAAACTTGCATCATAAAGGAAAAAAAGATTTCCATGTATGTTGCAAGTGGAGAAAACAGCCATTATTAGACGTTTAGTACCTTCAGATAATCAAGCCATCAGATAAGTGAATATAAAATGAGTTTTATATTTTTAGAAGACTTAAGGAAATGATATCAGAAGATATAACTAAGAATACATACATAGTATAAACAAGACTGACTGATTTTTTTAAAACAAAATAGAACTTTTAAAAATAAAAAAATATAATAATTGAATTTTAGAATGGAGTAGAAAGGCTATATAAGAAGATCAGACTCAGCTGTAAAAAGAATTAGCATACTGGAAAGATCTAAAGGAGGTACCCAAAGTGTAGCCCAAAGTTATGAGGATGGAAAGTATGAAAAATGCTGAACACATAAACATGAAAAGGAAAAACATGTATTGATATTATAGATGGAGAAGAGAATGGGAAGGATTGGAAATGCTTGAAGAAATAATAGGTGAGAATTTTCCAGAATAGGTAAAAGACACCGACTCATCAGGTTCAGGAAGCACAATAAATTCCAAATTCTTCCACTGCATTTTACCATAGCATATTTTATGAAATAAAACTGTATTTTCCAAGCCCAAATTTATGAGATTGTTTTACATTTTGCAAATATCTTTCATGTCTGGCTTAATAGAAAAAGGCTAGATTCTCATATCTGCTTCTGCATTCAATCTGTTTTAATATCACATATCATGTAGCCTCTGGAAAACTCCAACTTGTGAGAGAAGGGGAATAAAAAAGATGAATCTTGTCTTAGTATTATTATAAATTCAGTTTTGACCTTGTAGAACTTCTGAAATATTATCCAGTTTCCTTAGGATCTCCAGAGCACACTTTGAGAATCCCTTTTTTAGAGTCTATCATAGATCATGGTTGGTGAACTTGGTGTTACAAATTTTAAAAAAGGAATATCCTACACCTTCACACATACATACTTCATATATGCACTATCTGAATCATGGTTTTTCAGGGAATTATAATACAAAAATTATACTTGTATCTGAAACAAGACTCAAGGGATTAATTTCATCTCTCTTCCATGATTCAGAGGTTAATTCAGGGTCCTGCAAAACTATCTTTGTGAACATCAATGCATTATATAGGTATTTGCAGGATTTTTGTGTTATACCATTTGGAGGTTTTTTGGTGAATAAGATGGTAGATAAATTAGTTGTTACCATAGCATGATTGAGTGATATATGTGAAATATGTATATAATTCAAGGCTACATAATTGCAAAACTTTCCCAGAAGTGGAAGACAAAATAATCTATCAGGAGACCAACACAATGTTTCAGAATCATAAGGAAACTAATGCAACAATTGATGTAGAAACACTGACTCTGGAGGCCACTGGGGGAGAATTAGAGGATATTTTTAAATTGCAAAAAGTCTCATTTTCATAGCTTGAGTTAAATTCTGCCATCAAATTTTCTTTAACTAATCTCCATCTGATGTTTCTCACTTCCAATTTTATGTCATTAAAGAGATGGCCCCCATCTGAATCCGTTAAGGGGTCAGATTCTTGTACTCTGTCAGTCTTGTCCACATTGAACAAATATGATCCACATGCTTCTCCTTTTGTATATATCTCATTGTATAAAGCCTAAGATGCAATACATTATTTCAATATTTCCTAAGAGAGAGACAGCTACAATAACCCATTAGATCTCAGACATCTCAATTTCAATTAAAAAAGACTAATATTCTTTCTAAATATTTGGGTGTATCCACAAGGCTTAATCCAAATTCATTTCTGCTGAAACATGGATAGTAGAAGGTTAGCTGGCCTATTTTTAATATGGGACACCCTGTGACTTGCAAAATGATGGAAAGGATTAAAAAATGTTTGTTCTCCACCTCATTACAAAAAGGATATGAGATAAAAGAATAATTTGTTCCAGTAGAATTTTCACTATACAAACATACAATGAGTACCTTCTGGGTACTAGGCACTTTGCTAGGCTCTGGTTTATAAAGATAAATCAGAAATAGTCTTCGCCTTCATAGCCCCACTAGAAGAAGAGCCATGCCTATAAATAAGAATTGATTTAGAGTATAAAATTTATAAAAAAGGCATCTGGGTGGCCTAATGGGTAAGCATCAGACTCATGAGTTCAGCTCTGGTCATGATCTCAGGGTCGTGAGATCAAGCTCTGCATCAGGCTCCATGCTCTGCAGCAGGGAGTCTTCTTGAGATTCTCTCCCTCTGCCCTTCTCCCCAGTCATTTGCTCTCTCTCTCTCTCTCTCTTCTTCTTCTCACTCCCAAATAAACCTTTAAAAAATTTTTAAAAAAATTTAATAAAGATATGTATAAGGTATATTTATGCACAAAAGGAATGATATATTCTGCTTATGGATTCAGAAAAGGTTTTATTTTTTTGCTGGTTTTAAAGAATAAGTTGGAGTTTTCTAGGCTAATCAAGGAGAGTAAGAATATTCTAGGCAGAAAGAACTACATGTGCAAAGCCCTTACAAGTCTAGGCATGGCAAGTAATTCAGTTTGGCAAGGCTAGAGTGAAGGGTGAAGACAGAGTGCAATTGGAAATGATGTTAGAGAGTGATTAGAAATCAGTTTATCAAGCATCTGTAGCCACGCTAGGGAGTTTGAACGTTATCACACAGGTCTTTGGTTTTTCACATATGCCCTAGGATATCAGGGGATTCACAGAGATGCCTGAGATGTTGGTGGAAATGTGGTCAAGGCGAGAAGGTACCCCTACCCCTGCTTCTATAGGAACCATGCAGGTTTACATGTTCATGCTTGAAGCAGGACTTCATTTTTCTCAATAGCTGTTCATTGAGCACATAGTAGGTACTAGGCCTTGTGCTGACATACACAATTCATGGCCTCCTAGTGTAGAAAATATTCCTTTAAAAAAAGTTAGAGTGGCACCTGGGTGGCTCAGTAGTTGAGCATCTGCCTTTGGCTCAGGTCGTGATCCCAGGGTCCTGGTATCAAGTTCTGCATCGGGCTTCCCACAGGGAGTGTGCTTCCCCTCTGCCTATGTCTCTGCTTCTCATGAGTAAATAAATAAAATCTTAATAAAATTTTTTAAAAGGTTAGAAATCCACACCTGTAATTGATGGAGAACCACAGTAGGTGTCAAGCAGCAAAGTGATATGATCAGGTTTGCTTCTTAGAAATATCACTCCAGGGGCTTCTGGGTGCCTCAGCTGGTTAAGCATCTGACTCTTGGTTTCAACTCAGTCATGATCTCAGGGTTGTGAGATCGACCCCCACATCCGACTCCCCACATGAGATTCTCTTCCACTCCCTCTGCATCTCCCCCCACCGCCACTCTCTCAAAAAAAGAAACCTCACTCTGGTTGAAATTTGTACAGTAGATTAGAGAACAGAGAAGCTGGGTAGAAAGTGAAGGCATAAAGTCAATAGGCCTAGAGGTGCATTGAAAGTGGAGAAGAAGATGACAGCATGTCAGGGTAAGTCCTAGGCTTCTAATTTAGATGAATATGTCTACCACAGGGAGACTAGGAGAATGAGAATGGTGCTGAGGAAAGCCTATGGGGCTTTCAACTTTTAGGGAGATGTTGGAAGAGGGCAAGCTAGTTAAGGAGGCTGGGAAGGGAGATGGGGAGAGAGAGGAGATTGAGAGAAAGTTGAACCAGGGAAGCCTTGGCAGCAGTGTTTCAAGAGGGGACACATGAGCAGTGTCCAGGGCTTTAGGAAGACCCATGGAATAGACTGAGAAATCCTCTCTTGAATTGTTGGCTGGAGAGGCTTGGGAGACTTCCACAGGATCAGTTTCAGTGGAAAGCAGATTGAAGTGGGCTGAGAAGTAAGTAAGTGGCAAGGAAGCAGAGACAGTGAGACTAGACATCTTCAGGAGGATGGCTGTGAAGGCAGAAGGAGAGAGAGCATGATTGCCAGAGAAAATGCTGGGGTGGGAGGTAGGAGTTTATCAATATGTGCAGTGGAGGAATCCAGAATGGTGGAAGATTGAAGACAATGCTGTGTGTGTGTGTGTGTGTGTGTGTGTGTGTGTGTGTGTGTGTGTGTGTGTGATTGCTAAGGGAGGTCTGTGAGCAGGTGGGAGAGAACAAGTCTCCAGCACAGGTCTTTACTGAGAAGCCCTAAGTGTCTGAGAATTTAATAAGAATATATTCAGCACACATGTATATACGTATCTGCATATTCACATATTTGAGATATTTTCAGGGGGGCAAGTTTATTGAGAAAAATTTGAAAATAAATTTCAATTGTATCAGGGCACTGGAAGATTTGGGTTATTGAGGAACTGTGGAATCCTAATCATGTTTTTTTAGTTATTAAATTTCTCAAAGTTTGGAACAATAGGGCCACATTTGTTGAATTCTAACTGATAGCACAATGATTTGTTCTGGAGTGTTCAGGAAAGGCATACGTTTTTTGTTTTTGTTTTTGTTTTTGTTTTTATCACTGAAGACTCCTTAAAGAAACTCTTCCCTCCTTCACCTTTTTCCATTCGTTTACCTTTGTTGGCTCTGAGTTTTCCATGAGTCACACAAAGCTCTTTCCCCCTCTGTATTAATATACCTTAGAGCATTCCATAGTGGTTTTTCATGTGCTGCCTGTGGGTCATCCACTTCTTAGATGATATATTATTTTCTATTCCACAGCTGGATTCTACAGAGATGCTGGTAACCCTCTGAGTCAAAACAGATGTGTGAAGTTATTAGCCTTTGGACATGACTTTATTTTATTTTTTAAAGATTTATTTATTTTATTTTTTAGAGAGGGAGTGAGAGTGAGGGAGAGCATGAGCGGGGAGGAGAGGGGGAAGCAGGCTCCCCCACTGAGAAGAGAGCCTGATGCAGGGGTCATGACCTGAGCCAAAGGCAGATGCTTAACTGATTGAGCCACCCAGGCACCCCTGGGGATGACTTTAAAATGAGAAATGGCATTATATTCTGTAAATAGTCGCTGTTGGTTCTATCTTTAAAAACATCATGGATGTGAAATAAGCTATTAGCTGCCATCCTGCCTGTAGATCTGGTGCTGAGGTGACGGGATGGGAAGGTTTGGTTGACACAAAGCTCTGAACAGGGCAGGGGTTGGGGACTAAAAGTCTATATTTGTTCTTGAATTTGCCACTAATTTCCATTGGGTGGGAGAACTCTCTTAAATCCCACTATGTGTGAAGTTCTCACTCTGCAGAGAGTAATACAGCATCCACAGGTAGTTCATAGGGGAATGCAACGCTTATTTAGCAATTAAGAGGAAGTTTAACTTAATATCATAAAATGTTCCTGACAATTGGGCTTGTTAAAGTATGAAATGGCCCTGGGGAGAGCTTCCCTTGGCACAAGGCTTCACCTGGCCACAGTGTTTATTAATGATTATGAAAGTCAAGCTAGGTCTCCCAGACAGGCACAGGCTTGGTTTCTATGGTGTTATTTTTTTTAATAGGTTTTGACATTGATTTCAGACCAAAGACATTTAAATCTTCTTCCCACCTTAATTTACCAAAAGAAACATATTCCTGGTTTATTCAGCACACCAACTTCTGTCCACCCCTGGGAATTCCTTCTGAACATTTGCCATTATAATTTCTGGTCTGTATTCACTGATTTTATTTTGTCAACAGTTGGTGACTAAGCTTTCATGCTAGGCCACTTTTCTTGTCACCTGTCTTGGTTGTTATTTTTCCCCAAACATATATAATATATTTTCTCCAAACAGTAGCCAAATGCTAGATTGTCAAAAGGAAATTGACAAAAGTATGCTGTGCTACGCACTGTGAAAGGGGCTAATCAAAGCAGCTTTTTAATTGCTATAGTAATGATTTAGATGTGCAAAAAATACTAAAGTTAAATTTGCATGACTAATTAATTAAGCAAAGCTCACAATTGACAAACATAATTAGCACATCCAAAATTGAAACCACATCCTGGTTCTCTTAACTTGGAGCCAAAAAAGACAACGTGAAGTGCTCAAAATCCCCTTCCTTTCACTATCTATAGGTCTCATTGCCAATTCTCATACTTAGGTTTGTTATGCACAGAGCATAGTTAATTGAAAAACATTCCTGAGGATCTGACTTTTTTTTTTAACAGAGAAGTCTCAAGAGTTTGGCATATTTGCTCCATCTCATAGCAGCTAAATTTTTTCTAGTAGAGTGGATATCTTCTCATTTAGGGGAAAAGTTACCTATCTATTATTGCTATCATCTATCTTTCCATAGATTGTTGTTTGACCAGCTTTTATGGTATATACGTATTCTATGTGGGCAAGTGGTTTCATCTAGAGATCCTGAAAACTATGTAATAGTAGGTCAAGTTACCATGAAACTCTATCAGTTAACATACATATACCTTTCCGTATTAAAGTCATGAAGTTCCAAAGTAAGTCAGTGTCCTAGAGTCTTTGCTGAGCCAAAGCCATACTGGATTCTGAGGAAGTAGGGAAAATATCCTTCCTCCAACTTTCTCATGCTCATCCAGTGTGTGATGTGCTTTGTCACCTGGCTACCAAAGTAGAATGACTGTGTTCAGAGTAACCTCGGGGAGAAGTCACTTCCCCTGTATCCTAGATACTCTTCCTCTTTTTATAAAGTGAAGAGACCTCGTTGGACTGATGACCAATATCTAGGTCAGGCACCATATTTTTCCCCACTGTGAACCCTCAAATGTTACCTGCAAAACCAAGTCCTCATTCTTAAGCAATCACAGCACAACAATCATGGCAAACCTCCCTCTGTGCAAATTGGTTCTCGAGAGTCCCACCCACTAGCACAACACACTTCATGCATTCATTGAACTAGTACTGATGGAGTGCTTGCTTTGTGTGAGACACTATTCTAGACATAGGCCACTGCCTGTTTAATACCAGACTGGACTTCTGCCAGTTGCATGTGTGCATCCATTGTGTAGGTATGTACACACAGATCTTCATATGCAGAACTTTCGTTTCCTTTTAGTAACAGCTGTTCTGCTTCTGTGTAGCTAGTAAGCATCTTTCATCTTTGATACATAAATAGAAAGAAGCATTAAATGATTACTATCATGAAAACTTCCCCAAATACAGAAAACTGCTAAAAGCAACACTGGGTAATACCCAGTAGCCATCAAGCAGAACTTCCAAATGGCATTTATTATATTTGCTTCAGATTTTTTTAAAATCAAAGAACTAAAGCCTTACTGATAAATCTTTGATCCCTTCTTTCCTCATTTTCATTTCCTTCCTTCTCTTCCTTCCCAGAGGCACCATTATTGTGATTATGCTCTGTAGCCATCTTCTGTATTATTTATATTTTTACTAAATATAGAATTTGCCTAAAATATATGCAGTATTGTTTTTATACATTTTGTAAATTCCATATAAATGCTTTCATACTATGTGTGTGTATGTGTGTGTGTGTATAGTTATATATTGTTCTGTTGTTGTTCTTAAGTGTGGCCTATTTTACTATATTTATATGTAGCTCATTTTATCTACTGTATATTACTCCTTTCTATAAGTATACCTCAGTTGTCTCTCCTTTTTCACCTATGGCTATTTAGTGTCTTTCCATTTTTTCCCCCCCAATTACAAGCAATGCTGAAGAGAATTTATTTACACACGTAAGGGAGAATTTTCCTAAAAATTTATATCTAGAAGCGGAATTATTAGGCTGAATATTATACATGTTTTCCAATGTTAGATATTGTTCTCCAAATGGTAGGAGAGCTTCTGTCAGCAATGTATGAGTCCTTCCTCCATATTCTTGCCAGTACTTGTCATTTTCAGACTTTTACATTTTTTCAGCCTGATGAGTTTCCCTGATTAGCACCCTTACACATATGCCAACTGAACACCTGAAATGTGGCTAGTCTGTGTCATGTTACACATGTAAAGAAATGAGATTTTGAAGATTTAATATGAAAAAAAGGTAAAATACCTCATTGATAATTTTTTTGGATTGATTGTATGTTGACATGACAATTTGGATATACTGGGTTAAATAAAATGTATTATTAAAGTGAATTTCTTCTATTTATTTTTACTTTTTTTAATGTGCATACTAGAAAATTTAAAAATGCATGTATGGCTCTCAATACATTCCTATTGGTCAGCACTAGTGAAGAAACTCCAGTATAATGTTGACTAATCATGGTGAAAGTAAACTCCTTGTTTTACTTGTGATTTCAGTGGTAATCCTTCTGAAGAATCACCTTTATTTCTGATGTTTGCTCTTGGTGTTTTGTAGTTACTTCATTAGATTGAGGAGGCTCTTCCACCCCCTACTTGCGGAAGGTGATTACAATGACCGAAGCTTGAATTCTATGGCTTTGACCATGTCCATTAGGATGATCATATTGTTTCTCCATTTAATCTTTCAGTAAGGTCAACTACATTGGTTGATTTTTATAAACAAAATTTTAAATGTGGAATCACCTGAAATAAACCTACCTGGCCATTTTATACCCCTACTGGATTTCATGCTTAATTTTTTTTTTACTTAGAAAATTTTTCGTGTATATTCATAGATGAGATTGCTCTGTGATATTGATTTCTTCTGTACTCTGTTGATACTCAGTTTTCAGGACAACTGCTGCTGCTAATAGTCAGAATTTATTGAGCACTTACCAGTGCCAGGGACTCTACATGTACTCTCTCACTGACTCCCCACACCAAAGTTATAAGGTAGATTATATTATTATTCCCGTTTTATAGAAGACAAAACTGAGGCAGAAGGAAGAGGTAACTTAATAAATGGTGACACTCCAGTGTGGGCAAAATGGTAGACTGGATATCCCAAGAAGCTACCTGCAAAACCAAGTCCTCATTCTTAAGCAATCACACCACAGTAATCCATATAAATGCTCCTACAAATGCACCTACAATGCTGAACTTTTTTTTAATATTAAGATGAATTTTGGGGGCACCTGGGTGGCTCAGTCAGTGAAGTGTCTGCCTGCAGCTTAGGTCATGATCTCAGGGTCCTGGGATTGAGCCCCACATCAAGCTCACTGATCAGCAGGGAGTCTGCTTCTCCCTCTCTACCCCTTCCCTCCACTTGCTCTCTCTCTCTCTCAAATAAATAAATAAATAAATAAATAAATAAATAAATAAATCTTTTAAAAAATATGAATTTTGAACCTAGAAAAATATAAAGGCAGTCCTTAGATTCCCTTGTTTTCATCCTTTGACCTTCAATTTTAATAGACTCTTAATGAAGAACAGGAGAGAAAGAGATCCCTAGCAAGGTGGGAAGTTGGATTCAAGATCTGCAGGATGAGTCTAGGACCCATATGATGATTAAACTGGAAAACACCTCACCCCTTCTGCATTCTTAAGGTAGGCAGGGAGGATATTTGCTTGTCTAGGCCATGGCTCTAGGTGAATGCACTGGGAGAGAGGAGGGGAGAAGGTTTAGAGTTGGTATTGCTACATCCTGTAAGTTTTAAAAGAATACTTTTTTAAAAAAGATTTTCCTTCTTTCTTTCTTTCTTTCTTTCTTTCTTTCTTTCTTTCTTTCTTTCTTTCTTTCTTTCTTTTTCTTCCTTTTAGAGAGAAAAGATTTTCCTTCCTTCCTTCTTTCTTTCTTTCTTTCTTTCTTTCTTTCTTTCTTTCTTTCTTTCTTTCTTTCTTTCTTTTTCTTCTTTTCTTCCTTTTAGAGAGAGAGAGCATGCACACACATGCACCTGAGTCAGGGGAGGGGCAGAGGGAGAGAATTTCAAGCAGACTCGCACTGAGTGCCACGGGACTGGCTCCCACAACCTCCAGATCGTGACCTGAGACGAAATCAAGAGTCAGACACTTAACCAACTGAATCACTCACCTGGGCAGCCCAAAAGAACACTTTTAAAGAACAAATATTTTTACTGCCTTTAGTTCTAAATCTTTTACAATTTCCATTGTATTTTCTTCTTTAATCTTTGATTATTTAAAAATGCAGTTTTCATTTCCAAATAGAATAAGGGTGTTTTTATTTTTACTCTTTTATTCTTGATTCTAATTTAATTATACTGTGGTCAGAGTATGCAAACTGTATGTTATTGATGTTTTGAATTTTGTTGAAACTTCCTTTTTGATTAACAATTGATTTTTTTTGTAAATTTGCCACATATACGTGAAAAATATATGTTTTCTATTTTTTGGTATAGTGTTCTCCTAATGCATCTGTCCAATATATCATGTTTGTTAATTTTGTTGTCTGATCCTTTGTCAGACTTATAAGTGTCTCAGAGAGTGTTGTGTTAAAATCTTTTACTCTGAATGTGGATTATGCAGTTTTCTTTGTAATTCTGTTTCTTATTTATATGCACCTATGCTGGGGCACCTGGCTACCTCAGTCAGTGGAGCATGCAACTCTTGATCATAGGGTTGTGGGTTCAAGCCCACATTGGGTGTAGAGATTACTTAAAGATAAAATCTTTAAGATTTTTTATCATATATGTATTTATATCTTATATATCTACACTGTATTAGTAGATGCATGTAATTCATGATAGCTATAATCTATATATAGTTATAATCTTTTCTAGACTTAAAAAATCATTTTAGAATTAAGCTCTTTATCTCTGTTAATGCTGTAGCCTTAAATTCCATTTTATCTACTGTCAGGATTGCTCACTCAAAATCTTTTGCTTAGTATTTGCCTGGGTTATCTTTTCTCATCTCTTTTTTTCTTTATTTGTTTTAGGTGCATCTCTTGAGCTCATTGCTGATGTCTATTTCTTTATTGATATAGTAGCTTTCTTGATTAGCTGAGTTTAACCAGTTTCCATTGATTGTGATTAACGACATAGCTGGACTTATTTTTACTACCTTATGTTATTTTTATTTACCAAGCTTTTACCTACTTAAATCATTTCTTGCTCTATTTTGGATTTATACACTATTATTCTTTCCTCCACCTCCACCTCAGCAGTTTGAAAATGTTAATCCTAATTTTTAAATAATTTTTTAACATACACATTAAGCTCTCTACCAAAAGCCTATAATGCTTCAGTTGTTCTATTCTTTCTGAACAAGACAAGGAATTTATCAGGCTTTAATTACCCACAATCTGCCATTTTATTGTTCGTTTTACCAGCTTTTAAAGGCAAAAATTAGTTGTTGTTGTAGCTGTGGTTGCTGTTGTGATTATCAGTAACCACTACTTAGGTAGATTTACAGGCCGTTTTGTTAATTTCTTTGCTAAGTATATTCCTTAAATCCCACTCCTTACTTCTGGGTTCAGTTTTCTTCTTGCTGAGGGATATCCTTTCAAGACCTACTGCGGTCAGAGCAACACTGGTTTTGCATTATTTTGCTTATCTCTTGGAAGCGATTTCTCTAGTGTCTGCTGGCGTCAATTCACCCATGGGAAGCCTGCTTTCAGCCTAATGACTGCCTCTTTGTAGGTAATCTGTCTTCTCTCCTGGTAGCATTTAGGATTTTCTCTTTATCCCTGCTGTTTAGAATTTTCACTATGGTATGCTTAGATGTGGATTTATTTTTGTTGTTCTGTCTCAGCAATTGATGTAAACATTCACTCTGGGCTTTCTTCACTCCCCAGCCTGGAAAATTCTTAGCTATTCTCAGCCGTTATTTCTTCCAGTGGTGCCTTTGCCCCTTGCCTCCTCTTTGCCCCTTCCTTAATTCTCTGCTTTTGAAATTAGATGAGATAAATGCTGGAGCTTCTCCCATTCTTTCATATTTTCCAGCCCTTTATCTTTTAATACTAGTTATCTTTTTATTTTGACAAGATCTCTAATTTATGTGTGCAAGTTCAGTACAAGTAGTTTTCTTCTCACCAAACAATTTGAGACTACGTTGCTGACCTAATGTCCTGTTATCCCTGAGTACTTGAGTATGTATTTCCTACATGTAAGGGTGTCTCTTATATAACTGCAATGCAATTGTCAAAATAGGGAAATTAACTGATATGTTACTACCTTATAGTACTCAAACACTGTTCTACTTTCTCGGGCTATGCCAATAATGTCCTTTATAGGAAATCATTCCCCAGCTGCTCCTCAATCTTCCCTTGGGTTAAAGATCTTGATTCTTCTGAAGATTTAGAGATCAGTTGTCTTGTGGAATGTCCCTCAGTTTGGGTATGTCTAATGTTTTCTCATGATTGGGTTTTGATGATGCATTTTGGCAAGAATATCCATATCTCTTATGTTGATATGTCTTATTAGTGGTAGTAGTACCTTTGATCACATAGCTAGGGTGGTGTCTGCCAAGTTTTTATCTTCCCCTTTGTAATTTATAAATATCTTTGGGGAGATACTCTGACTATGCAAATACCCTGTTTCTCATTATACTTTAAAAAGAGAGATTGATCGATTGATTGATTTTTGGAGAAAGAGATAGTACGCGAAAGAGAGTAGGGTTAGGCAGAGGAAGAGGGAGAGAGAATCTCCAGCAGACTCCCCACTCAGTACAGAGCCTGATGTGGGGCTTGATCTCATGACCCTGAGATCAGGACCTAAACTAAAACCAACAGTCAGATGCTCAACTGACTGCACCACCCAGACAACCCTCAGCATACTTTTGCTCAAAAAATTTTAACATCCACTAACAGCAGCAGTTAATACACTAGTATTGGCTTACTGGAGGTTTTCTTATTTTCCCTCATTCTTTCTGCATTTATTAGAGTTCTCTAAGGAAGAGCTGGACATTCTTCTCTGTTTAGTATTTATTTTTATTTTTGCTTTTTAAATACGTTAAAAATTTTTATTGGGGTAAAAATGTGTAACATAAAATTTACCATTTTAACTATATTTAAGTGTACACTTTTGCAGTATTAAGGACATTCACACTTTTGTGTAGCTATCACCACCATCCAGCTCCAGAAGTTCTTTCATCTTTCCCAGCTGCAGCTCTGTACACACTAAATACTAACTCCCTATTCTTACCTCCACCATTCTACCTTCTGTGCCTGTGAATTTAACTCCTCCAAAAATGTTGTAGAAGAGGAATATAACAGTATTTGTCTTCTTGTAACTAGCTTATTCCCTGTTTAATTGTGGCTGATTATTTATTTAGATTAATATGGTCTCATGGGTATTTGCTGTATATTCTGTGGATTATAATCAATTACTATTATTATTATTGTTATTTTGGTAGTCAAAATAACAGCTTTGGTTGTTAGGAGCTTCTTCAGTTTGGCTTCCATGTCCTTGTAACAGGTCTATAGCTTTTTTGAAAATTTCTTTACTTTCTGACACATAAGATGTTCCAGGCTCACCTTGTATTTTCCCTTTCTCAGCTGTAGAACTGGCCACTTCTCCAAGAAGCCCAGGTCCCTGTTATCGGAGAATGTTATTTAGAAACTAGAATCTGGGCACTGAGTGTGCCTAAATGACCAAGTGTCAGGTTTTTTCTAGACTCTCTCAAGTGGAAGAGCCAGAAAATATATGTATGTAGATAAACACACATGTATATATGTGTGTGTGTGTATATAATTTATTCCTGTATGTATCCATTGGTATGTATATTAAAATCCATGAGTTTGTACTGATACCTCTGATTCCAATTTAACACCACAGGGTTTATTCCAGCTTTTCTCTTTTCCTGAGTTGTAGCTTCTTTCTCTGAGAGTAGGGAACCTGGTTTTCATTATCCACAAAATATATATTACCATGAAACTTTACCATGGTTCTAAGAGCCAAAGTTATATAAAAAGGTATATTCAGAGACATGTCACTCCCTTCATCCTTACTACCTGTTCCCATGCCCTCTTTTTTCCACCAACAACCAGAAAGTAACCATGCTCATTAGTTGCTGCTTTATCCTGTTTTCCTTTTATACAAATGAGCAGATATATATTTTCTTACATTTCTGTCTTTCATACATGAAAGGTTACATACTGTGGATACTGTCTTTGTACTTTGCTTTTTTTTCACTTAACAACATATCCTGAAAATCCCTCCATATCAGTTCATAGAGCTCTTCCTTTTCCTTGTTTGCTGCTTATAATGCAGTACTCCATTGTGTGGATGAACCACAGTTTTTTCAACTACTCTCCTGTGTATGTACATTTAGATTATCTCTAATATTTTGCACTTATACTACACAATGAATAATCTTGTCAATCTGTATTTTTGTATTACTTGAGATATACCTTTAGGCTAGAATCCTAAAAGTGGAATTCCTGAGTCAAAAGATATATGCATATATACTTTTGTTAGATATGGCCAAATTATCTTCCAGAAGGGTCCATCAGTTTGCCTTCTCATCAGCAATGTATGTGAGTGCTTGTTGCTTTACAGCCTTGCCAAGAGAATATATTGTCACATTTAAAAATTTTCACCAATCTAAGAAATGAGAAATGGCATCTCAGTGTTTAAGTTTGCATTTCTGTAATTATGAGTGAATCTGATCACCTTTTATATGTTTAAAGGCTACTTTAGATCGTGTGTGTGTGTGTGTGTGTGTGTGTGTGTTCATGTCATTCTTCCATTTTAAGCCATTGTCTTTGTATTTTTAAGAGTTATTTATATATTTGGGATATTGGCTGCTGGTGGTATGTGGCATGTGTCACAAATATTTTCTTTTAGCTTATCAAAGACATTTGACTTTGCTTATAGTGTTTTTTCTTTTGCCATACAAAAATGTTTATTGTTATGTAATCACATTTAATAATCTTTTTTTTTAATTGCCTCTGGGTTTTGAACCATGATTAAAAGCCTTTCTCTAACCTGTAGACTAAGTAGGAACTTACAAGCTTCCACTAGCATGTTTTAATGTCTGGTGATAGCCAGTTCCCCCTCCCATCACAACCTTATGGCTTTTCTTTTTCAGTATTTTCCTGACTATTCTTGCATGTTTGCTTTCCATATGAACTTCAGTTTCAACTTGCCCAATTCCACAGAAAATCTTGTTGGCATTTTTATTGGTTTTTTTTTTTTTTTTTATGATAGGCACACAGTGAGAGAGAGAGAGAGAGGCAGAGACACAGGCAGAGGGAGAAGCAGGCCCCATGTACCGGGAGCCCGACGTGGGACTCGATCCCGTTCTCCAGGATCGCGCCCTGGGTCAAAGGCAGGCGCTAAACCACTGCGCCACCCAGGGATACCATTTTTATTGGTATTGAATTAAATTTATAAATAAACTTAGGAAGAACCAATGTATTTATGATGTTGAATCATCCTATCCAGGGATAGACGAAACATTCCATTTGTTCAAGTCTACCTTGTATCTTTCAGGGATATCTATAATATTTTATTTTTATTTTAATTACCATATCAGTTATTGCTAAATTTTATTACTGGCATCTTTCTATTGGTGCCAACTTTCTAGGTTATTTCTGTTTATCATCTGTGCTCCATATGCCATCTACACATCTGTAGGTAATACCATTTTATATCCTTCTCCCCTAGCAGTTCGTGGTTGACTTTGTAAAACGGCCACCTGGAAAAGAGTCTTCTTCATGGGGATTCTGGCCTGGGTTGGGGAATCCTGGGCAGAGTCTATACAGCTCAAACTGTAGGAAACTTTTGTGGCTTTGGCTGCTGAACAAGGGATGATGGGAAGGCAGGACTGAAAGAAGTAATGCTTTGGTTTATATCCTATTCGCTAAGGATTTTGTCACTTACAAAGGTACATAGTGGAAGTAGAGAGATCCATGTGGCTGGATAGTGGGTCGTCTTAAAAATCTGTATGAGTATCTAAAGTGACAAGACATGAAAAACTTATAGTTGAGGGAGGAGCTACAGGACTGCACCCTATTCTCTGCTGGGGTTAGCATGTAAGCATGTAAGCATATAGAAGGGAGGGTCTAGCTTAACAAATCTAGTAGAGTTAAAAGTGTGATAGGAAAGGCCTGGATATCCTAGGGATTCCCTTTCAAAGTCAGAAATAAAGTACTGTCATTTAGTAAATAAATGTAAATCTTGCTGACAAAAAGGAAAGGGAGAAGGAAGGACAAAGGGAGGAAGAACTGGGATCTGAGGGACAAAATTAATCAATAAAGTGAAACAATAGGAAGGTCAAAGAGTTAAAATCAAGTGTTATTTTACTTACTTCAAGACATCTGGCCAGCTTATCATTGGAGAAAGACACGGTGAATAAATCAAATGCATAGAGAACCTCATTTGTCCTATTAGCTATTCCTCCTGTATCCCAAAATTTGGGGTAGATCATATGAGAAGTTAAAATTTGCTGATTTGAGTCTCATATTCTATTTCCTCTGCCTGACATGTGAAGAGGCCAGTGAACCTTAAAATAACCAAATGGCAAAAAACCAAGGGAATAGGGACAAGCTTAAGTGCCTGGCCTAGATAATTAGTCTTTGAATAATCAAGAATGGGGTGCATTATAATCCTAATACTGGCACAGTAATTAGACTTAGAAGTTTTGAACTGTGATGTTAGGATTTCTGTGTGTGGATATGAAGTTGGATAGTTTGGGGTTCCTTTAGTTTGTAATTTAGCAACGAAGTAATCGGTTCGTATGTTTTTCTAAACATATGAACATCTTGGTCCAGATTTCTGGGAATTCTAGAGGGGTGAAATAAAAACTTAGAAAAACTGATGCAGGACACCTGGTGACTCAGTGGTTGAGCATCTGCCTTTGGCTCAGGTTGTGATCCTGGGGTCCTGGGATGGAGTACTGCATCGGGCTTCCCACATGGAACCTGCTTCTCCCTCTGCTTATGTCTCTGCCTCTCTCTGTGTGTCTCTCACGAATTAATAACTAAAATCTTTTAAAAAAAGAAAAAAGAAACACGCATGCAATGACCACAGGTGCCCTGTTGTTTTACTCCACACTTAGTATTTTAAATGCATAAGATGTCATTCCTAGGGCAGCTTTCAGACTCAAGATGTTTTGAGACACAGCTGACTCTCAATTATAAAAGTAAAAGCAATTATCTAGATTCTCACCATGCATTTAAGATTATAGTTTTATGTTTATTTATTAAAAATAACACAAACCAGGCAAACAACTTATTTAAAATGCAGTGTGTGCTTAAACTGATTTAAAGCAATAACCACAGACATAGCCTTCATGATTTTCCAAAAATATCCCTTATCTTCCTTTGCAATTTGAATCCAAATATTCAGCTTTGATTTTGATGTCTCTTCTAAGTTTTGCACCTTTCTGGGCTCTTCACATATTAGAGATGAAGAAAGAGAGAAAGAGAACTAAGAATCCTAAAATATGACAATTTAAAACTCAAGTTTAAGAGTTATTTTGGTCGACAATTAAGATTTCTGTTTTGTTAGAGCTGAAGTTACAACTGCAATTGTTTATGAAAACACCCACAACATGGAATCTGTACTTTTCTAGAACAGTATTCTTATTTTATGAAGTAGAGAATGTGTTTGTGATTCTGTAGCTACAACTATAGATTTTGGAGAATCCAGAGAAGGTAATACTTACCTCCAGTATCCTTCAAATAAAAAACCAAATGAAATATGATTTGAATAATGTAAATGTTCCTTAATTAATTGAAAAGTCTTTTAAAAAATAATCATCTTTAGAGATTGGATGGAGGACAGTATTTACAAGGTTAAATGTTATGCTATATATTTTAGCACAAATCATAATATTAAAAAGACCAAAAACAGAACACAAAAACTGAAATTCCTGCCAGTAGGAGTTTCAAAAAGGTGGAAACTCCTGCCACCCTGTTACAAAAAGGTGGGTCTCTCTTTCTGAAAGGCAGGAATTCCTAAAGCCTTGGTGATTTTCCAACAAGTCCAAGCTTTTTTGAAGCAAAGTTTAACATTTATTCTTATTCTCCTCCATTCCTTAAACTCCCTGAACTTAGCATACAGGTTGGTACTGCTCTAATAGTAAATCTTATATCTAATTTCTGTGTACTTTTTAACTTGTCTTCTCAACTAGATGATAAGATTCCTGAAGAAAGGGGCCATATATCCAACTTAAAAAAATTTTATTCATTCATTCATTCATTCATTCATTCATTTATTTATTTATTTATTTATTTATTTATTTATTTATAAGACTGAGAGGGAATGAGGGGGGAGGGAGAGGGAGAGAAAATCTCAAGCAGACTCTGTGCTGAGCCCTCGTCAGGCTCTGTCTAATGACTCTGAGATCATGACCTGAGCTGAAATCAAGAGTCAGACGCTTAACTGCGTCACCCAGGTTCCCTGTATATTCAACTTAAAAAAAAAAACTCACACAGCATCTAGTGACAGACCTTCATATATTAGAAACTCAACAGATACTTCTCCATTGACTCATTGCTAATATTTTCAATAATGTCTTATGCTTGAAGATCTTCATTTTCTTTAAATATATGGTCGTAAGAGGTTTGCTCCATTCTGAGATGTGATTTCATTGCATTTAGGAACTCAATTCCCAGTTAAATGCATTCCGTTAACTAAGAGACACCTGTATAAATATGCCCCTTCCCCCACTAACAGACACAGATGCAAAAGTAAATATAATGGTGGGAGTGATAGGAGAATGGGGCTAGTCTGTGTAATTGCATTGATTAAAGAGGTCCATGAAGTAGACATTGCTAACTACAAAGGTAGCTAGCCATGTAAGTCTGTTCCTGTGTCAGAGCACACACAGAAGAGTAAGAGGGCTTTGCATCTAATTAGCAAAATTAAAAACTCCTTCTAGACCTAGTTTCCTTGGAGTATAGTTTCCTTGGATTATCTTACTTTCAGGAAATAGTAATTTCATAGTCCCAAACATGTTTCTCAAGCTCTGCTGTAGTACCACTGATTTCCCTCTCGAACTCTGATTATGAGGGTTGGTGAGAGCTGACAGTTCCACAAGCAGAATTAATCTCCTAAATCCAATGTGTACCTTTTGGTGTGGGATAAAGCAGGGAGGACAGAGTTGTAATATAGTAAATGGCTTCTCTAAGCTGACTTAGTTGGAAACAGGATGTTAGCTACTTCATCCTGTCAAGGAGCCTGATTTTTATTCCCCTCCATTAAAGAGCATTTTAGAGCAGTGGCTCTTGCACCTTGCAGGATAAACCAAGTTCCTGAGGGCAAAGGCAACAGAAACAGTGGCAGATTTCACTCAAAAGCTCAGTTTCTCTTCTACCTTCTGCCATCAAGAAAGAAAAGCATCTTCTGAATATCCACTATTCAGAGTAGCCCCAGAGTTCAGCCTCATTCAGAAACTTCTCATCTTCCTATTGCCACTGTGATCTGATGATCAATATCAGCTGCTGGTTCTGGGCATTAATGGAATTGCCAGTAAGTGAAATCAGTGACCATCAGTGTCCAGGTTAATCCTTAAAATGAATGAGGTTAATAAAAATACATTTTACATATATATGATTTATTGACATAATAATATCCTTTAAGTATATGCAGGCTGTTTCTGTAACGCTTTATCTGCTCTTCCGTTGTGGTTTTTATTACTTTGTGTCCTATGTTGTAGATAATGTCCATATCTCATTTCATCTACTAGATAGTAAGCCACTTGAGGTCAGTGTACATGTCTCATCCTTGATGCTATCCCCCTAGTTGCTAGCATGTTGCCTTGCATTTAACCAGTGTGCAATAAGTACTCACTAAATGCATGAACAAAATGGTATGTGTTACTGATATTTAGGTGTCATTGCTGTATGTTAAACACTATATGTGATTTCACTGAGTCTGGTGGACAAGTAGGAGATGTATAAAAATGCAGGCAGGTTCTGTTTTCTATTTTTTGGTGCTTAGCCATGAAGCCACATAGCATCTCAGGAGCAGATGTGCCTCCATTTTGATTGACAGGGCTGAAGAGTGGTGATTTGCTTTCTTTTTTACTTTTCATGCTCTTCTTAATGATAACCCATATTTTCTGGCTCCAATAGCCTAACAGGGGCCACACAATAATTCCAGGTGTCATTTTTGGGTTTTGACTGGTAGTTCATACTTTTTACAAGGAGGACTTGGATTGTTCTCTTCCAAATACCCTTGTATCACATCTACCACTCTCTTGCCTACTCCCCCTACGTATAGGGTTCTGCCTCTTGGCATTAAGCTACCCAGAAGCATATAAGGGTGTCTGCATCAAAGACTTATTGCTAACTTTTTCTTCCAGATCATTTGTGACTGATGTCAGTGTTGACTCAGGTCAGTCCTTGCATCCATCCCTTATGGGCTTCATTCTAATACTTACTTCTAATCTCAGGATGAGAAGCCTTGGTTTGTTCTTATTAAAGTTCTTCTTAGAGGTGGGGTTTAAGAGTTGGGAAGTGCAAGAGAAGTATCTTGCATCCCATGTCACAGAAGTCTCTGCTGCTGCGGTTTATGTTTATTTTCCTTTTGCTAGAAAAAAAAAGAGGTCTACGTTCAACAAAAATCCAGCCATAGCAGGGCTAGTTGTCTGGGATTTTCTGTGATCTAATAGAGCAAGTTTAATGACTCAAGAGAGGCCTGCTGTTTATTGCAGCTCATGGCTCATGAAAAGATATACTATGTTAATTTTCAGAACTGGGTCTCTTAGGTAGAATTACATTATTTTGGTAATGCCTCTCCTGAATTAACGGCAGTTATTTAAGCTTCAGCATATCCAGTTCACCAAGGGAAGGGAATCCCTGGGTATTGGCGAGCTATTGAATTCTAACAGGACCTCATCCTCTGTAGAGGAAAATGGGTAGTGGATGCAGTCTTAAATGCTTTGGGGTAAAATAAATAAATAAATAAAGTAAGTAAATAAATAAATAAATAAATAAAGTAAATAAATATATGTATTTTATGTAGGCAGCAGGCTTACTTCTGATAAATATGGACAGTGGATATTGTGAGCTTCTCCTTTTAGAACACTTTAGTGTTCCTCATTCCTTCAGGATGAATTCCAAATTCCTTAACACAAAGTGCAGGGCCTTTTTCCTTCCACTCCAGCCTCATCTCCTTACCTCCTCCCTTCTCCTCTCCAATTGGACTGGACTATTGTCAGGACACCAAATGGCTATATTCCTTGTCCCCTCTGGGCCAATCTATGCAGAGATGTTCTGTGGTCCCCTCCCCACATCTGTCTCGCTATTAATGATAACAATGGTAGTAGTTAGGCTTTGTGTTTAGTAGGATTTACATGGATTCTCTCACTTAATCATTATAAGAATCCATGAGTACTATCATTGTTCCCATTTTGCAGATAAGGAAACTGAAGCTTAGTGAAAATGTAGGAGCCCTACCCAGGCCCAGCTGGAGTTAAAGCTAAGTAGTTTGACTCCTGAGCCTGTGTGAAGCTGTCCTGGCTCCCAGCATGCGAGCTAAACATGGTTATATGGCTAACTCTACTCATTTAGAGATCTCTTGCTCCAGAAAACCTCCCTAATGTGTCCCTACCCCCCATCACCTACTGGGTTATGTGCCCATCTTGTGCTTGCTCACTTTGTGTCTTCCATATCTCCATTCACAGCACTTATTATACAAATTCCCCCCTGTAATTGATGGTTTGTCTGTGTAACCCCCCCTCCCCACCCACCCCCCCAAGCTCCTGAGACTCATGGAGCTGAGTTCTGTCTGCCTCTTTTGCTATTTTATACTCTGCAGCCACCAGGGGGTTCCACTTGGCCCAATAAATGTTTATGGAACAAGTAGTCCTTTGACTAAACTTAGCTCCACTGAAAACGCTGCACAATTCTTTTGGCAGGAAGAGGTTAATCCCCATTTTACTGATTTTCAGACTTTAATGGGGGAAATGCTTAGCAGCTTCTCCTTTCTTTGGGGATCCAGCATGATGTGACTAGACTGAGGCTTTCTTGTGGTTTACAGCCAAGTCATATGGGTCAATTGGGTTTTTGTTCACTCCAGCTGTCTCCCCCTATTAAATTCTTGTTTACCGAAGACATAAACCAGGAAGTGGGTTGTTGCTTTACAGAAAGATTCACCAAAGGATTCTCACTTCTCATTTGGCCTGTTACCCAGTATCAGCTGGAAGAGACACTGGACTGTAGCTTATTCAGCCCTTTTTAATTGGGAGAGAAAAGGGAAGCACAGGCTCAAAGTCAAACACTAGTTAGTGGCCAAGCCAGAGCTGTAATCCACTTCTTTTATTTAAATAATGAACTTATTTGGTACCCCTAAAATATGTTTGTTATAAAAATTCTTTACCTTCACTTTTATAGGAATAAATGTGTTGGCTGGAAAAACAACCTGTAACTATTTGTAGGCTTCAGCTGTGCAGAGCAAGAAAAGGCTTTCAGAAAACTTTGTTGAAGTTTATAGAGCATGAACGTTCATAAAAGTGTATTCGCTTTTATATCCATGTCACCAGCACTCAGATCAAGAAATAGGACATCAAGAATGGCAGCCAAGTGATACTATAAGTGATATATGATTACTTTTATGTTGTCACCTATGTTCTGTAATATATGTTACAGGCTTCTAACAACAGGATTTCCTTATGGGCATGAGTGGAGAGGGAAAGGAATATTTAAGATGATAATTTATCTTCATGTGTGACTCTCACCACTTCATAATACAATATTTAAAACATATATTCCTTTGATTTTGTGTAATTAAGATGCACTTATTTGGCTCTTTATTTGCAAAATTAATGTGTTCATTCTGATACTGTAAAGTCAGAAAAAGCAGTACTTGTGAATATGACTCACATTCTATAGAGTTCAAATAACTACTTAGAGAATTTTAAAAAATGATTTGTCACTTGGGATTTGTAAGCATAGGTATGTGTGCTTCATTATTTTTTTTAAAAAGACAAATATTTTAAATTTTTAAATATTTAACTTCAGAACAAGGTGTATATTTTACGTATTTATGAATTGAATTGAATGTTTCAAGCCTGGCGCTTGAACAGAAAAATAATTTACGTATTTATGTTTTCCTAAGAATATTGTCTAATTTTGTCTAAGGTTAATTTTTTAATTAAAATTTTTATTTTATTTTAATTCCCATAGAGTTAATATACAGTGCTGTATTAATTTCAGGAGTACCGCATAGTGATTCAACAATTCTACATATCACCTGGTGCTCATCACAAGTTGTGCTTCATTCTTCTTTAGAGAAGAAGATAAGGCATTTGCAAATATCTTCTCTCATTCTGTTGTCTGGTGTGGGAATGGGGTAACTGGGTGATGGGCATTAAGGAGGGCACATGATGTAATGAGCACTGAGGTGCTATATGCAACTGATGAATCACTAAATTCTACTTCTGAAATTAAAAAAAAAAAGAAATCTTGATTCTGTTTTGGCCTTGTGTATACTCTCAGCCATGATGGATTTGCATGATGTTCGTTATGTGTTTTTGCTTACTCTTTTTGGCCAGCTTGGATGTATTTCTGAGTGAACTGACTGGCATTGATTGTAGAGCTGATCTGTGCTAAGCCCTGCTAACCCATGCATGTGACTGGGCTCATTAGCGCCAGGCTTGAAACATTCAATTCAATATTACCTGACAAAGAACTTAATTTCCAATGTAGGCCCAGAACTTCAAATTATTTAACCTGAAATATTTTCTTCATTCCAACTACTGGAGTAACCAATTCTGTCACATAATTATAATAAACATTTGGGGA
Organism: Vulpes vulpes; assembly: GCF_048418805.1. Taxonomy (NCBI): domain Eukaryota; kingdom Metazoa; phylum Chordata; class Mammalia; order Carnivora; family Canidae; genus Vulpes; species Vulpes vulpes. The sequence continues at coordinate 139,740,420 of NC_132781.1, forward strand.
ATGAAACTACTGCCTAAAATTGGATCTGAATGTTACCCTTATCTGCAAGGCCATTATATCACATGAACACTATCACTGTACAGTTCAATTAATAGACAGTGACTGGGCAATTTCTTGAAAATCTCTCATGATCTAAAACTTGCTTAGCCCAATGGATTTTTAATAACATCTAACCTCCTAAGAAAGCTTTTGTCCCCCATTCCCTATCGCTACCCAAGGATAAAATTCATCCAATTATTCAGAGCAAGAGCTCAACTTACCTTAGTCTAGAAAAAAAAAAAAAGCTCTTACCTGTTTTAAACTTACTTCCTACTGTCTAGAATAGTCCCTTTAGCAAGCAACATATTAATCTGCTTAATTAACATGTATTGTGCCTTCCTCAAGGCCGAGCAGGGTCCAATTATATGCTATAGCTAATTTTACTTTTTCCTTTTTGTATTTCTGCTTCCTCTCAGCTCCCCCTTAGCTTTATCTGCTTACAACAAAAGCTCAATAGGAGACTAGCAATAGCATGATAAAATTAAATAGAATGTTACAGAAAGGCCTGGGGGTTTGAAAGGTGCCTCTTAACTTCAGCAGGGAGTCAGAATAACATGGCCCCTTGTCCTTGGCTTGCAGAAGTTTATGCGGCAAGTACGTGACCGTTACTCTGTTTGTTTGCTATTATCAGACACTAATTTTCTTTATATGAGAACCATATCTAAGTAGGATCACTCTTGAACGTACACATTCCCTGGTAAAGGAACGTGATGTCATCCTGTTGATGCCACGGAAGCCTGTTAGGACTATTAATTTTGTTGTTCATTTAGGCATGCATGGTTGCCACAGCAACAACAATCTCGTAGTTCCTTCAAGCCCTTTGTGCATTAAGCATCTGTTGAGAGTCCTATGAAGGTATCATAGTTTCTCTCCTTCCTGTCACAGATTGAACCCCTTACTTGCTCTCCTTATGAGTTACATATTTATCAAGAATCCCTAGAGAGAGAAGAGACTCTTTGCTGGAGCCCAAGGAGGACTCTAAATGAGAATAAAGCCTTTTGTTTCCCATGGGCTACTGCAGACCTCAGAATAGGTGCTTTGGAAGTCAGACGATTATTAAAAGTCTTGGTCAGCTGAAATGTAAATAAGTCCTTGGCAAAGTTCACAGCCAATCTTTTATACAGGGTTGCCAGGACACTCAGTGTTCTGCTTAAAGCCAAAATTGTAAATTCTAGTGCAAACTCCTGGTGGCAGGCAATAATAGGGTGCATTCTGTTGCCAACTATTTTTCATAGTCCAAGACCTTCTCCTTAAGATCCATATAGTTTTTTAGAAATATGTGTCTTGAAGGGACAATTTCAATTTTTTAAAATTTCCTTCTAACCGTGGGCTGTTACTGAAAGCTTACATGTTTTCAAAAGCCATCTTCCAAGACAACCATCTTCAAAGACACTATTCAGCATGAGTTCCTGTCCAACTTTATCTCATCTTGTAATTTATACAGTTGGAACTGGAGGAAAAGTAACAATTTATAGATAAATTACATACTAGCCAAGTGAAAGGAGCTGAGACAGGGGCCTTCTGTCTTTGACAGCTGTTGAGAGGGGATATCTCAAGTCCTGGCAGAAGTCTTCGTTGAAACTTACATGTAAATGTTAGGGCATCTGACTGAGCAAGTTTATCAAAACATCATTATAGATTTCCTCCTCCTTCTGTCATTACTCTGATCAAGATGATCAAGAACAGATTTCATTTCTGCAGAGAAGCTTACTCATTCCTCTTCAGAATTCTCTTACCTAATGATATCTATTGTTCAATCATAAGTAATATTTAATAGCAGAATCTTTTACTTGGAGTACATTATCTTTGAGATAAATTCAACTTGGAGTTCTCTACTGATCAAGTAATTATCATTTCCACTTTTCAGTTTAGAGTAGAAACTTCTAAGCTGAATGCTATTCTTAGGTGAGAAGGTTGAGTCTGGGTTACTCTAGCTGCCACAAGACAGTGAGTATGTTTGGAGGCCTTCTGTTTTTGCAAATCTTTATGGGGACTCCCAGGACCACTTTTCGTAGCACTCTCCTGTTCCAACCACCCTTTCTGGACTCGTTTTACTTTTAATTTCCATTTTATCAGCAATGAGCTCTTCTCTTCATTTTATTTTATTTTTATTTCTCTAGTATCAGGAGATTATTGTATTTAGGGGCTGGAAAACACTTTCCATCCTCTCTTACACATTTCTATCCTCAAAACTTGTAATCCATAACTAATTCATATTGTCCACTTTTTAAAACTTGTATACATGGCATGTTAACAACTGAGCACAAGCCATTTTATTAAATACAATTTATTGTATCAATGTGGTTTGAAATGAAAAAGCCCTAAATTACAAATGAGATTTTTTTTGCTAGTTGCAGCTCTGACTTTAATTAATGGAATGACCCTGGATAAATACCTTATTTTTGGAACATCTCAGTTACTTTATCTGTAATATAAGAATAGTATTCTCAAAAAAAAAAAAAAAAGAATAGTATTCTCTAATAACTTATTATAAAGTTAAATGAAACAATGTGTGGAAAGTGTAAGGTACTATATACAATTATGAGGTAGATAGATAGATACTCATCCATAATGCCTGTCTCTGGAGTCCACATCAGCATAGTGACTTTAACTATGTCCTTGACTGAAATGGCAAAACCCAATGATATATCCACTGTAAAAATGGTGATTTATCATGAACAAACAATTTTAGTACTATAAATATGTACTTCAGAAATATTCATACATGTGCATGCAACCACAAATGTTAACTGAAGCATTATAATTGAAAACTATAAACAACCTTAATTTTCCATCAGTAGGAAGAGAGTTAAATAAATATCTATACGATGGAATACACTGCTAGAAACAAATAAGGTTGATGCATTCTGTAAGTGCATGGAAATATCTTCAAGACATATGCTATATATAAAAAAAGCAATTCACGAAGCAGCACAAAGTATATGATCTCCTTTATGATAAACACATACACAGAAATGAAACAACAACCATACCTATAGGTGCAAATATATTTGTAGGTTAATTTGTAGAGTCCTGATATTACCTAATGTTCCTATGCCACTCTTATTCTCCTGTGGACGGTCCAGATTAGGAAATGGCTCTGGTGTCAGACTGACCACCTTTAAATCCTGGCATGACAGCTACTACATGTGTGATTATGGGCAAGTGACCTTTCTTTCTATGCTTTCTCACCTCTAAAGTGGATTTAACCATTTTAACCATAAGAAAAAAATGTAGAACACATTTGCTTATCCTGAGACACAGGATAGTGTCAAATACTTTTTATGAAGTTAGAATTATCCCAGTCTAGTTGTTTCTATTTTTTAATTTCATCTCCCACTTCAGCTATAACTCCCAACTATGGGGTCTCTAGTAATAGTTTTCCTTTGTCCCTCACCATGACCAGCATAGTGCCAGGAATATGGCAGACACTGAAGATGCATGTTTTTAAAGAATAATGACATCTTGTTATCTAACAAAAAAAGAGTTTTAACCTGAATTTTCCTATTGTTATCTTTAAAGTTCTTAAAGTTATATTTTTCTTAAAGTTAATAAACTAGTTATTAGTTTATTATTAACAAATTGTTCATAAATTCAACAGTCATTAAGGATCCATTACAGACCAAACATAATAGGCAAGGTATAGAGTAGTGATGAAAGGCTTATATCTATATCTAATCAGACTGAACTCTCTCTACCTGTTGGTTTCTACCAGTTACAAAATTTGGTACCTGGCCGTGAATAGACTTTACATCATTATTTGCAATTCTTTTGCCTGAAAAATACTCTTCATGAATCAGATAAAACTTAACACAGGAACCCAGTAGGGCCTTGAGAACCTAGTAAAGCATGAAGTGCTTCTGGTGATTTGGAAGGCATATGGACCTTGAGCATCCTTTCCTTTCCTCTGGTTGAGAGATCTATAATGAATGCTCTAGTTGTGAGCAGAGCTGAAGTTTACACAGCAGGTGTGGGGTTTAAGGGCCTTCATTACCTCTGGAACCACATTGCCTGAGTTTGAAACTAAGCCTCCCCCTCCCCCACTTACCAGAAGGATAGTCTTAGGTAAAACATATACTCTCTCTGCCTCAGTTTCTCCATCTGTTGAATGGAAGTAATATCATGATCTCCTTGGGTTGTTTTGTAGATGAAAAGAGTTGATACATTTAAAGTACTTAGCATAGTGATTAATACATCTAAGCATTCAGTAAATGATGGCTTTTATTATTATTTTAAGATTAATCTTTTCAAGAAACAAAGCAGCCAGTATACCAGTATGGAGGCCCCTGAGACCAGATAACTATGGAAATAGGATGACAGCAGGAGGTGTTAGGAGATAGTGACTAGTGAGAATCAGATAGATGAGAGTATTATTGACATAGGCTGAGGAATCAGAGAATCTCGGGGTTTTGGAATTCATCCATCCATCCATCCTTCCATCCATCCATCTATCCATTCTATAAAGATTTACTGAGCACCGACCATGTGCCAGAAGCTATTCTAATTTCTGGGTCTATGCAGTGACTATAATATTACTGCCCTCATGAGCTTTATATTTTATCGGCAGAAACTGGGCCATCTGGTCCCCGTCTTATCACATGCAGGAACCCTGCTACAATGCACTGATGAATGCTGGCCTTCTATCTTCTGTTTTTATATGTCTAGGGAAAGTGCATAATGAACTAATGAAGGAGCAGTGCCTTCCACTCTTGGGCAGCTGGAAATATTAAGTTCTTTTAAAAGTACCTAAGTATAACCCTACGCATTGAAAAGACTGAATTCTGAGCAAAGCTAATCTACTTTCATAGAACAACATTAAAAAGATCCTAGAGGCTCAGAGGAATACAAATTTTGGTGAATACAATCCAGGAGTAGAAGGGTAGGGAGAAACAGCCAGAGATCATGCAGGTGTGTGGCCATCAAGAGGGTTTTTCCGGCAGAACTAGGGGGAAACCCATAGTCTGGAGGCAGAATCACAAAGTATGATGGTGAGTAGGAACTCCTGTCCTCACCCTAGGAAGATTAGTGGTTTCCTATCTGGCTTTCTGCGCAGCCACGTCTGCCCTGCTCACTACCTTCAGATACTCTGCTATCTGCATTGCTGAAGCTTCTCTGGGAAGGAGGCAAACCTTCCCTCTAGGGAGGTCATGGAGGATTGCAGTGCTTTGCTTTATGCCAGCATCCCCCCAGGGAAGGAACCTTCACTCTCCCTGCTGTGTAGATAGATTGAGGAGCCCCTAAGGCTTGGCAGCAGGTCAGTGCCAAGCCAAGCTTCCAGAAGCAGACAGAGGCACAGATTTTTATCTGAACTTAATTCCTCTTTCAGAAGAGCATTCGTTGCCTCTTGTTTCTTATTCGAATTTAATCCCCCTGGATCACAATTTTGTTCTGTGGATCCATCTAGCAAAACACGATTCAAGGGCTTTTGGTCCTTGGTTGGCTCACAGAACTCTAAGATCATCAGCCTTCTCTCACTACGGGTGAGGAACCAGGGCTTGGGAAAGTCAAATGACCAGCCAAGGTCAACTGGCCAGTTGGTGAAGGCACTGGACTAGAAGTAGGCTTACCAGTTTTTGTCCAGGGTTCTTGCACCCACACTAACACATTTTCATTAGTGATAAGAAAATCTGCTCAAAAATAACTCCTAAATCTCTTAGAATAGAGATCTTGTATTATCATAGGTAAAAGTTATAGAGATTGTTTAGTATGGTCCTCTGAAAGAAGTTTTCAAGTTTCTGATTACCCGCTCCCTTTATTTTATTTAAACTAATGTCTGGCTTGACGCAGCCATGAATCTGAGATATATTCTACTACATAAGCCTGCAGGTGCACCTGTGAGCCTAGGGGTGATATCAGTGTGGCTCTCTGAAGATTTTGAGAGGATACCTCCTCTTGGGTTTTATTTTGTAGTAAAAATAATCTGTGGTGGTTTTGGTTTTCCTTGTCTTACGAGCTGGGGGAGTCAGCCAGGAGGCCACTGTCTCCTGATTTTCTATGTGGTCATTATCCGTACTCCATTCAGACCACAGTTAAGACCACTGGATCGTAAATGATCCCCCAGGGACTGTTCATGTGGTCATCTATGGGGAGGGAGAGGGGAGGTTATGCAGGCAAGCAACACTGACCAAAATATTTCTTCTGAAACCTCTCATACTTGCAATGTGAATTCACCATTGGAAGACTGCCATGATTTCTATTTTAAGGTTCCATGTCCCTTATGTCGCTCTGCTGCTCCTTCTTATTCTGCTGTGTAGTGTGGAGAGTAGAGACAAGCATAATGCATCCTAGAATGGGGCTGTCTAACTTTAAATTCTGGTTTCTCATTTACTAATTTTGTGATTATGGGCAAACGACTTCATCTTTCTGTTTGTTTCCTATCTGTGCATTGATTTGATAGCTTTATCTAAGTCAGATGATTGATGTGAGGACTAACTAGATAGGATAGAGACACACTGGCATGCAGTAGCCACTCAGTCTGAATGTGGGCGGTTACTGTTAACATCTCCCACTTGAGTAAGCCAGCGCTGTGGAAAGAACACTGGATCAGTGGGGTCAGGAGACTTGGTTTGGTCCAGGCTCTCTCACCCTTACATAGCTGCATGAGCTTGGAACCATTGATCCCAGCTCACAGAATGCAAAACAAGGAAGCAAGTATTTGGTCCTGGCTCCTCATTTTCTGAGTGAAATTGGACCTTGAGAGAGGAAGAGGCTCACCCAAAGTCCATAGGGAGTTCATATCCAGGCCACGATGGGCCAGTACCCACTCTTTGACTTCCAGCCCAGAGCTCTTCCCACTTACTCTAGGGATAGAAGACCTTGCCAAGTGTCCCCAACCTTGCTGAACACCTGAGAACTTTTGGGTTGCAGGCAAATGGTTCTTAACAAACAAATGGTCTTTGGGTGATGGCTGTTCCAGAAGCAGCAGCCATGGCATTCTATATCATGGTTGGTCTAAGTGTCAGAAGCAGAGCAATGCTTTTAAGGTGCTACTGGGTGGAAGTTGCCGCACTTATGACAGGCTCTGAAAACTCATGCCAGGCCGACAGAATCTTGAGAGCCCCATGGCTTAATAACTGAACATGTGTTTCCTTTCTCTTTCTTGACTTCTGTGGGAAAAATGCAGCATTCGTTATCTCTCTCTGAAGCTGTGAAGGTCTTCTTTTGAGCTCTCACTAGAGGCCTTTGGCATCCCTTTTCTTCTCTCTTCTGACTCCTACTCAGATCCTGGGATTAGAGGTTGACCATATTATCCACTCTTGGGTTTATGGCTTTGACCTGCAAAATCCTCTTTCTGTTCTGCATCCTAGCCACAACAGACACTCAACAAAGCCAGTGCTCTGCTCATTATTCTAAATATATCACAGGTTTTGGGCTCTGGGTTGTTGCATATATTATGTCTCTCCGTTGATTCTCGCTGAATTCTCTTGGATTAACTATTACATTTCTATGAAGCCCACAGTGGTCCCCCACTCAGAAGTGGTCCCTTGGTCCTTAGAGCTTTCAAAGTGCATCTTAATTGTAACTGATGGTTTCTACATGTCTATAAAGGTCCTATCTCCCTTAACAAGCTCTTTAGGAACCATGTACAGACATCTTCTTATCCTCTAGAGCATTTAACAGAATCTCTTGCCCAATGCCCAGCAAGACCTGCTTGAACAAATGTTGACTGATTAATGAGGCTGGAGTAAGGGTCTCCAGCCTTAATAAAAAGGTTATTCCTTCATAATCAAAAATGCTCTCTCCCGAGGTATCACTATAAGCCCACGATAAGTCAGTTATAGCTATTCGAAGACTCCTTGAAGCTTTGGCAATGCCCAGTCGTTTTGAGAATTCTACTTGTTAGAAATCTGGAGTGACACATTTTTTTAAATTAAAGTCAGTTAAAATTAATTTTGCTCTCCTGTTTTTGTTGGCAGCAACTGACAATCCAAGATGGACAAGCAAACCAAATTAAATACTTTGAAAATGCAAGTAAAAATTTGAGGGCATCAAATGGTGTGTTGACTGAAAAGAGCCCTGAAACTTGCCCTCGAACCCACACCCGTGTGGTCGATCAGCAAACATATTCATGCAGTTGGACTTCCTGTGTCTCAGGAAGAAACATGATTGAGTTACTTTGTTTATGCAAAATTCGGTGTAACCCTCTTCTAGAGCCCTGTGCCTCTGAAATTCTATTTGCCAAAATAATGGTCAGGAGCAGTTTGTGTTCACAAAACCGATCTCACTGTTTCCCTAAAATCAAATATTCCATGACAGATTTTATCCCCAAATTCAGGGGAAAAAATGAGAAGAATGCAAAGATTAATCCTCGGAGGCCCTTCAATAAGCCTTTCCTCCCCCATTTTCTGTTTGCTTTTTAAATTTTTTATTCAGAGAACAATAAGTGAGTCCTTCTGTGGATAGTTAAGACACATGTAAATTGAAATTCTAAGGCCAGTAATTAAACTGAGGAGCTCACTGGGTGATGCTTACTTTTTAGCTCCCAGATTGTGAGAGTTCAGTTCCTCTTCAAGCTGTTCTTTCTTTCTTTCTTTCTTTCTTTCTTTCTTTCTTTCTTTCTTTCTTTCTTTTTCTTTCTTCTTTCTTTTTTTTTTTCAATCACAGAGATTAAAGCAGCCCGAGTTTTACAATAGCATCTTGTGCAAGAGGAGGCAGGGAGATTCATGGTGGTTTTAGTAAATGATGCACTTTGATGTCTCCAACTTAAAATCCGCATTTTGAGAGCCCCGATGTATCTAATAGTATTTGGAATGAAATCTTAAGCCCCGAAGCAGGGGCCGCTTGCAGAGAAAAGTGCCTGTGGAAAGTGGTTAACATTCACCTCACATCTCACCAAGGTCTCACAACAAAGCACTTCCTCCCCTCTTTCTGTGAAGTTCGTGTGGTAGATGTATCACATGCTCATGGTGCATCTACTCTTCTTTTTTTCGGCTGCTGTCCACAAAATTAATTAATAGGTGCTAACCTTGGCTTGAGGCTTTGGGCATTTATTCTGGGTAAGAAAATGTAGAAAGAGGAAAAAGACTTTCCAGGAACACCACTGTTTTGTATAAAACCCTGGAGCCTTTTTAAGAGCCCCTCTTCTGACCATCAGAAATATCTGTGAGATCTAGCTGTTGTTAAGGATGTATGTCATTCGGTTAAAATCTGTTGGTTTCACTAGTTTGCTTTCAGGTGCAGGTGCTGTGATGCCATTCTAGAAATGTCATGGCCCTTTGTCTGTATTCACAGGCTCCTGTGTAGCAAGAAGCTCCGGAATTCAATAAATATTGAAATACAAGAATAGATTTCAAGAATTACTCTCTTCCTAAAATCTCAACAAAATTCTCTTTGTTCCGGTGAGCCCCATAGATCACACAGGGTGTTTGCACCCAATGGGGTCTCTGTAGCTCTTGTTTCTTCTGCTATCACATTGAGTTTATGATGTCATAAGTGGTTACCATGGAGGTAATTGTCATGATGTGGGAGATGTGTGAATTCAGGTGTGGAGAAAGTCAGCCTCTGAGAGATGGGTCTTTGAGAAAAAAGAGGAGTCCCCTTTCACCCCATCTTCCTGAGTAGCAAAAGGGTGAAGCAGAAAAAGGGGGAGGAATGGAAATATGAAAACTGAAAATTAGCTTTAGAACGGCATGCATTTTATGCCTTATATGACATATTGGAAAGTCTTCTATTTGTTTACTTTTTAAAATTATATTTCGATCACCTGTCTTGTAGTACAGTGTTAAAAATAACTTTTGTGTTCTTTCCTGGAGAAAAATATACGGCTTGTGATAGCAGAAGAGAATACTATAGTATGAAGTCCAAGTTGAACAGGGAAATCTTTTGAATGATAAACCAGGAAGCTCAAAGGTGATTTGCTTTTGTCCTGTTGGGGGGTGGGGCTGGAGTGCGGGTGGCAGCGGAAGGCTGCTGCAATCTGCAAACCACTACAAAATAAGATAGAGCCAAGCTAACAATGCAGCCAGACTGGCTTACTGCTGGCATTTGACAAGCTAAGGAAATGAGACTGCAGAAATCCACAGGGAATTATTTCTTCTTCATGTTAATGAAGTACCGTACGTTTCTTTCTTGGGATGAGGGGTGGTGGGGGGTGAGGGCATGGGTGCTGCTGAGCAAGTATTTTAAGGAAATGATCCAGAATCCCCTGCCTCTGCCTTGGCATAATCAATGTCATTACTGCTTGTTTGGAAGCTTTGTCTTTTCTTGGAAAGGACCCAGGACTGGCAGATTCAAGTCGTCAGTGTGGTGACTGTGAAAGAGGGAGGCTGCCAAGCCAAATGCAGAGTCTCAGCGCCCTTGAGTCCTGGATCCTGAATCAGAGACCCGGGTTCCAGTCCCAGCTTAGCTTTTGTGGATTTTCTCTTTGACCCCCATCAAAGCCCTTACGTACTCTGTTTTCTCATCCTACTAATCAAATGATACTATTGTAAAAATAAACATATTGGTCATATGCAAGTGATTAGACAGCATTTGGGGTTCCATGTCAGCACAGAGATAGATAATTGTTTTTTCCTCCAGTGGTATCCTTCATGGACTTTCAGGGTGCAGGTGAGCTCTTTGGGGAGCATTGATGCTGATAGCCAACTCTCCCTGGCATTGGTTTGGGGAAAAAGAGAGTATAATAGGGTTTCTCCAGAGGAAAAAAAAAAACAATAGGATTATCTATCTATCTATCTATCTATCTATCATCTATCTATCTACTTACCTATCTCTTTCTATCCAGTCTATCTAAGATTTATTATGAGGAATTGGCTCATGTGACTATGGAAGCTGAGAAGTCTCATGATCTGCTGCCTGCAAGCTGGAGACCCAGGAGAGCCAGTGGTGTAATTCAGACTGAATCTGAGGGTCTGAGAACCAGGGGAGTCAAAGATGTAAATCCCAGTTTGAGGGCAGGGAAGATGAAATAAGGTATACTAGTTTAAGCAGTGAGGTCGGGCGGGGGGTGGGGGGAAGAGGAAGGGACAAATTCCTCCTCTACCTTTTGTTTATTCAAGTGCTCAGTGGATTGGATGATGTCCACTCACACTGGGGAGGGCAGTCTACTGATTTAAAGGCTAATCTCACCCAGAAACATCTTCACAGATACACCCAGAAACAAAGTTTAATCTGGGCATTCTGAGGCCCACTCAAATTGATACCTCAAATTAACCAGCATGGGGTGTGATGTTCCTAGGCAATGCTCAGCTTCTCCAAGGTCAAGTATAAACTTCTTAGCCTGATATTTGGGGTCTTTTCCAATCACTTCCCAACCAAACTTCTCAGTCTCATTTCTTTACTCCATCAGGTATACGCTTCACCCTAGTCAAACCTCATTTGTCACCGGACATACCTCTAGCCTTCTTTGCAGTTGCTCCTTCTCCTCATACCCAGTCAATTCTACCCATTCCGTGGCTCACTCATCCTCTCTTGACCCCCTCCTTGTGAATAACACCTTACTGGGGTCATATATGTGTTGTGCATGGTGTGCACTGCACAAGGACATCTATCCAGGACAGGGAGGACAGAGGCTTAAATCCAGCCAAATCGTATGACCCACTGAGGAGCTGTGTCTACTTAGAGGAAGAGTATCTTTTTCCAGTTGAAAAAAGGCACTGGAGAAGGTGGGGTGGCTCTTTATATACTGATAGAATTAACTTCATCTATCCTTGTCCTTTATTTTCTTGAGATTATAAACTGCTTACGGAATCAGGCTTTGATTTTCTTCGAGATAATCACATGAAATAACACACAACTTTGTTTTGAATTATAACCAGAGCACTGGTTCTGAGTAAGAGGCTGTGCTAAAAGTTCTTTAAGGACAGAGCTTACCCATCTCTTTATCTGTTAGTGCCTTTCACATAAGATGTCTTTAACAAAAGAGAAATACATACCCAATAAATACCTGATTGGTCACTTATTTATAGTAACAGTAGGAAAACATCCATACCACTGTCTTTTAAGAATTTTTCAAAACCTGTCTTGGTTTATTGGAAATAAAGCTAGGGATGAGACCATTTTCCTCTGAGGACTCTGAGAACAGTTTTTAGTTGGGGCTCTTGGATCTGGGCCTGCATTCTCTTCTACGGAGCAGCATTGCACTAGGGCTTTGTGATGGGCTAGAGAAGTGGGCCTGTATCTTCCTGCTTACTCAGGAGCCAGGCTCTTCTCCATGTGCTGAGGATCTCAGGAGGAGAGCCATGTGTCTACCCTCAAGGTGTTCCTGTATCATTAGTGGGGAAGACCTGTATGAAAGTGGCCATACAATGATATGAGAGGCTCTACAGCAGCGGGAGGGGGTCCAGAGGCCTGAGGGGTTCTAGGAGGCAGCAGAGACCTGCTTTCCTTGCATGGAGGCAGGCATAAGTGGAGTGATTGGAGAGAGGTGACCATGAATGGTGACATAAAGGGATCTCATTTGCATCCACATCCTCTATTAAGCCATGTGCAGATGGCTCTGGACACATACATCTCCATCCCAGACCCATCTATCACTGGTCTTTCCACTTGGAGGCTTCAGAGGCTCCCTAAAGCCATTATGTCCCAAACTAATGTCAGGATCTTTTTACCCAAATCTGGTTATCTTCCAGTGTTCCCTCTTTCCATCTGTCTGGTTTAGTAAACTCTGGTTTGGCAAATTCATTTGCTTGACTCACTCTTCACTCCCAGCTCTCCACTTCCAGTTTACAGCCATATCTCTTGCCTGAGCTGAATGCTGTTCCCACCTTCCCAGACCCCCACATCCACTCTGGACTGTCCAGCCCCTTCTCTGCACAGCAGCTGGAGTGAGCATTTCAAAATGCAAATCTGATTATGTCCCCTGTTCCCCAGACTGCCCTCCTTCCCTGCTCAAAACCTCTTTATGCTTTCTCATTTTCCTTAGGATGAAGACCCATATATCCTGAGTGGAGCCTCAAAGAACCCTTCTAATCTGACCCCTGGAGACTTTTCCAGCTCCATCGAGGACCAGCACTCTCAGCTCTTTCCTCAGTGTGTGGGCCTTCTTCCTGCTTCTCACCAGCCCAGGCCCAGGCAGCTCCCTCTTCCAGGAATCCTCTCTTCTGTGGTGACTGCCACACCTACCCCATTTGCCTAATTCATCCCTTCTCATTTTCCACATATCAGCTCAAATATCACTTCTTCAGGGAAGCCTTCTCTGATCCCCAGGCCACTTTAGCCCTTCTGCCTTGTACATCTTTGAGCACTTTTCCTTATCAGACATCACAGTTTGTGATATATTTTTGTGGTTATTTGTTTGATGTCTATTTTCCCTGGGGTGCCTGGTGGGATTTGCCCTCTACTCCATGTCTTGTGCCCAGCACACTGCCTGGTACACCTTACACACTCTATTAGGCATACAGTGGCTGAATGAATGCACGAAGGTTGTTCAGGGTTGGAGGGGCCTGCAGTGTTGGCTCCAGGGGAGGAAGTAACCAGAAGTGAGTTTGGGAACAAGCTCTTATCCTCTGGAATGGGGGTGCTGTGCACCCCCTAACACAAAGATATGACCGGCCAAGAACTATGTTTTAGAACATAAGCTCTGAGATGTATCTTGCGTGGAGGGCAAAGGATCTTGGAATAGGAAGCCATGTTAGGAGGCATCTGATGAAGATGGCAGTGGCAGGAGAAATGGACAGGTGGGTGCAAATGCTTTCAGTGTCTCCCATTTCCATCCCCCATCCCAATAAGAAAAGCAGGAGTAGATCAAAGGGCTCTACATGATTTCAGCATGATTTAATTTACTTGACCTGAATGTTTCTGGTGTATGGGGGAAGCATGAGAAGGGGCTTGGAATTGGCCAGATAGTAGGCAGTGTGGTGGAGTCATGAATCTGTAGATCTTCTTTCCCAGGCAAAAGTGGGAAGGTTGAGAGGTCACTCTTAGGACCTGCTGTCCTGAGCTTATGGGGAGATGTTGTGTGAGGGCGCATGAAATCCAGGGAACTTCCTTTTGGGCCAGACAGATTTGGTCCCCCTCTTCTTGTCCTGATCTGCAAAGTCTGTCATGGCAGCCTGTCTTAACCGAGACTCCATGGGTGTCTTTCAGTGGAGGATATTTTGAGAGGGGGAGAGTATGGGAAGCAGAGTAGTCTCAGGACCAGAGAGACACATAATGAAGGGTATTTGCCTCAGCCTGGGGCCACATCTCCTCTATCTTGCTTATTATTTTTTATGATTACTCTCATCTGAATCACAATGACAGCACCTATATAAACTAGGTTTATATAATGGATTGCTTTACTGTTTCACCATGGCTGTGGTGAATAGACCACAATGCTGAATGCCACTAAATTTTAGCTTTTTGCAAATGTCCTTTGGGGGGTCTAGCATCCCCTTCTAGAATGTGACCAAGATAATATTAGTGTGCTAACAGTGTTCATACCTAATGTATCTATGTCATTGGACATTTTTAAACTACAAGCAGGGCTGTAATATGCCAGTTGTGTGTTGTGTGTTGTCCAATTCTGGCTGGCACCACTCATGTAGACTCCCATAGGAATGACACTCGCTGCGGTGTGCAGGGTGGCAACCCAGCCCATGAAGTGTGCAAGGCAGGCACTAGCCTTGTTTTGCTGGCTCCGAATGGTGATACGCCTTGTTCTTGTGATGAGCTAAATGTTGTTACTAAGCTAGGGCCCAGCTTCTGAATCTAAATCCAGTTTTAATTTTGCTACATCTCCCAGCTGATCACTGCTTGAGCAAACGAGTGAATGGAGAGAGACAAAGCCTCTGATCAGGAGCCCCTGCAGGGTTGTGATTTGTTCTGAAGGTTCCTAAGTGCTTGCCCTAATCTGCAGTTCATCTACCTGGACCTCATCTGTTCTCATTGTGCATTTGCCCACATGGTGGGCCCCAGATGATGTGGCCTTGTTGTTTTTCTGCCTCCCATTCTGAACCGCTTTTATCTTTCTGGTACACAAGGCTACGCCTCCCCTGCCTGCCCTGTTCCCTCAGGACCTTGCTTCCAGCTACTACTAGGTCATCCTCTCCCACAAGGTGTTCATTAATAAAGTGGACGATTATAATTTCAGTAGGGAGCTGAAAAAGATAAAACAGCCTCTAAAGCACAAAGGAGTTACCCTATGTAAGGATAGAGTAACTATGCTGGCTGGGTGGGAGAGTCGTGAATCTGTGGGTTTTTATGAAGAAGAGCCTGAAAGGACCTCAACAATCACATAATGCAGATGAGGAAACAGAGGCCACAAGAGTTAGTGGATTTGTTGGGACAGGACTGGGGCTTTCCATTATGCTGTGTTTCCACCAGTCATTTGAGTT
The DNA here is from genome assembly GCF_048418805.1 of Vulpes vulpes. Lineage (NCBI taxonomy): Eukaryota > Metazoa > Chordata > Mammalia > Carnivora > Canidae > Vulpes > Vulpes vulpes. Next base: position 139,755,713 of record NC_132781.1, read on the forward strand.
GGGGTCCTCCCTGATTATCTTTTCTATCTTACATGACCATAGGTGGCCCTGCATTTAAGCCATCTCTGTCCCATCAGTGTTTGGGAAAGCAGGAGGATCATGTCAAGGGGACAGAGAGCTTGGTCAGTGGTGTCCTTGGACCCTGGCTTGACCCCAGGATCCATGCTTTTAAATGCCATTATGAAACGCAGTCCGTCTAGAGCTCAATGCCTTTTGCCGTCAGACTAATGCAGCCTTGGTGGAGGGGCAGCAGGGGGGAGGCTGGCTGCCCAGCAATCTCCTGGAGCCCGGGAGAGGGATTATGCTTGCTCAGGCAGCCTCATCACTGTAATAAAAATGGGAGTTATGTTTATTGACTCGTCATGACTGCCCATTTAGACGATTACCCCATTTCCAATCCCATTTCTAGAGAAAAGAGGATTGCCGGACACTTCCTCCTGCCCCCACCCCTGGCGGGGCCCTGACTGTGGTCTCACAGGCTGGGGTGAGGGTAGGGGTATGTGTTGGAGGTAGGCACGCAGCAGGCTGTGAGCTTTGCCCTCTTTGTCTTCCAGAGCTGGCAAGCCACAGGGGGATGGCTGTCCCCTGAGAGATAGGAGAGGACCAGAAACGGCCCAGCAGGGGCCTGAAGCAGCTGGCTGGCGTCAATAATTTCCTGTAGGAGATTTTGCTGGCCTGGTACACATCACCCTGCTGTTGCCCCTCTGTCTTCTCCCATGTGCTGCTAAAATAAACTAAAGCAACCCTTGGGCTGTGCTCATGTAAATGCCATTATTTAACCTCATCTCATCTCTGTGGAGCCCAGGTATAAAACAGCATCACCTGTTTGGAACAAGATGGGGAGGAGTAAGACAAAATTATCCCCCCCCCCCCCCCAGCAGCTGGAATATACATAACAAAGTTTCTCTTTCCACACTGAAGAGCCTTTTGGGCCCTGGCTCAGCGACCATTGACTCTTACTTAACACATAGCCCTAATTAGCTTGATAGGCTGCTTTCTGACATTCGAGCAGATTGGAAGTGGGAATTAAAGATGGGAAGAAGCTGGAGCCAACAGTTAAGAGCTAGACCAGGGATGTGACATCTGTGGGGACAACTGTGGATGGGAATCCTATTCAAAGGGGAATGTTGGATGAATAGCTTGGAAGGTCTCTTCTAGCCTTTCAGTTTGTGGCTCTGACTGTCTGATTTGACTGTAATGATGAGGAACAGGGAAAGGGGAAGGGGGACTTCTTGGAGGGAGCTGGTACCCAGCAGGAAATGTTAACTTGTGTTTTGGGGAGGCCCTGAGTTTTGGTCCTCAGAAGTACTCACCTGCTTTTGTGGGAGTCTTCCAGATACAGTGTCTGCTCTTGATCCTCCTTTATTCTTTGCCAGCCAGAGTGAATTCTTGTGGATGTTTCTACAAAGAATTTTGTGAGACATCAGAGTGTAATGATAGACATGGCCTTGTCATTGGACAGGCCAATGTTCAGATCCTGACTGCCCATAAAGCTAGCCAGGTAATGAGTAAAATCATTGAGCCTCCGTTTCCTTATCTGTATATCTACTGTATATATTGGGCATCATGCAGCCTCCTGCCTACAGCCCTTCCCTAGCTCCCCACTGCTCTACTGTTCTCAGGGTGAACTCCTTCCCTGACAACAGTTTTCAGGACCCTCAGTAAAACTTGACTTTCAGACAAATAACAAATAATTTTTTAGTGCAGTTATGTTTCAAGTTCTAAAAAAATTTAGTGGTTTATCTGAAATTCAGATTTAACTGTGAATCCTGTATTTTGAAATGAACTTTTTATTTTAGAATTGTTTAGACAATTTGTCTAAATACCTAGACAAATTGTGAAGCTAATACAGAGTTCCCATATATGTTAATATCTTATGTCAGTGTGATACTTTGTCACAATTAATAAACTAATGTTGAAAGATTACCATTACCTAAAGTCCCAACTTTATTAGATTTCCTTAGTTTTTTCCTAATACCATTTTTCTGTTCCTAGACCCCATCTGGGATAGCATATCACATTTAGCCATCTTGCTTCCTTAGGCTCCTCCTGGCTGTGACAGTTTGACAGACATTCCCTGTTTTTGATGACCTTGACAGTTTTGAGGAGCAGTGGTCAGGAGTTTTATAGGATGTCCCTCAATGTGGGGCTGTCTGATGTTTTTCTCATGATTAGTCTGGGGGAGTGTGTTTTGGGGAGGAGGACAACAAAGGCAAAATACTATTCTCACACAGTCATGTTACTGATATGTACTATCCACATGACTTATCACTGTCAATGTTGACCTGGATCACCTGGCTAAAGTAGTGTTCATCAGGTTTAGCATCCTGTATTTTTATTTGCTGAATCTGATAACTATTCCAGGCCAATGAATCCTTCATGATCAAAAGACAGAAAGATCTATATTTCTTACTGGCTTACTACTCAGACTTTTTCTGCTCCAACCTTAGAACTGCTGGCAATTCCTCTACCAAACTAGACTCCATCTCTCTCACTGCCAGGCCTTAGTGCTTGCTTTTTCCTCTGTCTAGTGTGTTCTATGCATGTGTGTGCACGTGCGCGCGCGCACACACAAACACACACACACACACACACACACAGAGTTTCCATCACTAGGGCCTGGTTAGGTGCTGGCCCTCTACTCTGGTTCTACTCTCCGCTGGTACTTGTCTTTCTGTGGTTATGATCTGTTATTTGTCTCTCTGATCCTAATGCATCCCTAGCATTTTGCACAGTGCCCATTGGAACTCAATAAATAATTGTTGAATGAGTGAACAGTTGGTTATTCCAGATGAGCCAGGCGATACCTCTACTAAAGCGCCTGCCTTATAAACAGTAGATGTTCAGTAAATGCCTGTTTCCTGTTTCTTTCAATATAGAGAAAATAATATTCCCCAGATTTGAGCAACTGTATTAAGTTTGTGCTTGTGCGACATCCCCAACATATGCCCCTACCTGGAGACAAGATTCTGGAGCAGTGGTCTCCTAGGATTCCCCGAGAGCCACAGTAACCTGCGTCAAAGCGTCAAGGGGGCCACTTAGCGACAGAGATGTTGGGCTAAGTAGGCTACTCTCGGTCAATTTGCAAATTAAAAAGGCATCCTTCTCCCAATGGAAAAACTGCAAATTATGAACCCCTTGGCCCAAATTTTCATAATCAGGCCCCTTTACCCTTTGTTATTTAGTGAAAGGGACCCACCTCACTCTATTTTTGTGGCCTACACACAGCACATATGTGAATAATGTTTATACCCAGTGTTGCTTGTCCTTGATGACTATTAAACCTGTAGGTTCATGTGTATATTAATTTTTCTCTTTTCACTCATCCAGTGTAGTTGTGACCCCTCTTCTGAGACCCAAAAGGAGGAGACACCTCCTAGAGTAGTCCCAGGAATCTCAGATCAACCTCGGGACTAATTGTGATGTCTGTCATTTATCTACCTTATGCCAGGTGCCTCACCTACCTCACATGTAATCTTCTGAATAATCCTTCAAGTTGAGAATTATTATTCCCATATTGCAAATGAAAAAATTAAGGTTTGGGATGCTTTAAAAATTTGCCCAATTTTCTGTGATGGAGTAAGGCTTGGAGCTAGGGCTGTGAACTTGAGCCTGAGCTCTATCCACTGGGGTTGGCAGCCTCTTTAAAGTTCAGAAAGTTCTGAAAGGGTCAGCAGTTCCCAATGGTTTGTACTCATCAGAATGGTTCCTAGGTCTTTGTACTCCCAGGTCACCTTACTAGAGCCAGCCCCCATCTATCCATGTCTGCACACCTGCCAGAGCCTCCTTCATGGATTCCTGGATTTGGACTCCTCACCCACAGCCTGATCAATCCCGTGCTGCTATTTCCCTACTTAGAAACCCCGAGGATGCCCATTTCTAGCGTTATCTATCCTTTGCCTTGCTTGCAAGATCCTGTACTCTATTCTTCCCCATGTCTCACTTCATCTGAGTTAGCCAGTCTTTTGCATGGCTTGCATGGAGGCCATCCACACTTCCAGTTCCGTGTACTGAATCTACCCTTTGGAGACCCCAAGCCTGCTCTCCACTCCTCAGATCCTCCCTCTCCCTTCAGATCCTGGGGCAGGTTTCCTTTGAAAGGTATACTGACTAGTCTGTTATCCACCTGCTACTCCTTACATCTCCATGGCACCTGGGTATGCAGGTTATAAATTAGTGCAGAATGTCCCCTCTGGCTTGTGTGTGATCATAGGAGGACCCCCTATTCATCTAATCTAGTTCCCCAGTCTGAGTTGCAGTGTCCTTAAGGACAAAAACCTGTGTATAAAAAAATCAACTTTATTAAGATATGATATATTCATATAATAAAATGCACCTGTTTTAAATTTTTACTTTAGTAAGTTTTGACAAAAGTACACACCCATATAACCATGACTGTGATCAAGGTACAGAACATTTACATTACCTTAGAAGTTCTACTTTGCCCCTTTGCAGTCAATCCTTCCACCCCCTGACCCAACTACTCACTGGATTTCTAAATTATTCATTTTTTAAAGGTTTTATTTATTTATTCATGAGAGATACAGAGAGAGAGACAGACAGACAGAGAGAGCAAGAGAGAGAGGCAGAGACACAGGCAGAGGGAGAAACAGGCTTCATGCAGGAAGCCCGATGTGGGACTCGATCCAGGGACTCCAGGATCATGCCCTGGGCTGAAGGCAGATGCTTAACCGCTATGCCACCCACATGTCCCAGGATTTCTAATATCACAGGTCAGTTTTGCCTATTTTTGAACTCTACATAAATCTAGTCACAGAGTGTACTCTTTTGTAACTGGCTCCTTTTTGATCAGCACAGTGTTTTAGAAGTTCCTCCATATTGTGTGTTTCAATAGCCCAGTATTTTTTGTTGCTGAGCAGGATTCCATTTTATACATAAGAAACAATGTGCTTATCCTTTTACCTGTTGGTGGATATTGGGTTTGTTTCCAATTTTAACTATTGTGAATAAAATGGCTATAAGTGTTCATGCACAAATCTTTGTGCAGGCATGTTTTCATTTCTCCTGAGTGTATACCTGGGAGCAAAATTTCTAGGTCATATAATAAGTATATATTTAATTTTATTTGAAACTGACAAATTGTTTCCTAAAATGATTCCTCTGACCCCACCAGCAATGTATGAAAGTTCCAGTTGTTCCACATCTTCACAAACACTTGATATTGTCAAGTCTTAAATTTTAGTGAATATATAGTCACATTGCATTATGGCTATAATTTGAATTTTCCTGATGATTAAAGATGTTGAACACTTTTTCATGTGCTTGTCGATTATTCATATATTTTCTTTTGTGAAGTGCTTCTGAAAAAATTATCTATGTAAAATTTTTGATAATTTGTCTTTTAAATTATTGAGTTATGAGAATTCTTTCTGTATTTTTATGGAAATCCTATCAGATATATGTATAGTGACTGTTTTCTCCCAGACTGTGGCTTGCCTATTCACTTTCTTAACTATGCATTTCAGAGAGAAGTTTTTACTTTTGATGAGATAAAAATTTACCAATTTTAATTTCATGGCGAATGTATCTTCTGTACTGTGAAACCTTTATTGGTCCCAGGGTTGTGAAGAGTTCCTTCTGAGTTCTCTAGAAATTTTATCATTTCATTTTTTACATTCTGTCTAGTATATGATCTACCTTGTTGAATGTTCCCTGTGCACTTGAAAATAATGTATATTTGTACTTGGTGAGTAAATGTCATTTAAGTTTGATAGTGATATTCAAGTCATCTGTATTTTTATTGATTTTATGTCCACTTATTCTATGAATTATTTTTTTAAAGATTTATTTATTCATGAGAGACACAGGCAGAGACACAGGCAGAGGGAGAAGCAGGCTCCATGCAGGGAGCCCGATGTGGACTCGATCCCTGGACTCCAGGATCACACCCTGGGCCGAAGGCAGGCACTCAACCACTGAGCCACCCAGGGATCCCCTTATTCTATGAATTATTGAGAAAGGAGTGTTGAAGACTCTGACTATAATTTCAGTTTGTCTGTTTCTATTTTTGTTTCTGTCAAATTTTGTTGCATGTATGGCGAAACTCTCTTAGGTGAATACCCATTTGTATTGGTTAGATCTTCTGGCCTTATTGAATGGACTCCTTTATCATTGTGAAGTGTCTTTTTTTTAATCTCTGGTAATACTTCTTGTCCTCATCTGTTAGGAATATAGCTCCTCCTGCTATAGTGTTTGCATGGTCTATCATTTCCTCATACTTCAAATTTTAAACTACATATGTTTTTTTATATGTAAAATGAGCTATTCTCTTAAAGAATAGCTTTCTTAATTTTTTGTTCAATCTGACAATTTTTGCATTATAATTGCTATTTTAGTCTGTTTACATTTAATGCAGTTATTGAAATAGTTGGGTTGGGTCTACCATCTAGCTATTACTCTCATTTATTCTTTTTCTTTTTGTCTTCTCTTGGATTATTTTTGTATTTCATTTTAAATAGTTACATTTTGTTATTTGTCTTATTGTTAGTCCATTTTCTATTTTATTTTTCTCTGTGTGTGGTTGTAATAGGAATTACAATGAGAGGTTTTAACTACCAAAATGTACCTTCATAAATATGCTACTTCACATACAACTGTAAGACTCTTAAAACAGTTTATTTCCATTCCCTCTTTAGTGCTCTGTGGTATTGTCATACATTTCATTTCTACATTTGTTATGAATGTCACAATACATTGTTATTATTTTTGCTTTAGGTGATTATCTCTTAGAAGAATTTCTTAAATGAGAAAAAAAAATTCGTATTTACCTACACATTTGTCCTTTTCTGTGTTCTTCATTGTTTTGGGTAGACTTGAATTTTCATCTGGAATCATTTTTTTTTTCACCCAGAAAGCATTTATTTAGCTTCTGTTAAATGTAGTACTGGTTTGCTGGCAGTGGATTCTCTCAGCATTTTGGTCTTAATCTCTGAAGAATATTTTCACTGGCCATAGAAATCTATGTAGTCATTTTTCATTTCAGCATTTAAAAAATATCATTCCATTCTTCTTACTTGAGTAATCTATGATAAGAAGTCAGCGATACTTCTCATCTTTCCTTCTGTATATATCTTCTTTTTCTGTCTACTTTGAAGATGTTCCCTTTATGATTTTGTTTATAGCAATTTGGTTATAATGTGTATTGGTAAAGCGTTCCTTATATTTATCTTACTTGATGTCAATTGAGCTTATAGAATCTGTGGATATATAGTTTTTAGCAAAAATTTGTAAGTTTCTTTCATTCAATATTTTTTCAAATATCTGCCTCCCCTTCTCCACTTCTAGGATGCCAATTACCCATATGTTAGACTTTTTGGTATTTTCCCTTAAGTTACTTTGGCTGTCTTCCTTTTTTCAGCCTTTTTCTTTTTCCTATTCTTTGTGTCAGTTTGGATAGTTGTCATTGCCCAGTCTTCAAGTTCACTGATCTTTCCTTCTACAGTGTCAAATCCGGTCTTAATCCCATCCACTTAATTTTTATTATCTTATTATTGCAGATATTTCATTTTAAGCTCTAGAAATTCTATTTATATTTTTAAAAATAGTTTCTATTTCTCTTTGCATTTGGTTCATGTTTCCATCTGACTCCTTAATGATATTATAGTTGTTTTCAATAGTTTGTCTGCTAATCCCATCATCTCTCTCATTTCCACTCTGTTTCCATAGACTGATTTTTCAGTTATGATTCACATTGTCTAGTTCTTTTCATGACTAATAATTTTTAATTGAAGGCAGAACACTGTAAATGTTAAATTGTTTATTGAATTTTGTTGTCTTCTTTTAAAAAGTATTGAGTTCTGTTATGGCAGGCAGTTAATTTGCTGTTATTAGTTGAATACACATTTAGGTTTGTTAGTAATGCTAGCTTAACTACTTTTAAGACTTGGTTTTTCTGGGGTCTCTACTGAATTCCCTGATGTTCAACAAATTTTCTTCAGTCTAGTTGATTGGAACTTGAATGCTTCCCAGTCATGTGTAACTCATGATAGTTGTTCAGCTTGTAGTTCTCCAATAGTCGTCCAGTCTCTGGTAGTTGTTCTTTATGTGGTCTTATGGAGTCACACTCTACATGTACAATTTATTATTTATACAAACAAGGGCACCCAGTGAAGATGCCCTGAGCTCTTTCTTGTAGCTATTTCTACTTTGGCACTCTGTCCCCAATTTCAGCCACCTCAACCTCCCTTAACTTTAATCACTATATTTTAGGCTCAGGGAGGCTCTCATCCTCTAATTAAGTCCCTCCTCCTTGTCAAAGAGTCTGATAAATGACTCTAGGCAGAAAGCCTAGGATAATCATAGGACTCACCTCAAATGTTTCCTTTCTCTTAGACCTCATGGTTTTGTACACCTATTGCCCACCATCTGAAGAATTGTTTCATACATTTTTCCAGTATAATAAAAGCATATAGTGGTAGGGTTAGTTTGTACATTCCATTGTGACCTCGGGACCACCTCATAAACTTCTTTATTATTACAGAATTGACTAAATGCTGAGCACAGAACAGTATTCGAGAAGGAATAGGTCTGTCCACCTGGGATGTTTTGCTCATGTTCTGGAATAGAAAGTGACACTGGGACAGGAGTTTCTTAAAGGATCCAAGCCTTTTGGGAATAGGCCTCACCTATAGCCATAGCTATAAGGTATTGGACATCATTCTTCTTTTCCCTGTAAGCTCTATGGCCAAACTCAGTATTGTGTCTAGGAACCATCATAACAGATTCTCACAAGGCCAAGTTAATGGGGAATCCAGTCACTGCCATGTGACTGACTCTTCCCAGGAGCAGGTGGTGATTGTGCAGCCTATGAGCTTATTCTATCTATAGACCACACATGGCCTACAGATCCAGCAGAAAGGTTGGCCAAAAGAGCTTCATAGGGTCCACTGAGCCAATGTAGTGAAATATATTGAATTTGGAAAGATGAGGGAAAAGGAGACCCAGGAGGTAGGAGGTGACTGCCAAACCCAAGAAGACCTCAGAACTGAAAAGTCAAGGAAAAAAGGATGGGACAAGGCAGTACCATCATGATTTCCCTTGTGTGCAGGAAAATGGGGACAATTTCTCAGGTTTAGAGGGCACAAGAGAGAAAGAAAGGGAGAGTGAACATATTGATCCATTCATTAAATGTTTTAAGTGCCTATAGTGTATCAGGCATTGAAAATTTAGTATCTTCACTGAAATATCTGTTGAGACACATATGCTGCAATTAGCAAAAGAACCAAGCAATCATACTTCCCTTTGTAGGTTCCTTGGCTTCATCCTATTCTCTCTCTGTATCATGGGAGTTTCATTTTACTATCCCCAGTCTGCTTTCACTTTCCTGTTGTCTGAATGATGTAAACATCTGAGATTTCCAGTTGTCTCTCTAGAAATAGTGAAAGTATTTTGGGTTAAGTGGGGAGAAGTTGGGTTGAATCAAGGAAGTAATCACAGGAACTAGTTTAGACTATTTCTATTTAAGTGGCCAAGAAAATGTATCCCTAAGGTACTGCTTGTTGCCTTTTGGGAAGGATATTTGGGGGCCAGTAACATTTTATGACATCACTGGGGAGGACTTTCTAGACCCAAGCACAGCTGTATGTAATATAGTGAAAAGTCCATGGGCTTGCCTGCTGGTTAATTTTATGTGCAAACTTGACTGGTCATGGTCAAACTGTGGTGTCTTTGCAAGGGTAGTTTTGAGTGTGTTTTTAAATCAACAGTCTGAGCAAAGCAAATTGCCTAATGTGAGTGGGCCTCATTCAAATCAGTTGAAGGCCTGAATTGAGCCAAAAGGCTGGCCGTACCCTATCCTCCTGCTTTGAGCTGGCTCATCAGTTTTTTCCTGATTTTGAACTCAAACTGAAATTATAGGCTCTGCCTGGATCTCAAGTCTGCCAGTCTTTAGACCAGAACATGGTCTTTGGATCCACGGGCTCTCCTGGCCCAGTTTGTTAACTTACTCTGAAGATCTTGGGACTTGTCAGTATCCATAATTGTACACATACACTCACACACACACACACACACACACACACACACACACACATATCCTATTGGTTCTCTTTCTCTGGGGAACCCTGACTAATATAGCTTAGGAACCACATAGACTTTTCTGTTTTCGAATCCCTCCTCTGCTACTTATTAGTTGTATGATCACAGATAAGTTACTTCCTCTCTCCAGGCCCCAGATTCCACACCTATAAAGTGCTGATATTTTACCTCTTAAAGTTGGTAGGAAAGTCAAAAGAGGAATGTAAAAAGGGCTAGATATAGAATATGTAGATACCTAGAGGTTCCTTCTCTGGTTTTGTTCCCCCAACCCCTAATCCACTCAAGAGAGAAGATTCCTGCTTGGTGGGAGGGGTAGCAGGGAGACTGTGCAGTCCATACTTTCTCAGTGTTTCTCAGGTAGTGCAGGTGAATCAGGGTAAGAAGCATTCACTAACAACTTGGATTCACTTACTAGCAGGCCTTTGAGGAAATTGCACCCAAGGACACTGTATTAGAGTTCTCCAGAGAAATAGCACCAACAGGAGAAATGTAGATGTATAGAAAGAGGTTTATTGTAAGGCATGGCTCACACCATTATGGAGGCTGAGAAATCCCCCAATCTGTCTCTGTAAGCTTAGGCCCATGAAAACTGGTGGTTTAGTTCTACTCCAAAGCAAAGGCCTGGAAACCAGGGGAGACTACAGTGTAATTTCTGATTCAAGTCCAAAGGCCCTGGAACCAGCAGTGCCTGTGATTGAGGGCAGGAGAAGATGAATGTCCTAGCTTAAGCAGAGGACAAACTTGTCCTTTCTTAGCCTTTTTGTTCTAGTTCAGACTGTCAGTGGATTGGATGACGCCCACTCACACTGATAAGGGGAATTGTCTTTACTCAGTCTACCAATTCAAATGCTAATCTCTCCTAGAAGTAATCTTCACAGACATGCAAAAATAACATGTAACCAGCTTTCAGGGCATCCCTTAGCCCAGTCAAGTTGGCACATGAGATGATCCATTACAGATATTTTAATAACAGTCCCCCTCTGTATCTCTAGCGCATTGTCCTTTAAAAGCACTATGCCTTCTCTACTGGGCCCTCTGAGGCAACCAGAAGGGTAATTCCTTCAAGTTAATATGTATATGTATCTCTCCTTTTCTTCATTCCTGTACTTACTCTTTCAATAAGTATTTCTTGAGCACCTACTATGCGCTAGATAATGTGCTAGAAGTACTGGAGATCCATTAGTTAACAAGATAGTTGAAGTTCTCAAGGAACATAGATAATAACAACTCATGTTTATTAAGATAAAGGCAGATAACCACAGCAGCAATGGCAAATGCCAGAGTGTTTTTACATAGGCCCAGATCACAACCCAGCAAGCTGATGTCTCCCCCCAGCTATCTATCCCAGCTATTTCAGGCATTTCCACACTTCTTCAGTCCCCTTCCCATCCACCAACTCTGCTGAGCTCCACCTGTACCTGTGCACCTGGCATCAGCATTCGGCTATCCCCCATACCTCCCTCCCCATCCTGTGTTCCCTATCTCTGGGAATGTCATCACCATCTACCCAGTTCACCTCTGTTTTCTTCCACTCCTTTAACACACTCCTCTTATCCCAGTAGTTACTGAAGGTGATATATTTATTATGCACTTTGTCTGTCACAGGCACTGCTCCTTGCATCTTACTAGCTTATTCAATCCTCACAACCCTGAATAGTATGGATTCTCTCTGTCTCCATTTTATTGGATGAGGCAACTGAGGCCCAAAGAACGTAAGTGAGCCAAGGCTTCCCAGGCAGCAAATGGGAGAGCCAGGACAAAACCAAGCAGCCTGTCTCCAGAACCTCTTCTACTAGTCATCACACCAGAGTGCCTCCTGGTCCAGAGGCAGAGACAGGCAGTGAACCAGTAATTCTACAAATAACTATTGAATCACCATGCCAGTAAGTTCCATAAAGGAGAAGTTAAGACTGTCTAAGATGGCAGGGAGACTCAGGGAAAGGAAAGAGAAATGTTCCACTGAGTTTTGTGATGTCAGCTTCATGGGGAGGGGGACAAATGTCCATGGCAGATCCAAAGATGTCAGGCTGGTGCAATCCCCTCTGCACCCCACAAATGGCCAGCCACCTGTTTTCCTTAATGTACAGTGTGATCTGGTCCCCTTTCACTTGATTCGTTTCTAAAACATTGACTGTCAGGAAGTTGCCCCGATTGCTGTCCTATGTCCTTGACCAAGGTTTGGCAGACATTTTCTGGGAAGGGCCAGATAGTAAATATTTTAGGCTGTGTGGGTGGCCAGCCTGTTGTTGCAGCTCTGCAGCCTACCTCCATAGTGCAAATGCAGCCATGGATGATATATACATGAGTGAGTATGGCTGTTTTCTATGAACACTGAAATTTGAACTTCATGTACTTTTTACAGAATATGATTCTCCTTTTGAGTTTGTGAACCAAAATGTAAAAAAGCGTCATGAACTGGCCATATAAAAACAAGGGCAAGCTGGATTTGGTAGCTGCAGTTTGCCAGCATTGCTCCAGACCATTTTTCCAGACAGCTTTCTCCCCCTGCCTGCCCCATAAGCCCCCTTGAAATTAACATCTTCAAAAACTAAGTTCATTGCCCCAGTGAGGTCAACTCTTCCTGATATTCTGATTTCTGTTCCCCTGGGAATGGTGAGACAGAAAAAAAAAGGGGGGGGGGCAAGAACCCCAGCTGAAGCCATGCTGGGCTGTTGTAACTCCTCATACCTGCTGGGCACATTCCTGCCTTTTTCCAGTTTCCACCCCACCCCTGTTCTCTCCACCACCAAACGTCTCTTAAGACTTGTGTCTACTCCGTGTGGCTGTTTCATCACCTCCCACTCCTCACTGCGCACCCCCTCCAATCTGGCTTCCACCCCGTTGTGCCACAAAAACAGCTCCCACAAAGGTCAGTGATGACCTCAGCGTTGCTAAATCCAAAGGACATTCTTTAGTTCTCATCTTACTTGCAATTGACACCGTTGACCACTCTCCCCTTCTTGAAAATTTTCCCTCTGACTCTGGCTGCCCTTTCTCTTTCTGCTACCGGGCTCTGACCTGTTGGAATTCCTAAAGGCTGAAGCCAGGGCCTGTTTACCTCCTCCCTTGAGCTACTCTTTTTGAGTGATCATGCATCTATAGCTCCTGTCCTGAACTCTGAGCTATAGCCCATCCATCTCTCTGCTGTTTACCTGACATCTCTTAGATGTCTTAAAGCCTCTCAAACTTCATATGTCCCAAACCAAAATCATCCATTCATGCAACTGTCCATTCAGTTAACAAGCAGTTACCAAGTGCTTGCTATCTGCCAGACATTGTACTAGATGCCAAGGACACAATTTTCAGTAAAAGGAAACAGAGTCCTGCCTTTGAAGGGGGCTTGCAGTCTGCGGGGGAGACACTTATTGACCACACCCTCACACATCTGCTTCCCTCTAACTCTTCTCTTTACTACAGTGGCCCTGTCCTGTTGTCCTTCCTCCCCTCTATAGGATAACATCAATGAAAGTATTTATAGGACTCTCCATTGTCTTAGAATAAAGAGTGGGAGATTCTCACCAAAACCCCACATGCCCCTGGTGGCTCTTCCGGCTTTGTCTCCACATACTGTCCCCCACCAAACCATGATCTGGCCTCCCTGGATTGTTCCAGACTCTCATTCTCATTGCACTTCTTTTCCACTTTGAAGCATGCTGCTCCATCAGATGGGAATACTGCAGTCTCCTTTCTCTGCCTGGCTGTTTCTGACTACCCCCTTGGGTCTCAGTTCTGCCATCACTTCCTCAGCAAGGCCTTCCCTGACTTCTCTGCTAGGTTAGAGGCTCCTGTGAGAGCTTCAGACAGATCGCTGCACCACTCCTCATGGCATTCCCACACTGCAATTTGTGTCCGAGGGTTTGATGCCTTAATTAATATTTGCCTTCCCACTAGTTCCCCAAGGACAGGGATTCTGTCTCTTTTTACTGAAAAATCTGTTTGCAGCAACTAGTACAATATCTCTCAGAAAGTAAGTGCTCAGTAACTATTTGTGAATTGGGTAGATACTTGGATAGATGGATGGATGCATGCCATTTCCCTATCTGAAGCATTTTTCCTATCCATCCTTCAAGGTCAGCTCAAATGCCACCTCCTACAGGAAGTCTTCCCTGATACTCTTGGTGGAACTTCACCTCCCTCTCATGTCCCTAAGCTCTGTGTATAACTCTGCCACAGCGTCGATTGCCTTTTACCTCGTGTTACTGTGTTCACAGCAATTGTCCTCGTGGTCCGAGTGTTTCCGGACATCCAGGACCAGTTTTGCTCATCTTTGTATTTCTCACTTGGCATGGTGCCTTAGACATGGGAGGCACTCAATAAATACTTGCAGAATTGATTTCTTTATATAGTCCAGGTTATTCTAACCCCGACAGTGATCCATCCTCAAAACATTATGTTGTAACCACAGATGGAGGCTGAGCAAGGGAAACTGTGACACTCCCACCTTTGTCATGTCTCTGCTCCTCTTGCCCTGGAGGTTACTAGCCACCCAAAAGTCTTCTCTCTCCCAAGCTCACTTCTAGATGCAATGTAAAATTTCTTTGTCCTCACTCACTATTACTTTCCTAAGTTGGTGGCAGTTTAGCAAGTTTATTACCAAGTTTCTTCAGTGCCTAGGGACCCATTTCATTCTGCCTGCTGCTTTGTTACATTTAATTTTTCTAAGAATTCCCTTACCTGTGTTTTTATCAACAGCTCTATTTACATGGCCTTAATTACTTCCTAATTGTGTATATCCATCGCTCACCTTTTCTTTTTCTTGCTGAAGTCTGATGACTAAAAGGAACACAGTAACTCACTCAACCTCCTTTCTTCCCCATCGTGATGAAAAGGGCTTTGAAAAAGTTGGAATAGCTCATATGGTATACCTGTTCCTGACATTATAATTTCACTTAAAAAATTGACATGATTCTGTTTTAGCACCCCTGGTGTTTTGCAATCCCCATTAAATTCAGTTATTACTGATCCCTACTTTGTTTCTGTTCCTGTCTGTACTTTCTTATGTACTGTGAGCTCCAATCTGCCTGGCGTTTTGGGAGACTAGGGTGTTCTGTTCAGTTGAATATTCTGGTTAGCCAAGTTGCCATATTGGTATATGTGGACCTCCCAATTTTCATAAAATTAAAAACACAATAAAATGTCTTTTACTATATTGCTAAACTAATTGCTTATGTTTTTAATAAAGACTTTATTTATTCAAAAACTAATTGTTTAAAGCAAAAAAGGTGCTTTCTTCGCACCAGATACTGTCTCAAGGGCTTAACAAGAGTTTCCTCATTTAATCCTGACAGCAATCCTACAAACTGGCTTCTATGCTAGGTAACCTGCCCAAGGCCACAGGACTCGGAGTAGGGGAA
This sequence comes from Vulpes vulpes, assembly GCF_048418805.1. NCBI lineage: Eukaryota > Metazoa > Chordata > Mammalia > Carnivora > Canidae > Vulpes > Vulpes vulpes. Next base: position 139,771,123 of record NC_132781.1, read on the forward strand.
TCAGGATTCCTGACTCCAAAGCTCTAAATTATCATAATGGAATTCTTGGTTTCTTTTCTCTGATGATCCAGAGAGCCCTCCTCAGTTGCTCCAGACTGTCATGAGGAGTACCACTTATGACTTTACCACAGCCCAGATGGTGTAGGAGTTTTTCCTGGATTGTCCTGCCTTCCTTCTTGCCTTCTGGTCTCCACAGGGGCTTTGAAATTCATACATTATAAATAGGTTCTAAGATTCTGGGCCCAAAGGACTGAGAATGGAGAGGTTGGCGCATTAAGAGTTGGTTTTAAATCTTAGTTCAAATCCCTTAAAAAAAAAATCTAAGAAACTTAGACTACACCTGATATGGGAGACCCGGATCAATCAGTCCATCAACAAATCTTTATTAAATGCTGCTGAATGCAAGGCCCCATGCTCAGGGCCGTGGGCAGCTATCTGAGTAGCTCTGGGTTTTACAGTAGAATTGTGATTTGCAGCTTTTGATGAAAAGGACTATTTATGGCATGCCAGAGCTTATGGGGCTTATGGCTGTTAAGTCTGTTTAAGCCTGCAACTGAGATTGAGGCTTTTTCTTGAGGGAAGAAGAAAACAAAACCAAGTACCCATCTCTTTGGAACTGTGTAAGTTGAGCTCTCATGTTATGACACAGTGGGAACTCAGCTGAAATTGGCTTCCCTGGGAAAAAACAATAAGCAGGAGGCTACTTGAGCTCACCATTTCTGCAGGAAGGGTAAGGATGAGATTAAAAAAAAAAAAAAAGCCCAACATTTTCATGGGATGTCTCAAGTACGCCCATATTTCCTTTAAATGACTCTGAACTTATCTTGCCATTTGGAAATGCTAAACGTTGGAAAGGGCAATTAACACGGGGACACATAGATGGGTTGAGAATGTGAGGAGTGTAGGGTGGGGAGGAGAAGGAAGGAACTGCTGCTTGCAGACACGGTATCATATGTACAGACTGAGTTTCAAAGATGAATAGGTAGTGGTAATGGTATGGAGGACACTGCACATGCAGAGAGCACTAGGGCAGGACAGAGAGACATTCCACTGGAGAGCCAGCTGAAGGTTTGGGGGACCACTGGTGTGACTAGCAGCAGAGTGCCACCAGGCAGGGAGGGCCCAGTGAGGTTTAAGACTTCTTTTATCTTCCAGACCCTACATCCCCTAAAGAGGGATCTGTGGATAAACCGTGAAGAGATGTGCATTGCTTTGTCTCCAGTTTGGCAGAGTGCTGGCTATATAATACAGTTTCATGGTGTAGCAGAGTTCCAGAGCTCAGCCTGTAGGCTCTGGAGCTGGACTACTTAGGTCTGAATCTTTACTAGCCGGGTGATCTGAGGCAAACGTCTTAATCTCTTGTGCTTCTGTTTCTTCATCTGTAAAATGGGGACATTGATGATACCGATTGTGGAGGGACTGCAGGAGGATCCAGTGAGAGAATACATGGAAACCGTTTAGGACAGCGCTCGGCACATAGCACACGCTTAGACAAGTGAGCTGCTGCTGTCACTTTAATAATAAAATATTCTCACTCCACAGTGTGGCTGTGAGGAATAGATTTAGGGGACTGGGGTTAGGCAAGTTTTAGGACTTTTAGCTACCCGAGAGAAGTTATCACACACTAGACAGGACTGGCCACAATGATATAAAGGTTCACTGTAGTCATATATGTCTGATGAAAATGATTTTCATTTTCACTTGTCTTTTGGGGGCAGTCTCACCATTATCTTTGACAACTAATTATAACACTGCAATCATACACAGAGAAAATCAGAAGCAAAGCAAAGAGAGTTTATCTTCCAACGGAGTACTCTACCTGTAGGTAATTTCAACTCTTCCAAACTGCCTTTATCCTCCCAGAAACAAACATGAGGGAAAGAAAATGGAATACCACAGATCTCATTGCTGGAGAGTGATTATGACTCAGAAAAATAGAGGTTGGAACCTCAAACGCATATGTCCTGGTGCCTTGAACATTTGGATAAATGACTGCTATGTGATGCACTATCAACATAAATATGTGTTCTAATGGTCATTGTATCACATCTGCATGAAGTGTGCTATGTCTGTGAGTGCTCAGTGTCCATAAAGCCCAAAGGAGATGTTTGGGGAGCAGCGTGAGTGGTCTGTTATTGTATGGAGAATGGGATGTGCTCCTCTGAAGTCACATTTCCTGCAGCTTTGCTGACAGGTTGGGATAGATATTGGGTGGGACAAGGTTAGTTCATGTATGTAATTTTGGAGACAGAAGTGCTGGCTGACCTCAGCTGATGGGTAGGAAAGAACTCTAAGGATCTTCTTCCAGGGCCCTCAGAGCTCGAGTGTGGTTGAGCGCATCCTTGAAGAGGTAGTACCAGGAAGGCAACCATCTTAAGAAGCTAGAGAGCTGCATTCATTGCCCTTGGAGGAGAAAGCTATACCCTCCATAGGGGAAGTTGGAACATGTCCTAGCCAGATCAGGAAGGAAGCATCCAGCTTCTGCCTAGGCTGTCCCCAGAGAAGCTAGGGCAAGCTACAGACTTTAGGAAGAAGTGGAAGAATATGGAAACAGACTTAACAGAAGACCTGTAATATCTACTAAGACCTTAACTTCTAGCAATAGAACCTGGTATAAAATGAGGGTCATTTGGATACCCAGGAAATGGAGCCTCTGACTCTAGTTAGTGCTGACATCAGTTGGTGTTGTCTGTTCATCCACTGTAGAAGTTTTATATGGTGCTTTGTGACCATAGCATCTGGAAATGAGAAGCATCTTGATCATGCTTCATCAACGGCTCCTGCCTACAATGTGAGAATGCTCTGGAGTTGTTCCATGCACAACCTGCACATCTTTATATGGTAGCCCTGGTTCTGTAGGACTTACTTCCTACATTTTGGGTGAAGGTTTAATAAATTAAACCTAAGTATAGAAAAGAGAAGTGTAACACCCATTATTTTCTCTCCCTTGTCAGAAGCATTGTGAAATTTACCAAAAGCAACCAGTTATGCCTTCTATTCACATCAGTGAGTGGTAACCAAGTATTTGTATAGTTTGCATTTAGGATTCATTTCTTAGGGGGAGGAATTTTACAATCATTTAACCTATAATTGATATCTCAAGTGAGATACTTTACCCTTGTGGAAATATCTACCTCTGGCCATTGCTCTCTCCACTGTGCTGACTCTTTCTACACGTTGACCGGGCTCTGAGATTTTCTTCATTTGGACCTCTTTGTTGTTGAGGGGCCCAGTAGTCTTGGAAGAGCCCCCCCCCGCCCCCCATGAGGCATCTTGTGGTCTAGAAACTCACTGTGGCCTCTCTATGGCAGTGTGGCCAATTCTCCTTAATTTTGCTTCAACTGTGTAGTAGGCCTGTGGCTCAGATGAAATTTGGCCAGCACTGGACTTTCTCATCAGCAGAGTAGGAAACAGTTGCCAGGACATTTTCTTTTTTTAAATTTTAGACCTTAAGCCATTAGGCTATTATTTATAAAAATTTCCTCAAACCAAAAACTCACCTCTGATTTTTTACCAGTTCCCAGGATATAGCCCTCATTACTATGATGCTTATTATGGAAAATCCATTCAATGAGAGTTCTGGCAAATTTGAAATACTCTATTTCCTTTATCAGACTGGGAAACATGTCTGGGCACCATCTCTCTCACCTTGTTTGGTTTGGTCCGTCTTTGCTCTAAAAAACCCCAGCATCAGTGGGGGCTGAGGAGGCTTGTGGTAGCACCTGTAGGGACTGGTGATCCCAAGCTGCGCAGCCCTATGCTGGGGCCACAGGGCTTTGGATGAGACCTTAAGTCCTCTCTTTGCCCCAGCTTTTGAAATGAACTCAGCTCTGGTCTATCCAGGGATCTGCATTATTGTGTCTTTAAATAATAGCTCAGCTGCATGGGCTGGCTGCACAGACTCTGAAACGTTCATATCTGGTGCCTTGGCTTTCTTTTGTGTAATTAAAAAGAAAAAAAAAGCAAAGCTTTGATACCCCCTGAAGCAAAGTACTATAGAAATACAAGGCTTTTCCTCTCACTTTAGGGAAATACATGCAAAACTCCAGACCCATTATTTCAGATGCTTGCATTTTTTTTTCCTAAAACAAGAAGTCTATCAGATTTCTTTTCTGTCTTCAACTTAATTTGATCTCCTCATCAAAAAAATCATTAATGCCCAATTTTTATTTTAAATTTGCAGGAGTTTGTGCTTGAATAGAGACAACTTGGGTAGCCATTCAGAAGACACATGACCTGCCCCAAAACGATATACTGTCAACAGAATAGCAACCATAGAACCAATACATAAAAAGAAAGGAGAAAACCCTTCTGGTGTATTGAAGTACAGGGCAGTACATTTTGGAAGCAATCATAAGGATATTAGGTGGCATGTCAGGTGTGTATAGTGCTTGGGCCAGAGAGGGGGATTCCAACTTTTGTTTCATCAGCATGGGCAGTCTGCCTGTACGAGGTGGACATTCCCCGACTCCTTCTGCAGATCACCATTTTGGACATTAGGTCTCTCCTTCCTTTACTCTCTTGTAGTTCAGTTCCTATTGCTTCAGGTTGGGATCATTGTTGGATGCGGGCTGACAATCCTGTTACTGGCTGGCAGCCAAAGCTCAGCTGTTTCCTTTGTCAGGTTCTGTTGCACCCACACCAAGTTGGATATAAAAGCCCAACAAGTGTCAATGCAGGGCTGATGGTGTCTTTTTATTATATGGGGGGCTAAAGTGAGAAACTGGAAGGCAGAAGACATATGGATAAATGTGGCAGATTGAGTATGTCCTATAACTGCTCCTCTCTCCCCAAGCTCCACTAAAATGATGGCAAAGCAAAGGTATAAACCTATAAAGGCATAGAAAAATGGGAGGAAAATTACATTGAACAAAAAAGACACATAGAAGTGTCTTTGGGACATGAAAAGTGGAGGGCTGGGCACCGTCTTGGCAAAGTAATGCCCACAGAGGGAAAAGCTAAGAAGAAGCAAACCAACTAATATCCAGGGACAATGGGAAGGCTCAGGAATTGGAGGCACCAACCAACTCTCAAAGCTGGGAAAGGATGGGAAGTAATAGAGGAGGATAGGCCAAAGATTTATCTTGGAAGGTCTCTCTTCCCAATCCAAACAGCCAGACCACTGTTCCTCTCCTCTCTGGTTGAAGATTTGATTCCTGGGGAATTGAGCCAGAGAGAATTCAGATTGAGGGAATAGCAGAGAGCATCCCTAAGTTGGATGGAAAATAGGGGATGAGATCTAAGTGTTCTTCCTGGGGGGCTCCTAGGATGCTGACCTGTATGTGCCCACTCCCTCCAAGCCAGGATTAGAGCACTCCAGACACATAGATTTCCCCAACTGGGAAGTCACAGATTCTGTGGGGAATCCCACAATGAAATGGCTGATCCCTTGCTTAAGAACTCCATGGTGAAGCCACCACCCAGTGAGCCCTGCACTTGGATATCGAAATCTCAATTACTTTGGAGTGCTTTTTTCATATGTGAACAGACAGCCGAAGATCAGCAGGAATAAATCACACCCTAGAATTGGTAGCCTAAGAGAGATGAGAAGATAAAGTGGCTATGGGTGGAATAAGACCAGGATGTTATCAAAGGAAATGCAGCAGAAATAAAATAGCCAGAGAATGGGGTCAGAAGAGCAAATTGAGGAATTTGCACAGAAAATAGAAAAAAAAAAAAAAGACAAAAATACAGAAGATAGAGAAAATGATACCAAGATTGGAGAATTACACCAGGAGGTCTAGCGTTTGACAGTCAACTACCCAGGGGTTTGGCCATTTTTGTGCCATAGACCCTCTGGCAATCTGGTGAAGCCTTCTGACTCCATCTTAGAATAATGTTTTAAAGTGCATAAAATACATAGGACTACAAAGGAAGCCACTTACATTTAAATATAGTTGTCAAAATATTAGCCAAACAGTGATACAATAATATATGTGCTTTTTATGAGCACATTAAAAACAAGATCTAGAGGTGGACTACTGTAATTTTGAGGTAGTGATGAGTGTAAAAGTTATTTCCAGTTCTCTACATCAGTGTGATGTGAGCCGCTGGGCTGAGCTCACTGTAGACAGGGTGTCCTGGGAGACAAAACCTGGACAGTTTCAGAGGGCTTCCCATTTGCTGCTTGGAAGTACATCCCTAGTCTTGACATTGCCCCTGCCTGAAGTTATTTCCAACTCCTCCCCTTCATCTTGGCCAATGGGTCTTGTCTTTGCTGGGGAAGTGAGCCATCTATCTTCCTGTTTCTCCCTTCCATGGGGCCCTAGAGCAGCTGTCCCTCACAGTGCCAGGCTTCTCTCACCACACCTCTGGGCGAAGAATGGTGTTGCATCCTTGAACACAATGGCTCATCCATTTGACACAGAACCCAGGCTGATTGGGGGCCTCCCAAGGAATCTTGTGATTGGAGGTGGAAGGCTAGTTTTTCTTAGTTTTAAATCATTAAGGGTTTGTGTCTGGAGTTGCTAGGAGCTATTTTTCCTGATATGTGCAGAGAAATTTTATGATGTAAAAGAGAATGAGATTAAAATAGAGACACAGCAAGATTGAGGAGAGAAGAGAAGAGAGAGGGTGTGATGTGAGATGAACATGTCTGGGATTCTGATATAAGGGGAGAGGGAAGGGAGGGGAGGTGGGGAGGGGAGGAGAAAAAAAACATTTTCTAGATCTCTAGCGGTTTGCACTTTCTGTCTGGGGCTTTTTGTTCCTGGAACTCTTCATTCTGTGAGCCACTCCGGTATCCTTCCCATCCATGAAAGCCAACACCTCTCTTCTTGCCTAAGCCATTTTGAGTTGACTTTCTTTGTGACTTGCAACTCAAAGGGTCCTAACTACCTGTTGGGGTCCTGCTGGCATTACTGAATGTCAGGATTTGCATATAGAATCCCTTTCTCTCCCTGGTGAAGCTTCTGCTGCTTGATAGCACACAATGCCCTCAGGCACCCTCTGAACCTCACAATGTCCTTACTGGGGCCCTTCTTGGGCACACTGTGCATAGAGCTATGCCTTGACCATCTCTGATTCCAAACTAATTATTCACTTATTCAGCAAGTGTTTATTGACCATAAACATGGTGGAAGTCTAGCAATCAGTAGAATGGAAATAAAGCCACATCTAACTAAGAAGCAATGTAAAAGTAATTCATTTTTTCAATCAAAAGCAATGGGAGATCAGAGGAAGTAGTAGCCATTGTGAGCGGAGCGTGGAGAGCCTCCATGGGTTTTATAGAAGGGCTGGGAAGCAGGATTGGGGCATGCAATGGAAGCAAAATATGTGAGCTCAGTGGAAGGTATTGAAACTCCAGACGGAAGAGGCTCAAACAATCACAGCAGAAGGCCGGACTTGCAAAGTGCTATGAGGAGGCAGAAACAAGGTGCTGGAGCAGCCCATCCTTTCATGGCCCTGCTGTCCACTTTGAGTTTGAGTGTTAATTCTTGGAGGAAGGCTCTACACTTTGGTATTTCGACAGTATGAGGAACCTTCAATCCTCTACCCAACTGATTGGCTAAGGAAATAATTTCAGGCCTAGGGAGATGGTGAGTTCGTTGCCTTAGGAACCCAAGAGTCTTATTGTCACTGTGCATAGTGCTCCACACTAAGGCTGGCACTGCCTCTGTGGCTGTAATTGGCTGGGTCTGGGTGAGGCTAGTGAGCCATGGGCTGCCTGGAGGAGGTGATCAGCAGCATGCCTGCCTTCCTGGGCAGGAAACTGCCTTCTGCTCCTTCTCTTCCTACAAGTGGAATTTTCCATGGGAAGATGGAAACATGGCTTTCCCCCATTGATAACATTTCTCTTGATACCATTTTAGTGGGCTGAGATGGGTTGGCTTCTTATGAGATGAGAAAGAGAACTGTATTTTTAGCTGGCTCTAGGGAGGAAAGATTCAACCTATTTTCTGTGTGTGTGTGTGTGTGTATATATGTGCGTGTGTGTGCACACACACGTGCACATGCATATATATCTCCCCAGAAAGCTTTTTCCTGTAGAATAATTTGTTGCAGGTAGATCAGATCACTTTCCCAACATCTCTTGAAACTAAACTACCCTGAACAGGGTATTGAGGTTTTCTGTTCTTTTTTTAAAAATTTCCATTACTCTTAGAGTTTCAACAAGATAATCAAGTCAGTTTTAAAATAACTTGGATAATCAAACCTCTTTCCCTTCAGCCCAGACCTCAACTGTAGCAAATATGAACCTGCCAAATATCCTCTACCCCCACCTGGATTTCCAAGTCCTAGAAATCGGTTATTGTATGTCCTTGCCTGGAAATACTAGAGATGCTTGCAAGTGTTAAAAGTAAAAGGAATGCCTTTGATACCTAGCAGAAGGCCCACGTCCTTCAGAAAGCTTCCTGACCATGCCAATATTCCTTCACCTCTTCTTGAGAATCAAGGACAACGACGACGACGACAATGATGATGGTAAATGCAACTTATTGGTAACCTGTTATGGTCCAGGGTTCTATGTGTATTATCTCATGATAATCCCCACAAAGACCTTGTGATGCAGGAGTACTAATAATAATGATAATAATTATAACGATGGTGACAATATAATGATACTGATAATGATGAACTAGAGGCATGTTTTTTGTAAAAATTTAAGTTCAGTTTAGTTAACATACAGTGTATTGGTTTCAGGGATAGAATTTAGTGATTCATCAGTTGCATATAACACCCAGTGCTTATTACATCAAGTGCCCTCCTTAATGCTCATCACCTAATTACCCCATCCCCCTACCCCTTTCCCTCCAGCAACCCTCAGTTTGTTTCCTGTAGTTAAGAGTCTCTTATGGTTTACCTTCCTCTCTGTTTGTATCTTACTGTATTTTTCCTTCCCTTCCCCTATGTTCATCTATTTTGTTTCTTAAGTTCCACATATAATTGAAATCATATGGTATTTGTCATTATCTGACTTATTTCACTTTGTATAATACCCTCTAGTTCCATCCATGTCATTGCAAATGGCAAGATTTCATTCTTTTTGTTGGCTGACTAGTAGTCCATTGTATATCTGTATCACATTTTCTTTATCCATTCATCTGTCAGTGGACACCTGGGCACTTTCCATAGTTTGGCTATTGTGGACATTCCTGCTATAAACATTGGGGTTCATGTGCCCCTTCAGATCACTATGTTTCTATCTTTTGGATAAGGCTGGGTTGTAGAGTAGTTCTATTTTTAACTTTTTGAAGAACTTCCATACAGTTCTTCAGAGTGGCTGTACCACTTTGCATTTCCACCAACAGTGAAAGAGGGGTCCCCTTTCTCCACATTCTTGCTAACCTCTGTTGTTTCCTGAGTTGTTCATTTTAGCCACTCTGACCAGTGTGAGGTGGTATCTCATTGTGGATTTTTTGGTATTTCCCTGAGTGATACTGAGCATTTTTTCATGTGTCTGTTGGCCATTTGTATGTCATCTTTGGAAATGTCTGTTCATGTCTTCTGCCCATTTCTTGACTGCATTTTTTGTGGTTTTTTTTGGGGGGGGGGTTGAATTTGATAAGTTCTTTATAAATTTTGGTACTTGCCCTTTGATATGTCATTTGTGAATATCTCCTCCCACTCTGTAGGTTGCCTTTTAGTTTTGTTGATTACTTCCTTCACTATGCAAAAGCTTTTTACCCTGATGAAATCCCCGTAGTTCATTTTTGCCTTTATTTCCTTTGCCTTTGGAGATGTGTCGAGCAAGAATTCACTGTGGCTGAGGTCAAAAAGGTTGCTGTTCTCCTCTAGGATTTTGAAGGATTCCTGTTAGAGGCAGACTTATCATGAAGCTAAAAAAGCTTAAATTTTAAGTTTCAGGGTTTCTTACTTGCATGGACCCCATTCAAGGACCCTGAAGAGGCCCCAACAATGTTTAATATGGTCACATGTTTTGTAAATTTTGGAAAAGTAAAATCTTTTAACTGCAGTCAGTTAAGACTGCTGTCTATTTTTATGCCAGTGCCCACTTTGTCACCATCCCCTTGGTTTGAGTGGCTCTGTCTGTAGTGGTCATTGGCATGTTTAGGATGCACCTAAGGGGAAGTTGAGTTTGGAATGCATTAGCTTGGGTTCAGTGGGTGTACTTAAGAGGTGTTCAGTTAATTCACAATCTAGTTGAGTTGTGCCATCTAAGAATACTCCCACTGTCCTCTGAGCCAAGTCATCCAGTGTAAAGAACAAAGCTACTGAGGATAAGTAATAATGCGTGTTGACTTTTCAAAGTTACTTAAGGTGAGTCACTTCACAAGGAAACCTGAAATGCCTTGAAATCTTAGCTCATATATAGAAGAGACTTATTTGAGATTTTTCTCTGTTTGATCATAATCCTAAAATTTGACATATCACTATAAATAAGAAGTTGTAAAGTGGAAAGAAACTTTTCTCAACTATCAATAAGAGAAAAGAAAATTTATTCAACTGTGTAAGAGCAAAGGCTGAATTTTAGCTTTTTAGTCTTTCAATAGAAAATATCACAAAATTATTGTTGAATGAGGGGATGACTAAAAAATGTGAAAATGTAGGAAAAAGTATCCGATAGTATATCAGATGGTTAACTAACAAAAATATTATAGTCTAGACTTTGTAATGTTTTTGGTATTTTTCAGCTTTTTAGAGTTTTGTAATTTGTTGTGTTCTCTTTTATCATTCTAAATAATCATTTTCATACCTAAGTTTGTATTCATTATTCTGAATTTTTTTCTTAAAGAGGGACCCTAGAATGATGGAAGTATCAGGCTACACAAAGGCTGGGCTCAGTCTGGAGAAAACTCAGGGAAGTCAGAGATAAGCGATTTCTCCTTTTTATCAGGCCAACCATCTGGCAAATCAATGGATATTCTTTGTTTCTCATATGTGTTCAATCTCATATCAATGGTAAGAAAATGGTATTAAGATTTTCTGGTCATCAAATATTCATTACTGTGAGCAGTACCAAAGCTATTTTAAATGATAAGGTTCTAGAAAAATCTAGAAAAGTTTTGAGGGGCTAGGAGAGATTATACTCTGACTTCTCCAGTGGTCCGCAAGTTGCTTTTTTTCTGAGATCACAATTGGGTACTGTTGAGACTGTCCATGTCTGCAAAAAGGAGAGTATACCATTTTTCCTCAGGGTTTCAGTGGGAGAGAAGCATCCCCCTTCATCAGTTATTGACTAGGGAAGCGCTTGGAGTCTTTGGGAGGGATGGCAGAGCATTCATGCAGTAGGCAACTCACACAGTTGTCTACTGGCGTAAATAAGGCTGGCCTTACAAATATAGAGGTTCCTGCACACAGAACATAAATATAAAGGAAACAGTAGAAAAATCTATCCAAGAATGTGCTTCCCCATTACCAGTCATTGAAAATTCTTATATGAGAAAGTTTCTTGGTTTTTAAGTAAACTCTTAAAATGCGAACTTGGCTAATAGATGGCCTTCTTCCCACAATTCAGAGAGGAAATGAAGTTGACAGACATTTCAGCTTTCCCCTGATAAATTTCCCTTACAAGTTCAGCAATGGCAAGTGTTCAAACATTAGAGAAAGGAGGGACTGGGCATTTTGACCTCTTTTCCCTCGTTTTACCTGTTTTCAGTTCATTGCTATGCTCTAACCAGTTGGAACCACAGACCAGTTCTCTAGCATATATGAGAAAGGCAAGTTTTGTCATCCGTCCTGTCGTCCCCTCACTTTCAGGTCCATGTCACCAGTGAGTAGATGATCCCTTTTATAATTTTATGACTATATGTGGTCAGGTTGAATCATCTTAGTACATATCAAATAAATATCCAGACCTCCCCCCGCAAAATAAGCAGATTTCAGATGGACAGACCCCCACAACTGAAGGTTTTCATAATCCACTGGGCCCACTTAGGTGAAGGGCATGTAATTTAGAAATGCCAAGTGTGTAAAGAAGCCCTTTTTCTCTCTTAATCTTAAGATGGTTAAAAGCATGGACTCTTAACCAGATAACCAGTCATTTAACTTGCTAATTTATCTTAAGAAAATTGCCTTCTCTCTCCATGACTCAGTTTTCTCATCCATGAAATGGGTAATGTGATACTCCGCTAGTCAACTGCAAGTTTGTTCTCAGATCCATCCCTGTACTTCCTTTGCTTTCTTCTGTATCACAGGGAACTTGTTTCCAATGATCCTTTGCCCTCTGCCTTTCATGCCAATTCTTTCAGTAGGAGGCCTTGACAGAAGATTGCTTGGAAATGCAGCCAGGGGAAGAGAGAGATCAGGGTATTCCTACCCCAATCTTTTTTTTTTTTTAAAGAGATCTTATTTATTTATTCATGATAGACAGAGAGAGAGAGAGAGAGAGGCAGAGGGAGAAGCAGGCTCCATACCGGGAGCCCGACATGGGACTCGATCCCGGGACTCCAGGATCAAGCCCTGGGCCGAAGGCAGGTGCTAAACCGCTGAGCCACCCAGGGATCCCCCTTCCTACCCATCTATTTCAGCTTCCTATGAAGAGCTCTTAGCAGTTGTGTCTCCTCTGTGGCTCCAGAGCCCACCAGGTAGTTCCTTCCTCCACAGTCTCAGCTCCTACGTGCAGTCCTCATGATAGTTCTAGATCTTGCCAGTTGGCCTCAACCTTTGGGCACTAGAAACACTAACCCCTCCTGTTGTCTCTCTAGCTCCAGGGTTGGTAGCAGTTTCCCATTTTTGCTACTCTGTGAGTGGCTTCTCACAGCCCCCTGTTTGGCCCCTCAGTGATTCTGTCACACGCATAACTAATTCCCTGAATTCAGCTCCTTCTGTTTGAAAGACCTAGAGTGGTTTCTTTTTCCTAGATGGACCCTGAAGTTGCAGATACCAAATCCACAGGGCAATCATGAGGATTGAGTTAAGGTCTACAATTTTTTAGTCTATGCCCTGGAAAATAGCTATGGTAGCTCTCAACATTACCTTCTCAGCAATGATTCTGAGAGCACAGTATATGGATTATTATTATTATTATTTTAATCTTAGTGGTTACAATATGACATCACTTAAAGCAGAAGGATCTGAAATGGACACGCCTGCCAGGGAAGACTATGGAGTGCCTCTAGCTCATGTGCAGTTTCCAGTTTCCATAGAAACCAAGCAAAGGAAATTTGCTAAAGGAAGCCTAGGAAAGAAGTAGATTCAGGTCTGTATGATTATGTCTCAAACCCTTTAACACACAGCAGACTCTCATTACTATTATCTTATTGTCTCTTGAATATCTTTTTCTTATAAGATGCAATAGACTCTTTCTGTGTAGAGGATGACACAAAGTATAGGATTTCTTTGCCACAGCACTTTCTGTATCATATCCCTAATAGGAATGCTTCTGAGGCCACTGTTATTATGTTTATCTGCCAAATTGCTGGGTAAACCCAGCTTTTGCCATTCTGTGAATATTCAGAGATTGTTTCTTGTCTGCTGTTAAGATACAGGAGCAAAGAACCAAAAATACTAATTTAAGCAAAATCCTAGAATGGAGACAGGCAAACTGAAATCCCATTTAACATCCTGGCAATGAGACCTCAACTAGAATGGAAATATTAAATTCTCCTGCATAGAGAAGGGGTGGAGATTCTTGGGTCATTTGATTACAATCAAATTCCTTGGAATCCCTCTTTAGCCATCAGAGTCAGAGGCAGGAATGAGAGAGACAACTCCAAGTCAGACCTGCCAGAATTTGATCTATAACCAGGCAATCATGCCTCAATTTCCAAGCAATTTTAAAATCTTTTCTTTAAAATGCCTTTGAGAGGAAGATACTGAAGGAATGAGAGGGGAATGCAAGCAACTAGGATCCAAGGTGAACTTCACTACTTTTCTGTGCAAAAGGAGGCTTGCAGGTGTCCACCAGATGACTCCTGGGGTACTGGCAAGGCTGGGGTTAGTTATGATTGCTTCTTGTATAATGGCCTCCCTTGGATAGTTCAGTGCACTCTTAGCACAGAGTAAATAGAAACAAGCATGGAGGATAAATCCCTGTACAATGATGAGAAAAAAAATATATATATTCACACACACACACACACACACTTTTTTTCTTGGTTTCTGCTCCTATTTCCTGACACAGAGCTTCTAAAACCCCTTTAAATAGGGGTGCTAGGAGAAACTTTTGTTCTAACATTTAGTCTTTGACCCTGGCTCCTGATGCTCCTAAGACCTTTGTAATTTCCTGAGTGATAGGAGCGTTTGACAGTAAGCTCCTAAATCCCTTGGAATTTCCTGGGTGATAAGAATATCTTTTGTTGTAATAAGGAGCTCTTGGTGGGCTCCAGGATGGGGGCTGGTCACTAGAAAGACCAAGCCATGATTCAAAACTTGAAATTTTCAGTTCTGCTTTCCCCCATTTCCTGGAGAAGGAAGAGGGAAAGAACCTGGAAATGGAATTAATAATCAATCACGCTTATATGATGAAACCTTCATAAAAATCCCAATAGTGTGGGGTTTGGAGACCTTCCAGGTTGATAAACACATCCATGTTCCGGGAAGCTTTCACACCCCAACTCCACAGGGATAAAAGCTCCTGCACCTGGGGACCCTTCCAGACTTCATCCTATGTATCTCTTCATCTGGCTGTTCATCTCTATCCTTTATCATATCTTTAATTATATAATAAGTGGTAAATGTGTTTTCCTGAGTTTTGTGAGCTGCAAATGATGTAATCCACAGAGGGAGTCATGGGAAATTCCTATGTGTAGCAAAGTCAGGCAGAAGTTGTGGATAATCTGGGCACCCAAGATTTGCAGTTGGCATCTGAAGTAGCAGGCAGTTTTGTGGGACTAAGCCCATAACCTGTGGGGGTCTGTGCTAACTCCTGTTAGAGTCAGAATTGAACTGGTGTTCAATTTGCTGGTGTCACCAAAAATTGCTTGGTGTAGGGAACCTCTGCTCTTCTAGTGTTAGATATGCTATGAATGTGGTAGTAATGTGAAAGTGGAAAAGAAACACAGGAATGTGGTTTTTTCATTACATTTCTCTTAAATACATGTGATTGGATTGCAGCATGGAGGATAGGATGGCAGAGAGGAATGAGCTCTAGGTTTGGAAGTTCTAGGTATTTAAAGCTCTGGGGCCATCTTAGTTCTGCTACTTTCGAGCTATGTGATCCTAGGCAAATCGCTTCACTCATTCATGTATTTCTCACAAGGAGCTTGGGACAAAGAGTATATGAGTCAGTACAAAACATTGCCAAAATTAGAAAAGCATGCTTGTGAGTAAGCACATGATACACATAAAAATACCAGAACATCCATCAATCAGCATTTATTAAACACCTACTCTGAAACCGCTATTACTATAATAATGACATGGTGAAAACAACGCAGACATCTTTTCCACATGGGCTGGCCATGAAAGTGTGTGAGAGAAAGCTAATGTTTCCGTGATGGCAGTAAATAGGAACTCCAGATCAGAACCACAAACTCAGTGCTTCCTACATGGCCTCTCTCAAGCCTGCACTTGGTAGAGCCCCTCCAGTCATGTCTTATTGGTCTTGTAAGGGTTAGTTTTACACCCATGGTTTCTGTGACTGCAGACAGTGTTGTTGCAGTAAAAGCATCCTGCATTTCTCCCATGCCTCTTCTTCCTAGCAGTAGCCTGAAATTCAAAAGCTTTCTCACTGCACTTTGATTTTTATAGAGGGACAGGTCTTCACCTTATGGTTGAGGTAAAGAATACAGAATATAGGGATAAAGGTTTCCATCAGGCAGGCCTTGATTACCATGGCATCCAGATGACCACTTAAGTCATTCCAGGGAGAGTCATCCCAAAGGGAACAAGGGGACTCTCAAACATGCTATCATTTATGTTTCTTCATTGCAAAGTTCTTCACAATTGCCAATGAGCTAATCCTCCCAACAGGCCTGAGGAGGCAAATCAATACTATTATCCCTTTTAGAGCTCAATATTATTATCCACTTTAGGGCTCATTATCTTATCAGCCCAATTACTTCATCTTTAAAGTCTCATAATGTCCTGTCAAAGCAATACCCCATTTTGTGATGGTAAGTCTTTGTTACCTGTAAAATGCTGGATCTGCTCTCCCAAGAGAGGCTGGAGCCAGAGTAGGTGTTACAAGAGACATCATGGGGCAGCATTCTATCAACATTCAGGGTTACTTGAGTATGAGGATTCTGAGTAACAGGTGCTGGGCAGTGATCCAGAGGCCAGTACCATCTGCCCACTGACTGGGTGACCTTGGGAAAGTAGCTTCTTCCTGGGATTCTTTTTGTGCATCTGTAGAATGGACATCAGAGTAATTCCCATCTGTCCTTCCACTTCTCTTTTCTCTTACACAGAGTTGTTAGAATAAAAGGAGACCTTAGCTGGAAATATCCTTGGGAAGGAAGTGCAGTAGAGAAATATAAGAGACGATAATGATGGTTTATATCAAAGCAATGATATCAACCACGTTGTTCTTTGTAAATATTTGGGCCCGAAAGCACTCAGTGGGTTCAATATCATGTCTAGGATGGCTGGTTTCAGTAGGATGAAAATCTGCCCATGTCAAAGATGAAGAAATTAAGACTTGCTTGAAGTCACCCAGAGGGATAACTGGCAAGGTCTAGAAGATAGAGTCAAAGGTCTCTTGTAAGGTGAAAATTCATACCAGTTTTCCTCTGACTCTCTCAGGAAACCAAGGTGGCTGGTCACCCACATCTGAGATGGAATCCCCATGTCTGTATCCTCCCTAGACTGAGCAGATCCAAGTGAACTATGACCAACTTTCTCATGTACAGTTCACCCAAGGGTGGGACAGAAGATTCTTGGTCAATATGTGGTGGGTGATGCCTGAATTTCAGAATCTTCAGTAGTTACTGAGCTCATTTCCCATCATCAAGGCCATCATAAAAACCTGGAGGAAGAGAACTTTATAACCTCTGTGAGGAGATGCCCTGAGGAATAAAGGGGTCAGAGTTCACCTTCAGTAATGACCTGCTTTCCTCAGGTTGTCAGTCTCTGCCTTCAAAGACCAACTTTAGGGCCCTGACCCTACCCAGCAGCATTGTCACATCTACACTGAAAAATCCACCTGGGCTGTACATGTATCATTATGTGATCTTGTTCTCTCACTAGGAAAGTTCAGGTACCTTATCCGAAGGACAAGAAATATTTAGGATCCTAACTACATTGCCAATATGAACACAGTATGTAGTTGGTGTTCTCCACCTTTATTCTAGAGGTGTCCTTATGTATATGGCTTAGTCCAAAGTCATGTGATCATTTGAAGGTAGTATTTTGACTTGTGTGGTCTCAAGTGGGAATTTGAGGTCCAATCTGCACTATAGATGGAGGGACCTCTGGGGCAGTAAAAGAGGCACCTCATATGAATTCTAATGAGGCACTTCCTATGTAAAGCAAAACAAGCTCCTCATTTTCCTTGGGTATGCAGAGAAAATGTATATGACTAAGTAAAGGTAAAGTTCTCATGGGAAGGTAGTTGAGGAAAGGCCAAGAGAGTTCTCTTAGTTTATTAGTCCCTGAACCTTGGCATTGCCATCCCTCCGGACCTCTATCCTGGAAGTGAGCTTTCAGGGTCCCTAATACAGAGTCCCTAGCCCAATATCAGAACCTTCCTGAAGCTGACTCACTAAGGGTAGCTGGGAAGTTCAAGGTGTAGGATCCTAAGGGCATAGCAAAGGCACCTGTTGCCCAGGCAATGCTGGGAGCCCCAGGGGAGGAGAGGAGGTGGAAGGAAAGTGTGAAGTGATAACTTGGGGTCAGCAGGTAACACAAATTTGCATTTGCAGGTGAGCTTTTCATTTCCAGTGGGTAGTTGGGGAAGGCAAGACAGTGATTCTAGATGTTTGCACAAGTTGTGTCATGACCAGACACAACTGAGGAATCAGGACCCTGGCAAATGGATTCTCATAGACCTGGACTTTTTACCCTTTTAGTGCCATTAGCCTGGCAGTTTGATGAGACCTGTGAATTCCTTCCTAGAACAGTGTTTTTCAATGCCTAAAACAGAATACAAAGGATCACAATGATATTAAAATATAGTTATCAAAATGTTTTTTAAAACCCTAAAAATAGGCAATATAGTAATATGTGTGCCTTTTTTAATGCTTTTAAAATAAAATAAAATGGTGGATCTAATAATGCCCTAACTTTAAAATGATGATGAAAGTAAATGGTATTTCAAGAATACATAACAACTATAATGTTATGAAAATATCTGTGATTTCTATTGACGACAGTCACAGGTACATACTGTGTATACCACTCTGGTTCATTGCCTTCGATTCATAGTCGAAGTGATTGCTAACTTTCAGCTAAAGCAGAAGTCAGCAAACTTTTTTTCTGTAAAGGGCCAGATAGTAAATATTTTAGACTTTGCAGGCCATATGGTCTCTGCTGCAGCTATTCGGTACTGTTGATGTAGCATGAAAGTAGCCACAGATAATATGTAAATGAATGTGTGTGGCTATGTTCCAATAAAACTTTATTTATAGACAGAGAAAGTTGAATTTCATATAATTTTTACAAGTCATGAAATATCATACTTCTTTTGATTGTGTTTTCCAATCATTTGAAAATGTAAAAAAATCCAAAACATTGTAAGCTCACAGGCTGTGAGAAAACAAGCAGTAAGCCAGGTTTAGCCTGTGGGACATGGTGTGCCAACCTGTGAGCTCGAGAGTAATGAGAATTAAAGATGCTCCATTTTTTATACACTCCGGGTGAAGAACTGCCATTCTAGAGGAGAATGGGGGAAAGTGGAAGATCACTGCCATGGTCTGAATGGTCATTATCTCCTCAAAATTCGTATACTGGAAAATCACTACCCAAGCTAATGGTATTAAGAGGCAGGGCCTTTGGGAGGTGATTAGGTCATAAGGGCAGAGCCCTCATGAATGAGATTAATGCTCTTTTGAAAGAGGTCCCAAAGGGCTAGCTCTTCCTCCTTCCTTTTGCTATGCAAGGATATAGTGAGAAGTCTACAGCCTGGAAGAGGGCCCTCACCTGACCCTGCTGCCTCCTTGATCTTGCACTTTCTGTTGTTTATAACAGGCTACCCAACCTATGGCATTTTGTTATAGCTACTTGAACAGAAGAAGATAACCAACTATAACAACTAAGACAACCACAGATTGGAAAGCTCATCAGAAATCCAGGTTCAAGGGCAGCTCGGGGGGCGGGGGGCTCAGTGGTTTAGCGCCACCTTCAGCCCAGGGCCTGGTTCTGGAGACCCGGGATTGAGTTCCATGTCAGACTACCTGCATGGAGCCTGCTTTTTTGCCTGTGTCTCTGCCTCTCTCTCTCTCTCTCTCTCTCTCTCTCTCTCATGAATAAATAAATAAAATCTTTAAAAAAGAAAAAAAGAAAAGAAATCCAGGTTCAAGAGTAGCCCAGTTTAGTGAATTGATGAGGCAAGGGGAAGTGCAATGCTGAAGGCTTCCTGGAACTCCACACCAGCCTTGCAAGAGCTGACTTCTTGGGAAACTGGCTGGGAAACATAGGTGGACATTTCCATTGAGTGGTGGGTAGAGGCCACTGAAATGCTATTGCTATGATGGGATCCATGGTTTAGTAGCCAGCCTATCTCTGCCAAGCACAGGGTCTGACACACAGCAGGTACTCAAACACTGTGTCAAATGAATGAATGGAGCCATGTGGGGTCCATGGCTGGTGTCAGCAGGAGATGCCCTTTTAGGAGCTGGGTAAGACAAAGGCAAAGAAGGGATTGGTGATGGTCACTATCTTTTCCCTGAACAGGGCTGTGATGTGCAAGTCAGGATCCTCTCATTCTTAGTGCCAGCTGCATAAGGTTTAACATTTATTTACTTGTACTCTGTATGTGTCTTTTTATTTATTTATTTATTTATTTATTTATTTATTTATTTATTTAGTGTGTGTGTGTGTGTCTTCATATTTAAAGTTTCTTGTAGTCAATATATTAGTTGGATCTTTTTAAAAAAATATTTTATTTACTTATTTGAGAAAGAGGACAAGGAGAGGAGAGGGGCAGAGGGAGAGGAAGAAGCTCCCTGCTGAGCAGAGAGCCCCGCACAGGGTTCCATCCCAGGAATGGACCCCTGGGATCATGACCTCAGCTAAAGCGATATGCTTAACCAACTGAGCTACCTAGATGCACCTTGATCTTTCTTTTTCTTTCGATACATTCTGACAACAGAGCAACCTCTGTCTTTTAATTGGTGCATTTAGACCATTGGTTTTCAAAGTGATTATTGATGTGGTCAGGTTAATATTGACCATATTTGTTACTGTTTTCTATTTATTTTCCCTGTTCTTTGTCCCTATTTTTGCATTCCACTCTTTTTCTGCCTTTTATGTTTTTTTTTGTTTTGTTTTGTTTGGTTTGTTTTTCTAAGTAGGCTCCATGCCCAGCATGGAGCCCAATACAAGGCTTGAAATCAACAACCCTGAGATCAAGACCTGAGCTGAGATCAAGAGTCAGACACTCCACTGACTGAGTCACCCAGGAACCCCAATTGAGCATTTTATATGATTCCATTTTCTCTTCTGTCTTAGCATATCAATTATGTTTCTATTTTTACTTTTTTTCATGGTTGCCCTTGAGTTTGCAATATACATTTACAACAAATCCAAATTTATGTTCAGATTGCATTATACTACTTCACAGGTAATATAACTATCTTAAAATAACAAAATAAGCAAAATAATAACAACAAAATAACAAGCCTCCCTCTTGTTCCTTATATCATTGCTGTCATTCATTTCACGTATATATATATGCATCTGTATGGATAAGGTATATACATAAGCACATATAATGAAATACATTGTTGCCATCATTATTTTGAACAAACTATTATCTATTAGATGAATGAAGAATAAGAAAAATAAAAGTTTTCATTTTACCTTCACTTATTCCTTCTTCAGTAGTCTTCCTTTCTTTATGTAGATACAAATTTATGACCTATATTCTTTTCCTTCTCTTTAAAGAACTTTGTTTAATATTTCTTGCAAAAGCAGATCTACTGACAACAAATTCCCTCAATTTTTATTTGTCTGAGAAAGTCTTTATTTCTCCTTCACTTTTGAAGGATAATTTTATAGGGTACAGAACTAGGCTGGTGGACTTTTTTCCCCCCAACACTTTAAATATTTCCACTCCACTGCTTGCAAGGTTTCTGAGAAGTTGTATATAATTGTTTGTTTCTCTATAGGTAAGGTTGTTTTTCCTCCTTGACTTCTATCAGGATTTTTTCTTCTTTATCTTCGATTTTCAAAGATTGAAAATGATATCCTTAGCTGCATAATTTTTTCGTGTTGTTTCATTAATCTGCTTGGTGTTCTCTGAGCTTCCTGGATCTGAGGTTTGGTGTCTGAGACTAATTTGGGAAAATTCCTGGTTATTATTGCTTTAGATATTTCTTCTGTTCCTTTCCCTCTTTCTTCTCCTTCTGGTATTCCCATTATATGTGTGTTATGCCCTTTATAGTTGCCTCACAGTCCTTGGATATTCTATTCTGTTTTTTTCAGTCTTCGTTCTCTTTGCTTTTCAGTTTTAGAGGCTTCTAATGAGATATCCTCAAGTTCAGAGATATTTCCTCAGACATGTCCAGTCTACTGTTAGGATCGGTGGCATCCTTCATTTCTGTTTAGCATTTTTCATTTCTAGCATTTCTTTTTGTTCCTTTCATAGGATTTCCATTTCTCTGCTTAGGTCGCCCAAGTGTTCTTGCATGCTATCTTTATCTATCTTACATGCTATTCTTTATCTATTAAGACCCTTAGCATATTAGTCATAGTTGTTTTAAATTCTTATTCTGATAATTCTAACACCTCTCTTTCCCATCTGGCTCTGATACTTGCTCTCTCTTCCCAGATTTTAGTGTTTTTTGTTTTTTGTTTTTGTTTTTGTTTTGCTGTTTAGCATGCCTTGTAATTTTTTTCTTAATAACCAGACATAATGTACCAGGCAGAAGGAACTGCTATAAATAGGCCTTGGTAAAGTGGTTATAAGGTGTGATTTGGGAAGGGGAAGCATTCCATATTGGAATTGCATTGAATTTACAGATTAATTCAATGAGAATTGACATTTTTACACTAAGTTGTCTCACCTAGTAACAAGGCATATCCCTTCCACTTTTTCATACCTTATTTGATGCCCTTTAATTGTTTTGATTTTTTAAGGACATAAAAATTATATACACTGTTTGTCAGGTTGAGAGATACTTATAGTTTCACTGCTGTTTTGGCTGATCTCTTACTTTCTAAGTTTCCAGTTGGCTGTTGCCAATATGACCTATGTTTCCTCTAGTAGAAGCAGTAAGACAGTCTGTCACACTTTCTCATTTTTCCCTCTTTGTGATAAAGGGCATGTATTTACAGCCTAAAGGGATAGGGCTCAGGGTGTGGTCTGAACAAAACTGATACAAGCTTATATGGAACCTTCAAACATAAACATTTAACTGAAGTTTCTAACCACTGAATTATATGGCTATGGATGTCAAGTCTGAATCCATCATAAGAATATGGGGCTCCAGAGCTGGAGTGGCTCTAAGAGTTATCTAGTTTACTCACTGGATGCTCTCATCCTCCGAATGGAGTATTAGCCTGGTAGCTGCCCAGCTGGTGCTTGAATGCCTCAGGAAGAGGAAATGTGCTACTTTGTGGATCAGCCCCATCTATATTCCTCAGCTGTTTTGGTACTTTTGCCTTCTGTTTGACCAAGAGTGTTCTCCTTGTCAGTTCTATTTATTATGCACCCCTGTACCTTGTGTATATATCTGCATAGTGCTTATGTGTTTTATATTTTATATTGCAGTCATGTGCTCAGGTATCTGTTGCATTTACAGGGCTGAGAGTGCCTTTGGGAAAGTGGCCAAAACCTAATGTTTTTTTTTTTTGTTTGTTTTTTGGTAGTTTGTTTGTTTTGTGTATTTTTTTATTGGAGTTCGATTTGCCAACATATAGTTTAACACCCAGTGCTCATCCCATTTCTGTGTTCTCAGGGCCTAACATGTACCTGGTACTTAGGAAGCACCAAGAGATATTGAGTCAGGGAAGCTATATAACTTCCATTTATGTACCTCTTCTGATTCTCTTAGTGCCCTGATCCAGACCCTCAGCTGCTTGTCCTCTTTAGCCAACACTGTGTTCTTCCCTTATCTGAGAGGCCACTCACAGTTATGCCACTACAGCTACTGAGTCAGCTTGAGTCTGTGTGGTTTCATTTCCTGGCATCCACCAGTTTCTTGCCCAGTAAACCATCTGCCCTCTCCTCCTTGGCTGTTACTGTGCAACCTGGCCAACCAGTTATGCATCAAGAGTTTTTGGTTACTCCTCCCACTTCCATGTGAGATCTGGATGGTGTATGGGATCTGACCTTCCAAATAACTGCTAAGCCAGATGATGTATACTGCAAATGCAGAGGAGTTTACTCCTTGTGGGGTCAAATTTGACCAATGTACCTTCCTATTTACCAAATATTTTCATATTCTTTATCTTATTTCATCCTCACACTACCCTGGGTAGTACAAATCTTATCAATATCGTTGGGGCACCTGGGTGGCTGCCTTTGGCTCAGGTCATGATCTGAAGGTCCTGGGATCAAGTCCTGAATCAGGCTTTCTGCTGAGCAGGGAGTCTGCTTCTCCCTCCCCCTCTGCCCCTTCCCTCTGCTTATGTACTCTCTCTCTCAAAGCCTTTTTAAAAAATCTCCATTTTACACACAAGATAATGATATTCATGATATGGTTAATGATACTAAGTGACTTCAATATCATTGCTAGTAACTGACGTGGTAAGGATTTGAACCTGTCACCAAAATTTCTATTCTTTCTGTGATGTCAGAATTTATCACAATACATTTATAAAGGTATAGCAACAGTTATAGAGAGTGCACCTATTAATTTTATGCCTCTTCCTATCACCAAGCTGAAGAGTAGTTAGTTAATTGAACACCTGGGCTCAGAAGCACCAAGGCAGCCTGATTGACATGGTGTTCCTGTGAGAATGACATCAGTCTGTTGTTTTCCCCAAGACACTGCATTCTGGCTACTGTATCTAATTCCCAACAGGTGCCCCATAGGTGGGAGAAATTGGTAAATAACATTTGACCTCATGATCCAGGAAGGGTAACTGGAACAGAAGACAATTAAGGCAAGAAAGCTCATTGTACTTATACCATGTATCCAACCAGAGAAGCTAGAGCCTCGATAATTAAGAAACCTAAGACGCTTAATGGGACCAGGTTCATCCATAGAATGGTGAAAGAATAATATATCACAATATAATCAGTATCCTAAAGTAGGCTGAGACTGTAGGTGCTACAGGGGCTGTGTGGTGCCTGTGTGTCATAGCTATCAAGGAAGGAATAAAAGAATTGAGTTAAACACTCTGACCTCAGCAGCAGCATTACCATGGTTCTTGCTGTGTGGCCACCTGCAGGCCCCATTTATCTTTAGACTTTTCTTTTCTAGCAAAGGATCATCTTGCTTAGGATCGAAGACAGACGATAAACAGCCATGTCTTGTGGCCCAAGGAAGAAATGTTAGGAATTGATAGACCAGCATGATTCAATCAATATCACCAAGCAATGTCCATTGATGGGTTTTCATCTAGTTATTTCTCAAAGTCAAAGCTCTTCTAGTGGAGAAGTGGTTAAGACATCCACAGTCTCTTTGCCTCTATTACAACTGCTGCTGCTTTTGCCAATGCTCTTATCATCTCACAAATGAATTATAATCATAACCATGATCCAAACTTTTATTCTTTCCATTCACTCTTTACATTGTTGACAGAGTTATCTTTTAAAGATACATCTTAGTGTAAGAGATTGCATTAATGTCCCCAACTTCTCTCTCCTCTCTGCAGCTATACCCTTTGCCCTCAGACTTTGTTGTTCCTCCCACAAAAGAGGAGAACATTTTCCACACTTTGCTTCTGGGTTTGACTGTGTGGTTTGTTATAGCCAATAGAATGGGGGAAAGTGATGATGCGCTACTTCTCAGCTCAGGATTAAAGAAGCTGGGGTATTTCCTCTTGCTTACTTGTGCTTCTGCCATTACTATGAGAGGAACATTCTGTGGCTAGCCCATTGGGTCCAGGAATAAGATCAGAGACACATGGAGCAGAACTTCTCAAATTAAGATACCTCAACTAAGCCTGGCCTAGAAGAGTCTCAGCCAAACTGCAGATACATGAATGAACCTAGCCAAGATCAAATCAGCAAATGTAGCCTACAGCAGAGCCCAACCTGGTTTGCAGACTTAAGTATATACAAATTATTTTTGCTTTAAGCTAATGAGATTTTGGGGGTGGTTTGGTATGTAGCAACAGCTAACTGATAATTTACTATCTTATCATCTCACTTAGAAAATCTCCTAGGACTCCTCATTGTATGCAGCACAAAGTTAAAACCCCTCAGCATGGCATTGCATACCCTTCAAATTTCTCTCCATCCTTATCTGCCTCAGCCTTCACCCACGTCCTATATCATCCTATCTTCTCATCCTATATTTGCCATCCTATATTTGCCATTCACCAAGTCTGTCAAGCACTTCCCCACCTTACAGCCCATACTGGCTCCAGATTTCTGAATCATCCTCTTCTTTACCTGATAAAATCTTGGTCATTCCATTAGCCTAGCTTATTGTCATTTTCACTGTAAAAATATTTCTCTGTTGACCATATCACATGTTCATTTCTACCCTCATAGAATAATTAACCCATATCACTTGATTCCTATTTTTGGTGTTGCTCCCAAATATTGTATTAGAGAAGAGTAGATTGTTGTGGCAGACTCACTAGTTGCCCACCCAAATCCCAAATCTGTGTTCCCCTAGTCTTCTTTAATGTTACACATCCTGATTTTGTTCAAGGTGGCAATGTTCCCAACTAACCCTGAATGCCTCTCCACATTTTTCAGGATTCAGTTGCATGATTACGAATGCAATTTTGATGGATGCAGTTTTCATTTCAGCTTCAACCAAAAGGGATGTCCTTCAATAGGGTCCCAGGAGCTAAATGCTAACCATTTTTGTGTCTTTAACACCAACCAGAGTGGTAAGCACAGTAAATCCTCATTAGTGAGTTTTGAGTTGAAATATTCACACAATCTGAGAGCTAAAAGTTCAGGGGTTCTAGGTCTGAGTTTTATCCTTTTAGCAGAGATGGTGTGTAGCAATAGCTAACTGATAATTTACTCACTATGTACCTACACTCACCTGTGTGTGCCCAACCTCACTCACTATTTTCTCTGCCTTTGAGCCCATACCTTCATTGTATCCTACAAAAAATTGAACAGGATGGACATTGCTAATAAAGGAGCCAGACCCATTAAAAATAGTATTCTACTCTCTACAAAAACTCAGAACTCAAGGCTAACAGGCTTCTCTATGTGTTAATGAGCTTGACACCTTCTTATAACAAGAATGGAGCCCAGATGTTTATAGGGACAACTCTTACCTTCCTTAACCGTGTCCCCAGCTGGTGTTTCTAAACAAACCCTGACAACTTTAGGGAAGTTTTCAGGATGCAGCCTCCTTGCCCTCACCAAGGGGACCAATGGGGATAGGAGGGATAGTCTCAGGACTAACCCTGGAGTTGTGTTTTCTGCCACCTTCCTGATCCTAAGGACAGTTTTCTGAACCAAAGACATTTTTACAAGTTGTGGTCCATGAACATTCTACTAGTTTTGCCCTTCTGATGTTTTTCTCTTTCTTATATGATCAGGTTTCCCTTTTCTTAGAACAAAACAATTCCCCACTCCTTTTCTGACCAGTTATTCTCCCTGATGGCCATCCCTTTTTATTTTTCTCCCTTTCTCTCTTACTGTGCCTTCAATTCTTATCCAGCCATTCTCTTCTCAACTTGCTGAAACCTGGCTTCAGTCCCATGGCTCTACTATAATGGCTCTGGGTGAGATTTCCAGTGAGTTCCATCTTACCAAGCCTGCTGGCCCTTTCTTTGTCTTCATCCTCACCCCTCCCCCACTTCCACTTGGCTATTTGAAATAGTGGATGGGTGACTCCTTCCAGGCCTACTTCTCTCAATAAGATTGCCATGATCACAGCTCATGGTGAGCTCCCCGTTCTCAGCAGAAAACACTGAACAGTGTATTCACCATCTTATGGATACTTGTTTCTTCTAATGCATTGGAGGCTTCCTGAGACAGAGACCAAATGTTGAGGAATTTGATCTCCCTGCAGATGGAAGAACCTAGCATGAATATGAGCTCATAAGTGATACTTAATGCAAGCTTAACTGGTTATTTTCATTCTCATTATTGATCAGTTTAATGTTCTCATTTCTCTCTTCTTGAATCAAATTCTATTCATTGTTTAAACTTATTCTAGTCTCTTCTCCTCAAGTCATCCCTTCTGGCTAAAGTTGATTAATCAGTCCCCTTCTAGACCATTGATACTATTGAGGACTGTGGTAGGCCAAATAATGGTGCCCCCCCCACCCCAAATCCATGTCTTAATCCCCTAAACTTGTGAATGTTACCTTATATGGTAAAAGAGACTTTGCAAATGTGATTAAGTATCTTGAGATGGTAAGATTATCCTGAATTATTAAGGTGAGCCCTAAATGTAATTACGAATATCCTTATAAGGGAGAGGTGGAGGGAGGTTTGACTACAGAGAGCAGTATGACCAGGGAAGCAGAGATTGGGTAGTATGGCCACAAGCCAAGGAATGCTGGCAGCCACCAAAAACTGGAAGAGGGCAAGGAACAGATTTTCTCTTGAAGTCTACAGAAGAAACCAGCCCTGTCCATACCTTGACTTTAGTCTAGTGAAATGTATTTTGGACTTTTGGCATCCTTAACTGTAAGAGAGTAGATTTGTGTGCTGTTTTAAACCACCTAACTTGTGGCAATTTGTCACAACAGCCATAGAGAACTAATACAAGAGCTCTATGTACCTTCTGGTGTTTAGCTTCAGTACTGCCTTGCATTTTGTTTTGATTAATGCGAATATGAGAATTTTACTTCTTCAATCATATTGAAGGCTCCAAGACGGCAGGACATCCACCCACAATTTATGGCCCAAATTTAGGCACAAAAGACATGTTGGGTTGAATTTAGCTGAATCTCTCAAATAAGTAGATATACCTCCTAGGTAGAAAAATAGTGCTTAGGTTGATCAGAACATGAAATCAATGTGTTTGACTGTGAGTTATTTGTCAGTGCAGTTATAGAGAAGACTTAAATATCAGTGAGATCTTCTACTAACTAGATGTGCTCGAAGTTCCTCTTGATTTCGAGGTACTTTGATTCCAAGAGACTATGGATTTCTGAGTACTGATGGGTCTTCTCCATATGGTGGTAGTGATGGCCTCCATAAAATCCCAGGCCTTGAAAGTTCATGCCCTACAGCCAATGCTATCAGTGTTTCAAGATAGAGATTAGTTATAACAAACCTTCTCATGTGAAAAGTATTTTGTAGTTTTCAAAACATTTCTCATCCATAATCTCACCTGATTCTCAGAACAAGTTTCTGAGGTGGCATGGCAGGAACTATTTTTCTGCTGAGAAGTTGAGCTCCACCAAAGTCAAACATCTTGCTTAAGGTCATGAAGCGACAGGTTTATAGTATCAATGACACCAATAGCAATTTCAGTCTGAAAGCAATCCTGCCAAGCAATCAGGGATCCATAATGATGACAGGACCTGAGAGCCTTCTATGTCTCCAGCACTGTCCATCTCTGTTCTGAAAGGCAAATTGAACACTTTGTCCCTGCCTTAAGGAAGTACAAATAGAAGAATCCTGAAGTTCTAGGACACTCGCTCTGCCTCCTGGCATGCAAATATCTAACAATGCAGGATAGTAGATTGTCTTCTGTTTGCTACTGTTCTTTGGGGTGAAACGTCATAGGCATTTTAAATTTCCATTTTATCATATCACATCAAACCCTTCAATATACCCAATTTCTATTATTCTTGTTTTTGACAAACTGATGTCCTTTTGGGGAGCTTCTATAGCCATAAAATATCTGACTTACATCTATTTGAGACTGAAATTTGAGGTGAGAGGCATTAGGCAATTATTTTCCCCTTATGTGAGAACATATCTCTGCAATGAGAAAAGAAAAGAAGTAATAGAAACTTTCACTTCTATTTCCTCTAAGGCTATGCAAAAATGTAATGCCTTTCAATACCCAGTAAGCTTTATTATAATGTATTTTAAGGTGTATTTAAGTAAAATATATATATATATATATATATATATATATATTTAAAACAAATTTATTGAGCTGTGATTCATATACCATACAATTCACCCATTTAAAGTATGTAGCTTTTCTTTTTGCTTTTTAGTATATTCACAGAGTTGAGCAACCCCTACCACAAACTAATTTTAGAACATTTTATCTCCTTTAAGAGAAACTACTCATTAGTAGTCAGTCCCCTACCTTTCCACCCCAATCCTAGGCAAACACTAAATACTTCTGCCTCTGTATATTTTGGACATTTCATATAAATGGAATCATACACTATGTGCTCTTTTGTAATGGACTTCTTTCATTTAGCATAACAATTTCAAGGCTCATCCACATTTTAGCATATAAACACATCATTCATTTTTTACAGCCAAATAATATTCCAGTGTGTGAATTTACCACATTTTGTTTACTCATTCATCCATTGACGAATATGTGAGTTGTTCCCACTTTTTGGCTATTTGAATAATACTGCAATGGACGTTCACGTGTAAGCGTTCGCGTGGCCACGTGTTTTCAGTTCTCCTGGGTGGATTACCCAAGGGTCAAATTGCTGCTGGGTCACATGGCAACACTATGTTTACCTTTTTGAGGGACTTCCAAACTTTTCAGTATATTCATTTTAAAGGATTGCATGAGAGCTTTATGAGAGAGAAACAGGAGAGAAAGAGCAGAAGGATGTTCTTGGCAGTGGGGCCACTGGGAGCTGTAGAGGATGCTCAGCCCAGAGCATCAGGTCCCAGGCTGATCACTGTCATGGGAACTGATCCAAGTTAATCTACAGAAGTGCAGCACATCTCGAGGAGTGTTGGTTGTCCTTTGCCAAGCCCAAAGAGTGGCCTAGAATTAAATCTTTTGATTGGAATAAAGATGGAACAGAAGGTTCATTTTTGACCTTGAAGTAAGATGGGGAGATCAACACATTTTGTTTGTTAGCCCAGGAGATGGCTGTGAACAAGGGGTCATTGCCAAGGCTCTCTTCGTACCAGCCCGCCTCACTCCATGGCAGGTCTAGCTGGGGTAATTTTTCTGGCCACCTTTGTCCGTTCATCTGCTTAAGCTAGTTACACTGTCACTTTGAGCTCTGGCTCTGCTCTTTCTGGCTCTGATTCCTCTGGAAAGGCTGCTGTCCAGATGTTTGGGTATTTAGCAAATGCACTTTTTTGATGCCTTGGCAGGATTACTCTCAGATAGGGATGAATATTTGATGCTGTTGGCTGTTGGGAACATGTACACTGAAATGACCAGCAAAGACCCTGCCTCGAACTCTCTGAGTCTCTAATTCCTTTTATAGTGACAGCTGATACATCATTTAAAGGAAGCTCACCAAGGAGTGGAGGGAAAGCCACTCCTGTTTTTTTTTCCCCCTTTGTCCTCTGGCATGGGTGCTATACAAACTCTACTAGATATTAGAGAAGAGCACTATGTGTGGAATCCCTCACATTATAGAGAAGGACAAAATGGCTATTTCTATCTTTCTTTGGGGCTTGCTTTTGCCTCTCTAAACCACTCCTTCCCCATACATATAAAAACCACTGTCTCACTTACTACTTTATGTTTTTTACCTTTTATGACCTAAGATCTTAGAGAATTTTTAGACCGTCCTCACATTTTACAAATAGATAAACTGAGGCTGGAGAAGAGAAGAGACTTTTTCAAGGCCAAAGGTGGATCAGTGAGAGGTCTACCTCCCATAACCCTTTTCACTGCCTCCCTGGCCTCAGACTTAACCCTTCTCCATCCTGAGACTCTTTGGTGTTGTCCATCATTACATTCCCAACTGTCTAGTTCAGTGCCTGATGCATGTTTCTGGAGCCAGGCTGTGGGGTTTGAATCCTGGCACTGACATGTAATACCTATGTGTTCTTGTACAACTGACTTAGCTATTTGTATCTCAGATTAGAATAGTGCCTTTTATAGAGTAAGGGCTCAATAAACATTGGCTCTTACCATTATTGAATGAATGAATGAATGAATGAATGAATGAATGAATGATTCTCTGCTGATCCCCTCAGGGATCAGCTCTGTATCTTCCAACCTGTTACTCCCTTTTCTAAACAACCATGTCTTAAACCTGTGCTGGGAGTTGGGCTAAGAAAGGCAGATTTATGGGGCTGATGTTTTTGGTTGGAAGCCTTTTTAGTGTAGCAACTCTCTCTTGGATGTTAGTCCAACCCTGCGTACTTTCATGAGGATTTCATAGGGATTTGGAGGCAGAAGCACAGTCTTTAAGCTCTGGATGCATTTCTTTGCTTTCATTTATCACCAATCTGTTTTATACTAGATCTTATCTCAACCACTTCATTCATGCAAAAGCCTTTGGACGCTTAATATAATTTTGTGAAGGTTTCTAAGTCCTTTGGGCTTTGCTTAGGAACATAGCAAACAAAGTTCTCAGCATCTCAAAGGGAGGCTTAAAGAGATAAAAATATGAATTGTAGACAAGCAGAGCTTTGCTGAACATTTCGCTTCTGGGTTTACAGAGCAACTGGTCTAATACAAATACTGTCATTTGGAAGTTACTTTGATCCATGATTGCCAGTGACCTGGCTGCATTATGCTCAGGGACTTGGGGGTCTGTGCAATAGGGTGTAAGGATGATTTGCATCACAGCCACCATTCCTAAAAAACAGCTGAAATATATAGCACACACAGGGTCAGGCAGAGCAAAGGAGGAGTGGGCAGAGAAACCTATGCTTCTGGCACTTTCTCATCTCTCTCTGCCTCACCTGCCCATCTGTCCTCTAATTCCATGAATTCAGAGATGTCTGGGATGAAAGTGATGGATGAAATCATTGGCCTTGACAGATACCATCCAAAGGAGGATACTGTGGGGC
Source organism: Vulpes vulpes (assembly GCF_048418805.1). NCBI lineage: Eukaryota > Metazoa > Chordata > Mammalia > Carnivora > Canidae > Vulpes > Vulpes vulpes. The sequence continues at coordinate 139,803,077 of NC_132781.1, forward strand.
AATTAATGGACCCAAACTGTTGATATTTCAGATGTGACCCTTATACCAGAAAGATGCAGAGAGAGGCAGTGAGCCTTCCTGAGATGCTTCAACTTCTAAAATGTAATAGGTACCTGAGATTCCTAATGATCAGTCTGGGGGCTGCAATGAACTTAATTGGGAAGTTTTTGAAAACAGATTCCTTGGGCCTTAAAGTTTCTGGTTTAGTATATCTGGAATAGCTTAGAAATCTAAATTTTTATGAATGTTTCCCCCAAGTAATTCTGTTACACAACCAGATCTGTGAATGCCTTAGTCCATGGTTTTCATTCCTGGATACACATTAGCAGCACTGCTTGGGGAGATTTTAACAAAGTCCTGTTGCCCGGGGCTCACTCCCAGAGTCTCTGATTTAACCGATTTGTGAGGGGAGGAGGCCCTGAGGATTCATTATTTTTTGAAAGACTGCCTTGTGAATCTAGGTGCAGCAATAGTTGAGAACCTTCAAAAAATAGACAACTACTACTTTTCTTAGTAAGCGTAGTGCTGAACTTGAGCACCAGCAGGTGTGGCAATCAGACACAGAGGGAATCCAGACCACCAGGGGACTTAGAGAACATCCAATCCAGTGGCCTCCAGTCCTTTAAATTTGGTGGACCAGTGTAATTCAGATGATATTTTGAGGACTGACAGAGTTGCAGGTTTGTTTTGTCCTGTTTGCCAAATTAAGACGATAAATACAAAACAAAGCAAAACAAAACTATTATCCACTGTCATTTTTTTTTTTTAATTGAAGTTTTAATGTTACAGATAGGAGAGACCTAAGGTCAAAGTCAAGGACAGTCCTTTAGACAGAATACATTTCGCTTTAAGAGGAACTCACTCTCATGGTCCTTATCTTTCCTCATTTCAGTGAAAACTCGGTTATGGACCAGGGTGGTTGAAGAGCAGCCTGTTTCCAAGCTAAAGTCATAATTTTACAGATGAGGATATTGAGACCTGGAGAATGGAGGATACTTGGCTCATGTTCCTGCCAAAGCAGCAGCAGGTCTGGGACTAGAATCCACTCTCCTGATGTCTGGTCATGTCCTCTCTACAGGGTTCTGATGAAAAGCCTGGCATTCCAGGTGCCTCCCACTGAATATACATGCGAAAGAGCCATTGGGCATGGTCTGCTCAGTCCTCCCAGCCACACCCTATTTACTAAGAACAGTACAATTGTAACACTCAAAGATATGAGCTCTGTTGGGAGAGCTCCATCTTTGAACCTCCAGAAATGATGGAGAATGTCTAGGTTTCTGTGTGCCAGAAAGGGAACTTCATTTGCTTCCATTGTAAAATGGGGGAACATATTATTACTCCATCACAATAGGATACTGTGCTCTGAAAGCTAACATTTTTGAAGAATTAGTTTTCTGATTGTCTCCTGTAAAGTCCAAGGCATCTCTCCCCATATTATGCTGTTATTTTTAATAAGTCAACTAATTGGCTAATTCTCTTGGAAATGCTTTGATTTGAGGAAATGTACATTTACACAATTCCCTTAGAGAAGGAAGAAAACGGATTTCCAAATGCATTATCAGTAAGCAGGACATTTGGACCCTGTCTGTGATCGGAAATGGGGAAGACACAGTGAGCTCTTGGGTTCAGATGTTCAATTCAATATGCGAAGGAGATGATGGAGAATGGGCACTGGCAGTACGCTCATTCCCTCTGGATGACTGCAGCACTCTGGAAGGGCAGGCTTAAAGCCAACTTGGATCTCAAGTCTACTTGAAGTGGTGACTTAGAATTGTTAGGGAACAGGGGCAGGAAGGGACATTGTCGAGTGACAGTCACCCTTGGAGCTGCACCCTGTGGAAAGGGCCATGTCCTATTTTGACCATCGGCACAGTTCTGATCCCTTACAGATAGGGATACCTATTTGTTGAAATGAAGTGGCTTTTAGGGACCCAAAGGCATTTCCCTACATTGAAATCAGGTGACATCTAGAGAACTAGACTTAACCAGGGCAGTTTTGTGGGATGGGAAGAGAGTGCCTGGGAGCAGTCAGGAGGGAGTTGTGTCTGTCACAAAGCCATTGGATGGCTGTCCTGAAAATGGGTCATGAAGGCTCCCTCAATGGGGAGAAACATAGAACAGAAATGTCACCGACCTCATAATTTTGTTGAAATCTGGCTCTGCTTCCCTCAGCCCATCTTTCTAAAGCCTATTTCCTAGAGCAAAAAACTGCAGATTTAATACCCCAGTCCAAATCCCTCGATTAACCCAGGCTCCTATGGGATCCCACCTACCAGAAGTAAAGACAGAATGAATTCAGTTTCCTTTAAAATCATCATCTGACTTCCTTTTGACCTCTTTCCTGATTTCTAATTTACTCAAATAAACCCATATACCTTAAAACCACGCCCTGCAACCCACAGGTGCCTAAACTCATTTTAAGGACCTCTAGAAGGGAGCTCCTGCAGCCCATCTGGCCTGTACATGAGCACCTTTGTTTCACAGGGACTGGAGAAGGGGCACCTCTCCACCAGCCCTTAAGAAGATGAAGGAAGCAGGGAGAACACCGAACCATGGAGGCTGAAGTGTGCACAGAATGAGACTAGGATCCTCATTTCCCATTAGAGGCCACTGGAGCACAAGGAGAGAAGTGACATGCCTCAGTCACATCAGACATTGGCAAGATTGGACCTAGAATAGGATTTTTTGACCCCTGCATAGCAGCAGCCTGGTCATTTGACCACACCAACTCCTGGCGCCTGGTGGAATGGCCTGTCTCTTTCCTGTGTTTAAAAAACTCCAGGCTTCCTAATCTTTTTTTTTTCAGGCTTCCTAATCTTAAACAAGAATCTTATTCTGGGGGGAAGGAAGATCAGCAGGGCCAATCCCAAGTATCAGAGGGCCAGGCCTGTGCTCCTGAGTGGCTGCCCTGAACACACACCCAGGAGGACCTGCCCCGCCCCTCCAGACTGGTCTGGGTGTGGACTGCAGTGAGGGCACCACTGCCCTCTGCTGTACTGCAAAGTGAATACTGCTGGCATGCCTTACTCACCTTGTCCCAGGTGGGGCAGGGACATAGAGGAGATGAAATAAAAGGCCGGGGCCCCATTAAGAGGCTCAGCTGATCCACCCCTCTTGGAGTCTTTCCATTCTACCTGTGAAGTTCTTAGCTTCAGGTAGTGGAGTGAAAGCACCTGGTGCTTGGTTGTAGGTGCTTGTCTGTGGGGCAGAGACAGGCATTGCCCGAGCTTTTTCGAGGCAGAGTCTGAAGATGTGGGGATGGTTCTAGCAAAGCTTGCATTGCATTTCTTATCTTCTTGGCCCCATTGGGATCAACACTTGGGATTTTTCCAGCACTACTCAGATTGAATACTCTTTAAAGGTGAAGCCCCTGTTGGCCTTGGGCCAATCCTTTCAATTCTGCAAACACAGTGCCCTGGGGAAAGAAGCCTAAGTACTGCTTTCAGATAAGTATACCCCACAGTTGTATGGCGCACTATGATTTGTCAACTTTGTTCCCATTAGCTGTCTCAGTTAATCCTCACAAACTTGTGAGTTGAACAGAGCAGCAATTACTATTCTCATTTAACAGATGGGGAAACTGAGGTCTAGAAGGTTTGGCACTCTTTGATTGCCTTGAATTTTAGCTAGGAGATATAGTGTACCTCCAGGTAGAATTGAATCTATCAGTCCCTAGGTTAATATAAATTAAGGTACAAGATAGTTAATGCCAAGCAAAGCATACAGTAATCACTCAGGTATTATAAGGGGAGAATTCAGAGCAGTACTGTCTAGTTGCTTTGCAACAATTCAAAACTCAGTTTACAGCTTAGCCCCTGAGTTCCTGAGTGTGTCCATTTTTAACAGGGTCACTAGGATCTCATGGTTGGTGACTAACAGCTAACAGGTTAACAGATTTCCTTTCAATAATTAAAATGTTTATACCTTTTGGTCCTAACTTTTTTAAAAGATTTATTTACTTATTTGAGGGAGAGATAAAGAGCATGAGTGAGCAGGAGGGAGGGGCGAAGGGAGAGGGAGAGAGAGTCCCAAGCAGACTCCACACTCAGTGGGGCTTGACCTTAGGACCCCAAGATCACAACCTGAGCCAAAATCAAGAGTTGGACACTGAACCAACTGTGCCACCCTGATGCCCCAGTCTTAATTTTTAAAATAATCTATCTTGCTTTATCCCCCTAATATGTTTGTAACTCAGGGACAATAGTTACTCTTGCTCCCATTTTGCTGATGGAGAAACTAAGGCCTGAAGAATTTTCATACCTTCATGCAATCAACATTTGTTCTGGTGTTTACGTGTACCAGTCACTCTGCAGTTCAGAGATTATAGTGAACAGGATGGCCATGGTCATGGGTACCATGAAATTCACAGACAAGTTTGGAGGGAGACAATTATATTATCTATCTACTACATACTGCAGTAGATAATAAATGTACATATGATGAGTGCCATGAAATTGAACAGGGTACTATGAGCACAAGTGGCTGGAGACCTCACCTAGTTGATAAAGGAGTTGTTTGGGGTATCCAAGGACCTGCGAGAAAGCCATCTGAGCCAGAACACAGAGAGCAAAGGGGAGAATGGTCCAAGGTGAAGCCTATGAAGCCAAAGTTATTCTTTAAGCGCGATCCCATAGTTAGTTAGAGGCAAAGTGTGGGCTGTAATTGTGTCTCCTTCCTGCCAAGGCTTTAATCTCTACCTTTCTTTACTCTTTACTCCCCTGATTCTTCTACTCTCTTTCCAAACCTAATTGCCTTGATTTTCCAGGACCATAGCTTCTCCTCCTGTGTCATTGCTCCTGCTGTGCTCTCCACCTGGCATGCCTGCCTTTGTATCTCTGCAAGTCAAAAATTCTACTGACTCCAAAGCTAAGGATTGTAATCATGAATTTATCAGTAGGTAAGGTAAAGTAATGATACAGCCTAATATATTATCAAGTAGTGGGGAGTTGGCAAACTGGAATAGTCATGCTTCTATCATGTACAAGCCTGGTGCTGTTCAATAGAACTTTTTGGAATGATGGACATGTTCTATATCTGTACTGTCCAACACAGGAGCTTCTAGTCATAGTGGCTAGGGTAATTAAGGAAGTTAATTTTTTAATTTATTTGGTTTTAGTTAATTTAAACTTAAAGTTAAATAGCTACATGTCTCTATTGAGCAATCATACCGGACAATGCAATTCTGGCTGCTGCTTTCTATTCTGGAGTATGGTCCAATATTGCCAGATATTACAGCTTTTTAAAGAGAAGCCAGATCTCCAGATTCTTGTTTGAAATCTTTTGAGTTTTAAATGTTGGCAATACACTCAAAATTTAAAGATATACTGTGGATGACTCTCGCCTGTGGGAAGATGAAGTAGGCATACTTTTCTCTATTACTCCTGCTAAGTACAACTGAAAACCTGGACACTATATATAACATAGAAATAAGATGACTCTAAAAAGTGAAGAGAGGAAGACAGACTGGTTAGGAATTTTGGTACCCAAAGAGTGGCAGAGTGATGAGTTCCCTGGGTTTTCTTAGAAGGTCATATATCCCAGGTTTGGAATTAAAGAATCAGCAACCCAGACACCAATGAGCACAAAGAAAGCCTCAACAAAAGTGTGCTCTCTCTGGCTAAAGTATCAGGAAATGGACAAGCTAGGAAGACAGAATACTTTTAGATGATAACTAATCTAAACTTCAGCCAAATACTATGGAAAAAAACAATGGTCCCACCCCACACATGTAACACAAGCCAACTGAGGAGCCTTGACTACCACCTTCATGAGGCATAATGGGGCACCTAACATCCCTGCTGGGGTGGTGTCAGAAAGGAAGCCAAGTAGACTGGAACTTTCATCTTATGATCTAGTCACTAGCTCTTCCCCCTCTTTCTCTTTGCAGCCATGATGTCAGTGGAGACCACTGGGGGAAATTGGGAGCTTGGTCTTCCACTTCTACCTAAAAATAATGAGGGTCCCCTTCCCCCCTTTTTGGAGTAGTATCTGAGAAGTTTTAGTGGAAAGTCATGACTTTCACCATTACCCATCAGTAACAAGGAGCTCTCTCACCACCACTACCACTTTCGATGCCAACAAAGGCTGAATGGGAAACCTGGCCTTTTATCTTCATTTGGGAGTAACAAGCTGGTGCCACTCCCACCCCTGCTGGACTGGTGTCAGAGAAAAACAGTTAAAATGGAAGTTTTACATAAGATCCAGAGTCTTATATCTTAATACAAAAATGTCCAGGTTTCAACAGAAAATTGCTTGTCACGCCAAGAGCTGTAAACATCTCAAATTGAATGATGAAAAGATAATCAATGGATGCCAACACTGAAATGGCAAAGATGTTTAGAATTATCTGAACACAAGTTTTAAACATCCATGAAAAAAATGCTTCAATGAGCAACTATGAACATAGCACACTCAAAACAAATGAAGAAGTTAGAAGTCTTGGCAAAGAAATAGAAGATATAAAGAAGAACCAAATGAAAAATGAAAAAATAAGTGAAGGAGAAAAAAAACCCCTCAGTATATGGGTTCAATAGCAGAAGAGAGAAGACAGAGGAAAGACTTAGTGAACTAGAAGAAGAATAATAGAGATAAACAATCTGAATATCAGAGAAAATAGACTGGAGAAAGAAAAACCCAAAACGATAGAACCTTGGTGACCTATGAAACTATGATAAGGTATCTCACATTCATATTATCAGAATCCCATAAGAGGAGAAAGAGACAGGCTGATGAAGGACTCAAAGAATAAAGGCTGAAAACTTCCCAATTTTGGCAAGAGATATAATCCTAGAGATTCAAGAAGCTGAGAAAACCACAAATAGGATAAATCCAAAGAAACCTATGCTAAAGTGTGTGGCAGTGAATCTAAGAGCGTTCTTGTCCTCTGGCCAATGGGGAGCCTTGGTGGAAAATGTTGAGTGAGGGAGAAAAAGCAAAGTCAGAGTACCTATTGTTTCCTTATGGTTTCACCAAATTGACTGGCTGTTGCCTTCCCCTGAAAATCATAGCTCCTTTCAGATGGTCCTCTCCACATAATGGTTCTTACTTGTGGATCCATGACTGATTCCTCTCTCACCCTTGAAGGCCTGAGGGTGGTAATTGCCCTGGTATTACTGCCCCTGGGTGCTGCATTATCTCTTGTGGTTTTTCTACACCTTGGCCACAACAATGTAAATATTTCTTCTATTAAGCTATCTCCAACTTAACATGAGATGTGTGTGCCATCTATTTTCCTCCATTACTCTGACTGATAGACCTATCCAACCAGGTCAAAATTCTCAGTGATTGTATTAAAAAGGATAGAACTTGTAGCAAGAGTATCATCAAATACAAAGTAAGTATAATGCTCTTCCCTTTTTGAAACAGAGAACTTCTGGAGAAGACACTTCAGGAAGGCGGAATATAATGTTCTAAAACAAAAACTATCTCAGTTATCTGACTCCATCATCAAGGTTACAGTAATCAGTACATAAATCAAAAATTAATAACTGTCTATCAATCCTAAACACTTAGCAATAGTCATCAATAAAGAGAATGGTAAAGATTTCCTCTACATTTAGGGGAATTTGGAACACTGGAAGTAGCACTACTTTAGAATCAGGATCCCTGAGCTCTGCCTCAACATATGTGGTCCTGGGCAATAGGATGCTTAATTTCTCTGAATCTTCTACACATTTATAAAATATAGAGATTGGGCAAATGATTCTTAAACTCTAATTTAGCTTGAAAGTCTATGTGATTATGAGGAGGGAAAGATATAGTGTGGTGTGTAGATGGGTAAGAATGGGGAGTATAGCATGTGGACAGGGAAGACTGGAGAGTGTGATGTAGGAGTGGGAGGACTGGAGAGTGTGGTGTGTAAGGACTTAGCCCTTAGGTCTAGTAATTGAGGTAAAGAATGGTGCTGAAAAGTCAGTGTGGAAAGGATATATTTGGGATGAAATTGGATTTCTTGATGAACTGGAGGCAAGAAGTGATGACATCTCAATACAGACAGTGGCACTGCTTCTGATTCCAACTAGTAGTAGGGCCAGAATGAAGAAATAATTATTGAATGATTTCATGTGGGAGTTACAAGGAAGAGTATAGTGATTCAAGGTTTGCGGACTTGATTTCTGCCAGTATAAGTATGTGAACTTGTCAAGTCCTTTTCCTCTTTAAGTTCTTGACTTGGAGTAAATAATACTAAATAATCTTTAAGGCCATTTCCAAATATAAAACCCTAGAAACCGGGACACCTGGGTGGCCCAGCGGTTGAGCATCTGCCTTTCGCTTAGGGCGTGATCCTGGGGCCAGGGGATCAAGTCCCACATCGGGCTCCCTGTGTGGAGCCTGCTTCTCCCTCTGCCTATGTCTCTGTCTCTGTCTCTCTCTCTCTGTGTTTCTCATGAATAAATAAATAAAAATCTTTTTAAAAAAATAAAACCCTAGAAACCCATAATACAGAAATCTATGTTCTCAAGTTGTGTGTGGTAAGGGTAAGGCAAATTCCTATAAAGCAAGAGGTGAGAAGTGATATTGAGACCAAGAGAAGAATAGTCTCCATCACCCTATCCCTCAGGCTTATTTTGAGGGTCAAACACTGACTTTTCCCAAGTTCTACATCACTTTGGAAGAACAGAGTCACATACTTGAAAAATTAATTTTATTTAGGCAACCCTAATTATTCACTGCAGCTATACACAAATATTCCAGCACTCCTTCCTGTCCAGGGCACGTTCTAGTTTTTTGGGGCTTAAAGCTTATGCCAGATACTAAAACATACGTTACTTTACAAATTTTACAAAGCACATGACCATGTAAACACATCCTAGTGGCTTCTCTTGGGGACTTGAAAGGGACATGTACAAGTGAGGGGGACAGGAGGTAAGCTTTGTTAGTTTGATGGTACATTCACCTTTGTTCCTGCTCATGGAAAAAATTACACTTCTTCATTTCATCCTGGTCATATGACTCAATGTAGTGAGTGAAATGTGAGCAGAAGTGGTATGTGCTACTTCCAGATGGAAGATTTACGAGCCTGTCATGATTCATTACCTCCTTTTCCACTGGCATGGAGACTGTGGAGGCAGCTGTCAGCACAGAGCCTTCCCCATCCAGGTCCCTAGGATGATGAGGAGTTGAGACCCACTGTCATGGAGAATGGAGAATGAGTGAAATAGACTTTTGTGGTGTTCATTCACTGAGATTTTCGGGATTGCTTGTTACTCTAGCACACCCTAGTGAAGCCTGACCAAAACAATACATTGTAAAGTACTTTTAGGGCATAACCTCATTTCTTTGTGGGAGGGACATGAGCATTTCTCATCCCCATTTTTCAGATGAAAGTCTGAGGCTCAGAGAGGTTGAGTATCTTCAGTGAAGTTTAGAAGGTAAGTGCCTGGACTAGAGCCCAGACCTTTTGGCTCTCAGGCTTAATTCTGTCTCCAGTGGGATATTGGTGGTTGCAGTTCATTTCTGTGGCATCTTTATTCCCGTTTCCTCTGTCTGCCTCCCCCAATTCATGATCCCTGCAGAAGCCCCAGCTTCCACCTAGAGCAAGTGCCTCAAGTACTTTATGGCCCTGGTTTCTGTAGGGATCTATCTTTGTTATGCTCAGATGAGAAATCCTAAAGAGGGGCCACAGGAGAAGAGAATCCTTTCCAGATTCCAAATAGATTGTAATGTGTGCATTTAGAATATAGAAAAATTTAGATAGTCACAAGGACTTTTCTCCTATTTATTTATATAGTATAACTTATACTTGCATACAGTACTTTATCAACTCTTTCCCTAAACACACACACACACACACACACACACACACAGAAAATTGGGTTTAAATGAACATTAGTAATTTAATTACATTTAAGGCATAAGCCTTGGTTTATGCTCTTAGTCATTACTATAATATCTGTTAAATGAGTGAATGGGTTGGTTTTGACTTGGGGAGAAGGGGTATGACTTAATCCATTCTGGCTGTTATAAAAAAAATACTGTAGACTGGAGGCTGGCAGTCCAAGATCAGAGTGGCTGCATGGTTGGGTTCGGGTGAGGGCTCTTTTCTAGGTTCGGGACTGCCTAGTTCTTGCTGTGCCCTCACATGGCAGAAGGGGCAAGGGACCCTTCTCAGGCAGCTTTTCTGAGGGCCCCAGTCTCATTCAGGAGTGCTCCATCTCTTGATCTAATCTCCTTCCAGAGGGCCCACCTCCTGATACTATCACCTTGGGAGGTAGGTTTCAACATATCAATTTGAAAAGGACACAAACATTTAGACAATAGCAAGATAATTTAAGGCAAGAGTCACTTTCCTGGAAGTGTAATACAAACCTCCAGGTGTACATCCTGTTCTAATGACAAGGTAAAGGGGAAACAGAGAGGTGGGAAAGAAAAGGACCCCTATTTGGCTGAAGGATGGTTAATATAGAGCACTGATCAAAACACCTCAGTAAACAGCACACACAGCTACCCCTATCATCTGGCAGGAGATCAATAGGCTTGAGCTGAAAAGAGAACCATCTGAAAAGCCAAGAAATATTGCCTAGAGAATTGCATTAGACAGCATTACACTCAATAAGGTTTGGTCTTGTCAGCTACTTGCCCTGCCTTTGCTTCAGGAAGACTCTTTCTTAGATTAGAATTGGCATGGTTGGGGAAGGCTGTTAGATGCATGTAGACTTTTGCTTTTTGAGAATTGAATCAAGCCCTGTAAACTCTCTGAGGGCTTAGAAATCCTTTCACTTACAGGTAGGAACTTGATGGCACAGGACTTCCTGCAAGAGGTATTACTGTTGGCTCAATTATCTTCTCTCTTTGTCTCTCAGTCTCTGTCCTCTGTCTTCTTGTCTCTGTCTGTACATCTTCCTCTCTCTCTCTCTGTCTCTCTGTCTCTCTGTCTCTCTCTCTCCCTCCTTTTCTGTCTTCCTCTTTTATCCCTGCAAGCCTATCATTAGGGGAGACTTGCCACGTCACATCTTGGTAAAGCATCGATCCTGGCAACCCATGTCACATTGAAACATGAAACTAGGGCAGCCCAGGTGGCTCAGAGGTTTAGCACCTGCCTTTGGCCCAGGGCCTGATTCTGGAGACCCGGGATGGAGTCCCATGTCAGGTTCCCTGCATGGAGCCTGCTTCTCCCTCTGCCTGTGTCTCTGCCATTCTCTCTCTCTCCCTCTCTCTCTCTCTCTCTCTCTCTCTGTGTGTCTCTCATGAATGAATAAATAAAATCTTAAAAAAAAAAAAAGAAAAGAAACATGAAACTAGACCAAAAGTTAAAACTCAGGAAAAATGGAATTTTTCTCTCCACTATACCCACTCTCTTAAAAATGTCAATGACAGGGGATCCCTGGGTGGCGCAGCGGTTTAGCGCCTGCCTTTGGCCCAGGGTGCGATCCTGGAGACCCGGGATTGAGTCCCACGTTGGGCTCCCGGTGCATGGAGCCTGCTTCTCCCTCTGCCTATGTCTCTGCCTCTCTCTCTCTGTGACTATCATAAATAAATAAATAAATTTTTTAAAAAAACGTCAATGACAAACTCAAATAATTCTTTAGTAACAGAATACGATTCCCGCCATTCAGAATAATTTTTAATAGTGTAATATTCTGTTAAAAGAGGACCATCATGTATATTACACAGATCGCCAATGTCCAAATAATTGTACTACAATGAAATACACTGTAGAAAAATCTAAGGACTACTTCTGATGGTTCAGAAGGCCCACCACAGTCTGATAGGGCCTTTTTACATCATTATGAGTAATTCTCATTATTTAAGACTCCAACCGGGCAAATAGAGGAGGCTGAGCTGAACCTTTGCTGACATGTGGACTCCCAGGGGAAAATTTATATATAATCTGTCTGATGTAAGCTTGATTTCTTTGACATTTATCTCTTTCATGAAAGTAAAAGGCTAAGAGAAAAAAAGTCTGTTTATATTAGCTTTACTTTTGTTTGGGTTCTAAGAAGCAGGAGCCTTATAATCCTCTGAGATTCTTACACCTTCCCAATCATTTTCTCACCCATGATTTCACTCTGTTGTTCTACCTGGTTCTGTGGCTGGAAAGAGGCAGTTAGCATCATCCCTGCACTATGGAATGGAAAGCAGAGCTCTTATCATAAGGGCAGTGTGTTTCCCAGCACTTCTCTACTTTCCTCCCTCACCCCGTCCCTGGTCATTCAAACTGGGACTCTTCATCCATTGCCCTACCATAAAAACACAGTGGTACAGAGACATGCTTCCTTTTTTCAGGTTCCATACCATGTGTCCCAGTGCTCTGCCATTTGGGCACATGGTCCACAACCTTGAGAGCTCTTACTGAAGAGGCAACATAGTATAGGTAAAAGGAGCACTAAACCATGAGTTGGGAAATTAAGACTCAAATCCTGGCTTCACCCCAAATTTCTCAGCCTTTACCAAGAGCAATTTACCAAAGAGCTTTAGTTTCCTCATCTGTAGAATGGGTTTAGCAATCCGTCCTGCCATCCTCAACAAGATCTGATATAGAATGAATCAACAAGATCCCTCATTGGCAGGGAAGCCTGTGCAGGGCCATCTGGATGAAAGAGCTCGATATCTATCTGTCTCTGGGACCTGCTCTGTGGAGTTCCAAAGGATGTCAGGTTCTCACAAAAAGGTGTTGGGAGCTTGCTCTATCTGAGGTTCAGCATTTTGCAGGCACTCTGCTGCCTGAGTGATGAAGCATCTGTGAAGAACTCTCTTTTAGTTGAAGTTCAAGTTCATCTCTTAATGAGAGGCTGGTGAGGCATAGAGGTCAGTCAGTATCCCTGAGAGACTGACCTGAGCTCTTGCCACTCGGCTTCTGTCACTTACTCTGACTTCACAAGTGGCCAGGCCTCACCTATAGATGCAGCATTTGGTAACCCAAGAGGTGTGATTTGAGAGCCTCCAGAAAGTGCTTCTGTTCACACTTATCTCCCATCCTATCTAAATTCCATCATCAATGTCAGTGCTGTCCTAAAGATCTTTCTGAGATATTGGAAATGTTCTACAAGTGACCTGTCTGATACAGCAACCACTAGCCACATGTAGCTATAGAATACTTGAAATCTGGCTAGCATGACCAAGGAACTGAGTTTCACATTTTATTTAATTTTAATTAATTTAAATAGCCACACATGGACATTCAGATATAGTACTTCTTTTCATCAAAGCACTGTGTCCAGAAGACCCCTGTTAAATTGCTTGTGTATTATCATTATTTTCTAGTGAGGCCATATGGCCAAAGTGAGGTTCTGGCATGTGCATGGGGATAAGGGAGGAGAGAGGAGAGGAAACTTGCAAGGAAGGCCAGCTTGCTGGCTCTCAAGAGGCCTCTAAGGGAACATCTGGCTCTCAGTCTTGGAGACTCAGAAACTGGATTTTTTAGGGCATGGAGAATCAAATTGATCTTCAGAGTTGTGAGCCTTTTAATAAACCTCCCAAAAAGAATAAGATCAATCAGAAAGCTAGCACATGGAAGTGCAAGGAAACGAGTACGGGCTTATCCCTGGGGGTATGGAGAGGAGCTAGTACTTTTCTTCATGGAAACCAGAGTCTGAAGAAGAGGTAGTTTGGTGAGCATGGACCGAAAGTAGGTAGCATAAGGATTCAAATTGTTGATAGGGCCATGCACTCATGGCACAGTAGATCTTATTTGTCCTGGGAATGTTCTAGTCCTGTTTCTGACTATAGTCCTCTTTTCATGAATGGTGCTTAGGTAGTTATCCACAGGTTTTTTTTTTTTTTTTTTTTTGACTGACTCTATTTTCTAAGCTTTTATCATTGACTGGCCCACACCTATTGACACATCCTTTCTTTAGTTATATCGCATGTACAGGGAGGTTTCTGTCCTCTATCACACAGCTGGGGGACATTTATCTCTTTGAGACAACTTAGCCTGCCTCTGCTTTGCACAACTGTGCGTTGGCTTCACAGTTTAACTCTCAGAGGACAGTCACATTTCCCTTGCTTCCAAAGTCTTGACTGACTGCATATATTTCTTGCAAGGGGTAGCATATTGATTAGCAGATTGAAAAATAGCTCAGTGTGGTCAGGAGCTGATAACAGAAGTGCTTATTGGGTCCAGACAGTAACTAAACGAATGAAGCTGGCATGATGGTAGGCTGGTTGGTGTGTATGCCTTAGAAGTAGACTGCTGGAGCTTAGCTGTGGCTGTTAGTAGCCATGCTAGAATGTGGGCTGAGACTTGCTTGATCTTTTGATGTTTAAAGAGAAATTGAACATTAGTTATTAATGTGAAATCTCATGATTTTTCAGAGTTGGAAACTAATTCAGTTCAAACTCAACATTGTTACAAGCCTAATAAAATACATAAGCAAGGTGAATTGAACCCATGGTCATCATCTCAGAGTTTCTGGGTATTATGGGAGGTCCTGGCCTGGGAGGGATCTAGTCCAAACCCTGCCTCTAAATCAGCATGAGGTCTTGGGGAAGGCACAACCCCCTTGCAGCTCAGACTCCTCCTCTATGATTTAAGAGTGTCAGGTGGGACAATCTCTGAAGTTCCCTCTTATTCTGCATTAGCCTCCTCTGCCATAACAAAACACCACAGGTTTAAATCACAGAAATTTCTTTTCTCACAGTTCTGGAGGCAGAAGTCCAAGATCAAGGTGTTGGCAGGTTTGGTTTCTCCTGAGGCCTTTCTTTTTGGCCTGCAGTTGGGCACCTTCTCACTGTACGCTCACATGGCCTTTCCTCTGTGCACATGCATCACTGGTATCTTTTCTCCTTCTTATAAGGCCACCATCAGTTCCATTGGATTAGGGCTCCTAGTCTGTATGACTTCATTTAATCTTAATTACATCTTTATAGGCCCTTTCTCCAAACACAGTCACACAGAGGGTTAGGGCTTCAACATGTGAATTTGGGGGTAGAGAGACAAATTCAGTTCATAATATGCTTTGGGAGTACTTTGTTAACAAGGTCACTGAAGCTAGACCATGACTCTGACATCTTTGTTCCCTTTGCCCCTCCAGATTTGCCCTCTACCCCATTCCAGTCGTGCCCTACACATGGGGAGACTGACCTCTATGGATAATATCAGTGGGCTTCCTTGATCTCTGGCTCTGGTTAGGTTCAGCCAGTAAGGAGGCTAAGGAATAGATGAAAGGGATAAAGGAGAAGGAAGTTGGGATAATTTGCCCCCCAGTACCTGCGGCAATATTGCCATGGGCTAACTGTGTCCCTTTTCTGAAGATCACTGCTCTCATCAGATAGCTACTCTGTCTCCATGTTCTCCAGTAGTTCCCTGGCCCTCAGACCCAGAGGCAGTAATATCCCTACTGTTACTCACCCTGGGACATAGCACCACCCCTATGGCTTTCCTACACCCTACCACACTCCTGAGAAGGATTCCTTTATTACAGTTTTCTCAAATTTCTCAATTTGATACAACTAGAGTATGGAAGAAACTTATCCATGGGTCATCTGTCCACCCCCTCCTTTTGCAGCCTCCCTGTCCTTGCTCCAGTTTCCAGGCAGCTCTGCCTCATCCAGAGGCTTGGCTGGCTTCCCTCAGGCCACACATTCTTTCTCTGAGGTGAACCACATCATGACTTCTGCTCTCTGAGTGGGTTTGCTATTATCCCATCATAGTCCCTTTGGACAATGGTAGAAGAAAGAGTGAGCTGGAAACGAAGCCCTCTGCACCTGGGCTATGGGCTCTGTCTACAGATATGACATCAGCTTCTTGACTACTTGCCCCAAGTAAGTAGACATTTCTTCGAGGCCTGTAGAATGTGTTTAGAAGGAGATTTATCCTATTCCCTCTCATGGTCACAGACCTCTGGGAATAGATCAAGTTCCCCCCTTCATCCAGAATACTCACATTTTACAGCCTCCTTCTCCCCTCATTGAAGTTCCCTCCACTAGAGTTTCAGAAACTGCACTGGTTATAGACATAAATGAATAGGGAAAAGTTGATAATGCATTCACCATCCAGAGTGAAGGACAGGAAGACAAATACATGGAAGGTAACTATAATACAAGATGGAGGTAAACTGAGCACTGTGTTAGTTAAATGCTAGGGGTTGGGTGTAGCACCAGAAGAGTAGTTTAAAGGTAAGGGTCCCAGATTCAGGCTGCTAAGTTCAAATCCTGATTCATTATTCAATAATTCTAACCTCTTGGGCAAGAAGCCCAACTTCTTAAACTTCGTTTTCTTAATCTTCAAAGTATGGCTGTAACAGGTTGTTTTTGCTAGGAATAAATGACATATAATGCCTGTAATGGGCTTAGCGCAGTGCTTGGCATATCTTAAGTGCTTACTAAATGATAGCTTTTGTTGTTACTTAGCAAAATTTGTACAAAGAATGGGGTTTGTGGTGGCCTTGAAGAATGGGAGGTTTTTATGAGAAGAGGGAGCTCCTTCTAGAAGGACAGAGGAATATGGTTAAAGGTACAAAGGTAAACTTGTTTAGGAATTATTAATCAATCTAGCTGTTATATGAAATGATATTCATTAGAAAAAAGAGCCAGAAAAGCTAGTTGTAACCATATCAAAGAGAACACTGAATTATAGGGTGAGGGGTTTATATGTAATTCTGTTGGCAGTGAAGAGCCATTAAAAACAAGGATTTAAACAGAGCTATGTATGCTTAGGTAAACCTAAGAAAATTGATCTGGGCAGCTTTGTATTAACTAAATTGAATGTGGGGGGAAATGGTGTAAAAGCAGACATGAGGCTATTACTCTTGTCCAGGGAAATAGTAACAAGACCTGCTTTAGGGAAATGTTGATAAATAGTGATCAAACTTCTAATACCTAACAGAACTAGTTTGGCAGGAGGTGGATCAGCTGGAAACTTAAGTGTTTAGAGCCATTCACAATCAGGGGACAATTGGAAATTAAAAGGAGGCACTTAAACCTAATGTCAATCAAAGATTAAAGTGACAAAGACTTTACAAAATTATATTTTAACACATTTTTTCAGGAACAAAACTACAGAGCTCACCTGTATTGCCACCAAGTGGTGCTGGCACTAAGGAGTCAAGAACCTTGGCTTGGAGATAGGGTGGGGAAATGGGCCATAAATGCATATTCTCTTATGTGGGTAGCCACATGTAACAGCATGTGGCAGGAACTCAAGAAGCTGACGACAGTTATCAAAGAGCATATACACATGTTTGTTCAGCCCCCCTCACAGCTCCTGCCCCATTCTGACGAAGAAGGCTGCTAACATTTAGTCAGTGTTCTATTTAGAAAGATAGTGCCTTGGCTGGTATTTTCACTTGTAAGAGCTGGCTGTCCTAAATGCTGTAGGAAATTGCCCTGAAACCCACATGGCAGGCCAAGAAAGGTACAGGGTAGGACCAGATTATTTTCCCTGAGAAATGAATGTTAGTCAAGAAATACATTCTTTAGGGATGGAGCCAGAATAAAGAGCTCTAAGACCCTTGTACTCACCTAGAAAGAAGGATCTCTGAAGAATGGTCAGCTGGGGACTTAGCCACACGTTACTGAACAGAAACTCAAGTATCTAATCCAGCAAGGCCTTAGATCCCTTTGATAAGCCTTATATCCAATAGGGTACACCTTCAGGTAGAGATGGAGAAGATGATTTCCTTGCCATAGGAAGCCAGAGGTTATCTAAGTGGTCAGGGTCCTTTTCAGAACTAGATAGTCCTCCATAAAGTAGGGCTACCCAGTGAGGTATCCAGCAAGACTTCCAAAATGGCTGACTGTAGGAACTGTCCGTGGTGCTGTAGTTATCCTTGCTTAAGCCCATTGGACAGTTTCTATTATTAACTGCTATATGGCAGGTGCTATGCCACATACTTTATCTACATTGTGTCCTTTATTTTTTTAAGGTTTTATTTATTTATTTGACAGAGAGAAAGAGGGGCGTGCACAAACAGGGGGAGTAGAAGAGGGAGAGGGAGAAGCAGGTTCTCTACTGAGCAGGGAGTCCAATGTGGGACTCAATCTCAGGACCCTGAAATGAGCCAAAGGCAGATGCTTAACTGACTGAGCTATCCAGGTGCCCCTACACTGTGTCCTTTAATCCTCATGGCAACACTGCAAGGTTAATAATATAATCAGCTACCTTGTTTCTACAGATGTGGAAACTAATACTCTGACTTTCACTTTCTGCCTTATCCCATGTGAATAACCTGAATAATCTCTTCAGACATCATTTGAGGACTTCCAGCTTAATAAAGAGGGGATATCTGTTTAATACCCTTTCTCTGATTTGTGTAAAGAGATCTTGTTACTTTCAAAGATGGTGGTAGTGGAGATCTACACCAAAGGCAACTGAGTTATGTCACAGAGAGTCTAAATTTAATGAGAAAGATTAAGCATGTATAACCATATTTTAGCCTGTTGATTAGAAAGGAATACAGGAACTTGAAATATGCTTGACAAAAGAGAAGGAAAAATTACCCTCCCCCAATTAGGAGAAAGCAAATCACGTTTTTGTGCTTGTTTGTTTTGGTGAAGATTAGCAAGACCTTTTTATTCTTTAACAATTTTCTTCTTTTTTTCCCTTGGCTATAAGGTGAAAAAATAATAGGTGCCAAGACAGACAAGATAGAGGGCAGATAAAGGCTCATCCCTTGTTAAATTGGAAGAAATCTTTGCTAGGGCAGTTGGAATCATAATAAAGGAAAATGCATGTGAGCTTTTGTTGCAAACATTTTTTTAAGATTTATTTATTTATTCATGAGACACACACACACACACACACACACACAGAGGTAGAGACACAGGCAGAGGGAGAAGCAGAGGGAGAAGTAGGTCCCTCTCAGACAGCCCAGTGAGGGACTTGATCCCAGATCCTAGGATCACGCCCTGAGCCAAAGGCAGATGCTCCACTGCTGAACCACCCAGGTTTCCCTGTTGCAAACATTTCTGAATCTTAGGACCTGAAATAGTACCAGGATCAGGGAAGAGGAATAAGCTTTTCTCAAACTCTAATATTACAAAAACTCAAGGGGAGAAACATAGTATTTAAGCTAGGAGTAGGGCTGAGAACCAAGTCAGAGGTTCTCGACCTGGATCCACAGACCCTGGGGGTTGGGGTAGGAAGGGAGGTTCATGAAAAGGCTCCATGTGATCTATGCAGACCTTTAAAATGTTACATAATGTTATTCATAGATGCATTTTTAACAGAGAGTGGTCAATAACTTTCAAGAGAATCTCAAAATGTCCAGGAATATCCATAAAGTAAAGAGCTACTCATTTAAATAGTTACTCCAGAAAGGTAGGCCTTAGTGAACAAAGCTTCAAATTATACCTATATATTTATATATCTGGGCTTGAAATAAGCAGCCCATTTAAGTATGACACTTATGCTAATTCAAATTAATGCCTATACTTGTATAAGAGTTCTAGTTTCATAGGAAACACATCTAATTAAGTAGAAACTATGTGTTGTTCCTTTCAGTTGGATTTATTTCTTGAGGGAGCCTATAAAGTGGAAGAAAACATCAATCAGTCAGAAAATATTTGATGAGAGCTCACAATGTGGGAAGGCTATCACTCACCTGCCTAAAATTCAATAAATCCTCCTACCTAAGACATTCACATTCTAGTACAAATGCTGGCGGTTACTCTGTGTCTCCATTTATCATGAAGTGGCCCATTAACATTACCAACACAAGATAGCAGGGGAAACACCAAGTGTGGCCCACTCTCCTTTTTGCCCACTCAGCAAAGTTGCTTACTGAACTCTGATTGCCAAATATTTTACTCAGCTGAATGCAGATAAGAGTCAGGAGTCAGCTGGATTTTTAAAGCCCACAGATTCAACTTGGTGGAAGAATGGGTAAGTGCATATAAAATTCCCCTTTTCCTGCACTTCGGTCCTCCATCATTTCCTGACTCTATATGGTGATTTAAAGAGCCATGGGATGTGTGTGTGTGTGTGTGTGTGTGTGTGTGTGTGTGTGTGTGGTGTGGTGACACCATCTACAAAGAGTATTTGATATCTCTCAAGTGTCTTTGACAGCTCAGTGAGCTGACATAACCCAGAAAACATATGCTGTTATTTTGGGTAGGGCAGAAAAACAAGTATAGTTTAGTTATCTCAGAGCTTCCCCTGAAAAGACCTTACTGAAGGCAAAGAAAGATGTGATTAGTAGACTGTGATCCATGGGGTTCCAGAAGCCTTTGGGTATCTACAAAGATGGGGATTCCACAAATGTGGCAGACACAAGCCCTTCAGCACCATCACTTCATTTTGGGACAGAGGCAGGTATGAGTGGGAGGCAGCTGTGACCTGGAGTAAGCTCAGTCCTCATTGTGATGAGGCAGACACGAGAGCTGCAGATAAGGATTTGCAAAGGCAAATGACAGCCATGGTGATCAGCACCTCACTCCCCAAGATAATGGTGTTGAGCAAAGAAACTGCGCTCCTGGGTGTCAGAGTCTTAGAACTGGGAGGGACCATGACCTCCATGGCTGTCAGGCCATGTCATGGCTTTCAGGTCAACCTCCACAGGAATCACATGCATAATCTAAGCCAGAACTGGAGCTGGAACCAAGCATTTGACTGTACAGTCATTATTGTTGTTACTGCCCAGCATGTCTTAGGTCTTATTCCCAAATATCCTACTTCTTACTCTTCTCTGACTCAAAGGGAATGAGGCCAGAAGCTGCTCATCATGTGTATTTCCCCTGTAGGAAGGACCTGGAAAAGTTATTCCTGTTGGCTGGCCACAGTCTACTAAAAGGCCAACAGGTATAGAACCAGCTCAATTTTAGGGCTATCATGGTAGCTTCAGAAGCCCCTGGAACAATAAAATAGCAAACATGGAGCATGTGCCAAGAACTGCTCTAGTGCTTCCTCTGTGTGATGTCATTTAATCATCCTAACCACCCCATATGGTGGTAAGCACTGTTACTCTCCCTATTTTATGGATGCGGACACCTGTGACCAGAGAGGTTAAGTAATATGCCGAACATCACACTGAGAGCAAGTGGCAGAGCTAGGATTCAAACCCAGACAAGTAAGCCCCAGTATTTTTTTTTAAAAAAAAATTTTTTTAAATTTTATTTTATTTATTTATGATAGGCACGCAGTGAGAGAGAGAGGCAGAGACACAGGCAGAGGGAGAAGCAGGCTCCATGCACCGGGAGCCTGACGTGGGATTTGATCCCGGGTCTCCAGGATCGCGCCCTGGGCCAAAGGCAGGCGCCAAACCGCTGCGCCACCCAGGGATCCCAGCCCCAGTGTTTTATTCACTGTTCCTTGGCTCTTAGCCACCATTTCTTGATTCTTGGAATTGTTTCTTGGAACAAGACATTAGACTGTCCTTTTTCTACATGGTTGTTTTTGCCCCCTCCAAAAAACTTGCCTTGCTTACCCAAACCCTCACCTGCTCAAAGAAGAATGGAGGGGAAAGCTTTTGGGCATACATCAGGGAACACACCAGAGTGAGCGGTCCAAGGTAAATTTCCTTGGGTAATCCATTTTAACACTACTTCTCACAAGTCAGAGTTGATGAAGCAACCACTAGTGGCATCCCCTGTTTTCCTTCTTTTTAAAAAGATTTTATTTATTTATTCATGAGAGAAACAGAGAGAGAGGCAGAGACATAGGTAGAGAGAGAAGCAGGCTCCCCATGAGGAGCCAGATTCAGGACTCGATCCCAGGATCACGACCTGAGCCAAAGGCAGATGCTCAACCACTAAGCCACCCAGGCACCCCCATGCCTGCTTTCTCCTTTAAGTGCTACCTGGTTGTTCAGCAAGAGATAAAGGTAGTTCATGATACTGACTCAGCTGACACAGGTGAGGATAGCAACCCATGGAGATGAAGGAAGGAGCATCATTTCTGAAGCACATCCTAGTGCGAGCAAATGGTGCCATTCTATCCACACTATAACCCCTGAGGCAAGGAGCCCTTGTTGGTGTATAGGAACACACATCTCATTACTCAGATCTGGGGATATTGGGGCCTCCATTGTTGTGAAGTTTCAGGTGTTCTTAAAACTGCTACTATCTCCTCATGTTAAAGAACTGAGAGCATTCAGCTTATAAGTCCATGAGCTGGTAAATCACTTTATCATAAGCATCACAACTTCTTGCTTATAGTAAATTACAAGCCCTTAATAAGCTATTTAAATATTAGTGAGAAGCTGAATATTGTTTTTCCAAATCATTGAGGTAAATTTATGGTGTGGTGAAATGAAGTTACATTACGTTCCCAAGAAGGGAGAGAAAAAAAATCTGATGAAAATTTACCCTTTCTGTGTTAATTCTAACATGTTTTATGTGTGGGCCTAAATCTAAATGTATTATTACATTTAAGCATACAGTAATGAAGTTTGACCCCAGGAATGAGATGTACAGGGAGAAACTGGGATCGTGGTCTCTAGATGCTCTGGGGAAAAGTCAACTATCGGGAACCTGAGATTTGATCTTACTCTCAGTCTAGTACCATGTCATTTATGCACAACACTAACCAAGCACTGATGCATCACATTAAGACTTAGGATTCCATGGATGTGTTTGAAATTGATTTACCCCTTTAGAATCACGAGATGTCAGAGCTTAAAGCAATCTCACAGATACTTTTCATTGTTGTGAAATTGGGGCTCAGTGAGAGTGAGTGATTTGCTCAAGTTCACACTGCAAGTTACCATCTGGGTTAGGAATCCAGGTCAGCTAATACTTTGGGAGCGATGCCTATAAGCCTTGTCCAACTCCAACTTCAGCCTTTTCCTAGGGGTTAAAATGGGATCAATTCTTTCACCCATTAACTCTGGGCTCTGATCATTCTCTCCCACCTAATAGCATCTTCATGGGCCCATCAATATTAATGGGAGGTGAATGTATGGAATTTGCTAGAGCTCATAAATGCAATGGGGGCTGTACTTTATGCACAGAATGATATGCAATTTGAACTATTTGGAGATTTATTTAGATTTGACCCTTGCGTTCTTTAATCTGTAGTCTCTTGGCAAAGCAGTGAGTTTGCAGCTGAGAACAATCAGTGACTGGTCTGTGGCACAGGACATAGATCATTGACCATGAGATATATTGGCAGTGTGGCTCTGTGCTGCCACCCAAGGAGACCTGCTCAAGGGTCAGGTCTCACAACCTTCCCAACCAGCCCTACTCCCTACCATTCTCTTTGGGGCTCCTTACTTTCAGATCAAACTGGAGGCCTTCCTTTTGCTTCTCTTGCCTTTTCCTTGCTGCCTTGCCCTACAGGCCTTGCCTTGATCATCCTGTTCTCATTTTCTTCAATGTCTTTTCCCCTAAACATGCATATATTCAAATCCTACCCACCTGTTCCCATCCAAACTCAAGTAATTGTGCCATGGTTATATAATATATTAATGCCTTTGATGAAATACAGTCTTTTTTTTTTTTTTACGGCTTTTGTGTGGGTTGCTTCTGATCCACTTTGCTATGCCCTTTAGCATCTGCCATAGTACTTTAAACAGAGGTATTCTTCATTATATTTAAGTTGGATGAATGAATGAAAGAATGAATTAATGATTAAAGAAATGACTGAACAGAAATGCAATTCTTTCTAGAGTCTTTCACCAAATCAAGGACCACAGAAATTGAAGTTTTGTACTTTCGAGGTTTAAAAAATGTTCTTACTGTTCTGTTACAAAGCATCCCAAGACTCAGTGTCTTAAAATGTGAAGTTATTATTTTTCTTGTTCTGTGAGCTGAATTATGAATTAGTTCAGCTAGATTTTTTTAAAACTTGAGGTCTCTCATACACTTTGAGTCATATGGAAGCTGTGGCTACAGTCATCTGAAGGCTCAACTGGGCTGGATGTTCATGAGAGCACACTCATATGGCTGGCAGTTGATGCCAACTATTGGACCACTTACACTTGTTGACTAGACTGAATCACCCATATTTAGCCTCTCCATGTAGCCTGTGCTTCTCACAGCATGATAACTGGGTTCCCAAGACAGCAGCCCAAGAGTGAGTATTCAAGACTGCTGGGAGGAAGCCACAAGGTTTCCTATGACGTTGTCTCAGAAGCTCTAGAATGTTAGTTCCACTATACTTTGTTGGTCAAGCAGGTCACTAAGGCCAGCCCAATTTTAAGGAGAGGGAGTAGCGTATGTGTCCAAAAAGGGAAGGTGTTAGCAGTGTCCATCTCTGGAGACTATCCAGATGTCAAGCAAATATATTTTCCTGGAGAGCAACCTATCTCTGTAAGCCCCTTCCTTCATCAGTTTAGCTGCTGCACTGCTGAACACTGGGGATGGCTTTAATATAGGAAATATTTTGAGAAGGTAGGTAGCAAGAAAAAGGAGAATGAGAAGGAGTCAATAGTTTGAGATAACAGTTAAGGAATTAGGCCTGAGAGAGATAATACAGGGTATAAAATGAGGATATTAGGGAGAGGGTGTGGGAGGGTGAGTGAAAAAAACTGCCTCCTTGCTTAATTTGCTCAGTGTATGTTAGGGGTGGGTTGGAGAAAAAAGCAAGTACAGTTGATAAAAGTATTACAGAATGTATTTGCTGTTTTAATCACATATAATTATAATGGAGATTATTTTAAAAGATGAAAAAAGCACCCATAATCCCACCAACTGGTTATAATTATGTTAATTTTTCTTTCCAGTCTTAATTCATCCTAGGTATATCTTACAACTCTGCTATAGTCCTGCTTTAGGCATAGGTTCTCTTAATTTTCACCCAGACTCATTTTATAAATGCTTCTCCATGTTAGATGTCTTCATAGCATTGCTTTAGAGGCTGCATCTCATTCTGGCTGATGGAAATTTGTTATGAGCCAGTGAACTGAACATGATTAGCAAGGGTGACTCAGGTCTCCTGTGGTCCTGTCATCCACTGGTGAATGGGTAATGGGTAAGGCTCTGGGGAAGTTGAACTTGGCTCTTCCATGCTTTGGGGGACTGTCCCTGTCTTGGTTTTTTGCCACAAGAATCTGCTTACTTCTTTTCCTCTTTTTAAAAATTTTTATTTATTTATTTATTTATTTATTTATTTATTTATTTATGATAGTCAGAGAGAGAGAGAAAGAGAGAGAGAGAGAGAGAGAGAGGGAGAGACAGAGACACAGGCAGAGGGAGAAGCAGGCTCCATGTACCGGGAGCCCGATGTGGGATTTGATCCCGGGTCTCCAGGATCGCGCCCTGGGCCAAAGGCGGGCGCTAAACCACTGTGCTACCCAGGGATCCCTGCTTACTTCTTTTCCTGATACTGTTCCAGGCTTGGCACATTCTGGAGGTGGAGGGCATCCCCCTATAGCTGCAATGCCTTCTACTTTCTGCCTGGTTAGATCCTACTTCACATCATTTTGTGTCCTCCTTGAAGCCTTCCTTGGCCTTTTTTACCCATACTCAAATTTCTGACACCTGAAAACATTTACTGTTTGCTTATAGTGACATTCTCTTATAGGGCAGCATGATGTCATAAACAGACACTGGACTAGAAATCAAGATACTTCAACTCATGTCCCATTGCTAACCACCTGCGTGACCTTGGCTAAGTGTTTACACTCTTTGGGCTTTAGCTTCTCCGATTTTAAAATGAGGAGCTGATCTCCATTGTTCCTTCTCCTATAATTTTACGATCTGAGTCTTTTAACCTTTCAGGTCACTCTGCACACTCTAGAGACTACAGAAAGTTGGTCAATTCGTAATCATTCTCCCCAAAGACTCTGAGTCTTTGTGCTCCTAAGACATCATCTGACAATGCTGAAATGTGTATTATTATTATTGAAAATATGCCAATCCATGTTTTCAATAATAATCTGCCTTCTGCCCTATGCTCTGCTTCTTTTCATCCAATAAGTAGACTTCAGACCTTGTTCTCTCTTTTTGGTTGAAGCTCTGAGCCTTTGATTATGATAATGTATAACACATGGAAACATACTTTCTGAAGGCCATACTTAAAACACTCTATTAATGTGACATGCCACATATGAATCCCAATAGAATGCCCACAAACCAGTTTGATTCTCCTTTGATGAGGCAGAGATGTAAAGCAATAACTACTCTTCTCAGAGGGAGAAGTGATTAGCTGGAGGGCAGTTGATTCTCTGCTATCTCTATCACCAGAGAATGAAGGCCCACTGTAAGGGCAAGCAGTCTGTCCTGGAAGTCCATGTTTGTTCAACTCAAAATTGCTGAAGATTTGGTTGTGTTAAAAAAAATAAGATTATAAAAACAGTGTTGAGAGTTGAAGGAGATAGATACAGCTTGGCTTAAAATCAGAAAAAGCCAGGGTTTTCTAAGGTAGTTTTTATATCCTAAAATGTAATGTCCTCTGGAGAAGCCACCATTCTGATTAGCCAGTGGTAGCAAATGATAGGACCTCAATTATCCACTCAGAAGCCCAACCCACAGTTAAGACTTACTTCTACCACATTCTCTCATCCTTCCACCCAAGGCATACACACCTTACACTTCTCTGCCTCTGGGCTTTTCCTTACTCTCTTCCTTGTGCTTGGGATACATTGGCCCACATCACTCCTATTAACATTTTTTTTCATTGTTTGGGACAAAAAGGAGTTCAAATGATGCCTCTACTTTAGAATCTGAATTAGCTTTTCTACTTTTAGGTCAAATTGCTTAGCTTCTCTTAGTCTCAATTTTCTCATTTGTAAAATGGGGCTAATAATACATCCTGCAGGGCTGTTGTAAAGATAATGGGAGATGGCAGAAGGGTTGCAGCACTGAACACAGTGCTTCACATATAGCAGGGACTCAATGAGTAGCATTAACCATTAGTGCCCTTACGTGTACCTTTTTTTGGCAGTAACACGGTGCTATATGTATATAGACATAGAATCTTATCCCACTGCTAAATAGAAAAATTCGTGAAGATAGGAATTATTTGACACTTCCATTTATTACTTTTATTGCCAAGCAGAGAGCTTTGAACACAGTAGATTCTTAATATGTTTTGTTCAGATGAATTAACTATGTCATTTTACCTACCTTTTTCTCTTGATAATACCAAACAAAGACAAGAGAAAGTTGACATTAAAAAATAGAAGAAATTATTTCTTCTACATTTTTAAGTCACATTATATAGAGTTCAGCTTTGGGGTCTTTCCACTAAAACTGTAAATTCCTGGGAGTGGGAAGGGGATTGAGACCATGACCTTTTATGTGTGCTTTTGTTATTTAGCGCTCTGCAGGGCACTTGCTGAATGTTTAAGTGTGTTGCTATTCATGATAAAAGCTTGAAGAGTGACAGATCAGGGAGCAGAAAGACAACTTGGTAATGGTTTTCATCTGAGGCAAATACAGGAGAAAGGCTGCTCAAGGGTTATAATTGTCCTAACTACTCTAGCCTTGCTCTGGAATCCTACTCTCTCACAAATGCAACTCTGGAGTTTCTGGGTTTCATTTTCCTGTAAGGGGAGGCCTGGTAATTGGGCAGCCCCTCTCCTGGCATGTCACAATAAGGTCCTTGTGGCAAGAATTATATGCATTCTTCTTAGGAGTGTTCAGGGTTGTAAAGAAGCTATTATCCAAACTGACTTTGGGTTCCGTGTTAGTGACCCTAGCAAGTGAAATAAATCTCTGAGCTCAACAGAAGCAGTGTCTCACAGTGGTTAAGAGCATAGACTCTGGAGCCAGATTCTCTGGGCTTACATCCAGGCCCTCCCTTTCCTTGCTTGTGCAAGAACAAATCATTCAATTTCATCAAGTCTCAGTTTCCCCATCTGTCAGATGGGGATGTGATAATAAGCATGTCTATCTCATAAGATTGTTAGGAGGATCAAAGGTGTTAATGTGCATAAATTACCTGGAACTGTGCCTTGAACATAGTAAGTGCTCTGGAAGTGTTGGCTATTGTTATTTTTGAGCTATAAGGGCTGTTCTCTCAAATTATATGAAAAGCTGTGAATCATGTGCTTCTTTTGTGCCTGAGCTTGGCTGTTCCTCATCCGTATGCAATGAGGTGAAAGTGGAGGTGGAAAGGGGAAATTTCTGCAGTAGTACAGGCAGGAACAAAGTGAGCCGCAGCAGCAAGGATGGAACAGAGAGGACAGATTTGGAGATACATAGGAGGAGCCATGGAAGTTACATGTGCAGCTGAGGAGAAGGGAGGATCCAGGAGTGGCTCTCAGATGACTGAGATACAAGATCTGTGGGTGGTGATGCCATTAGTGAAATAGGAGACAATAGGAAGAGGGATTTATATAGGGAGGTCAGGTTTGAGAAGCCAGCAAAATATAGGGATAGTAGGTGAAAATGCCCAAAAGTGCTGCAAAATATGACTCTAGTACTTGGTAGAGAGATCCAAATAGAGCTGTAGATTTAGAAGTCACAAATGCTTGCAGTGAAGGCCATGAGAACCAGTAAGATTCTTCAAACAACTTTCAGCCAAGTGCTTGGTGTTTAGACTAGGGTGAATAGTAAATATTTCAGGCTTTGCAAGCCATATGATCTCTGTTGCAAGAATTCACCTTTGGTATCTTGGCTCAAAAGAAGCCATAGACAATACATAAACAAATGGTACAGTTGTGTTCCCATAAAACTTTATTTATAAAAATCAACGGGCCATAGTTTGCCCACCCCTGCTCCAGACTTGTATCTTACATATAGTAGGTATACAATAAGCTTTTGTTGGATTAGTCTGCTAGTAAGTGACATGAATTAGAGATAAGCCATTGAGTTGCAAGGTATATAGTTGAAAGCCTTTTCTGAACCAAGTCCTAGGCCCTCAGCCATGTTTGATAGATTAGACTGGTAAATTATAGAGTGATGAGAGACCCATTTGATGTTAGACCCCTTGAGGGCCAGGGCTGGTAGGTACAGCAAGGGGCCTTGCTTTCCAGAGAGAGCGTTCTTAGAGCTCTCATGATCTGGGATGGCTTCCTTGTCAGGTCTGGGAAATTGACTGCGAATGTGTTAAATAATTAAGAAACTGCCGATACGTATTTGTAGCTTCTAGTGCAAAGAATTGGCAATAGGAGGAAATAGGAGAAAACCAAACAGTAGATGAAGATTTGAAGCTATGAGACAGAGTAGGAATTTTGGATGCAGGGAACTAGTCATAGAAAACTAAGAGGGGGAGATAGAGAGAGAAAGAGAGAAAAGATACCCCAGCCCTTCCCTTCAAATAGCAGGGAGATATAATAGATGATGAATGGTAGTTAAAATAGTTAACACCAGAGCTGAGGGATATGGCTACTAAATTACTACTGAGCCATCCGGAGGGTGTTTCCTCTCCTTTGTGTGTTGTACTTTTGGCTGGTGGATCAAGCCTCCAAAGTCCATCCTTTGCTATTGGAGACTGAAGCTGTACAGCTCAATTCCCTGCCCAGCTTCCGGAGACAATTTTGGGGTCTTGGATGCCAAGGAAGGGGAGAAAATCTAGAAAATCTATTTGACTCAGGTTGTGAATGGCTCCTTTGTGTGTTTCCAAAGAGAATGTGTGAGAGCGTGATACAGCTCACAGTTTATTGGGTGTCTGTGCAACTCTCAGAAACAGGTTGCTGTCCATGGCTGCAGTGTTGGCAGCAGCTGTCTGCCAAAATTGGTATATGTATACATGTATGTGTGACACATATGCATATGTATATATTTGGAGAGGGGAGAAGGGAGAGAGACAAGTATTTTTAAATGTTTGAACCAGATGCTAATTGAAGGGTCCCACACTGTCCAACTCTGTCCCACCTCTGGTTTAAGGCAGTGAGAATTCAAATACAGATGAGTGAGTGTAAGAGAGCAAGCAATTCTGCATTTGCTTCCTGGATTTGGTAAGCGATCAAAAGGAATACCAGACTTTAAAACTCGAGATATTTTTAAAGATCAAGATTTTAAACTCTGTATTTCTGGGCCTTCTTTCCAACAGGGCCATGCCCTCCTGAACCGGGCAGGGTAGCTGACACCACTTCAACCTCTGCCCACACTCTCCAGTCTGCACAGGCCTGATTGGTCTGCTTCTCCTGTTGGTGGCACCTGCTTGCCTTAAGGCTTTGTATTAGTCCCTTGGCTTCCATGCTCAAGTTCATCTTCCCCACTTTGCCACCAGTTATTTCTAGAACTCAGCTTAAGCAGACCACATCTTGCTTTTAGGGCTCCCCAGTCCCTAAGGCAAAGCCAGAGCTCATTGCCTGGTTTACAGGGCTCTTCCACCTACCACAGCCTTCTTCTCTTTCAGATCTCAGCACTTGCCACCACATTCTCTACAACCTGATGACACTTAACCATCTGACTCTTCTAGGAAGTGCCCCACTAGCTCATCAGGCCATTACATGGGCTTTTCCCACCAACTTAAACTCCTGGTGGGTTTCTACTTATGTTTCATGACTCAGCTGATTTGCTATCTCCCATATGAATACTTGCTTTATCTCTACCCCCTCCCCCTGTTCCCACAGTACTCTGCTGATGCTCCTTTAGTGTGCTACTTATTATATTGTATTATAATTGTCTGAGCATGGGTTTTGGGTTATATATAGATTTGAATCTTAGCTTTTTAGCTTTCTAGCTGTGTGGCTTTTGACAAGTTATGTTAACTTGTTTGGGCCTCAGTCTTATGATCTGCAAAATGTGGCTGTTCAGACCCATCATAGGGCTGTTGGAAGGTATGTGTGTCAAAGGGCTTGCTCAGCACAGTGCCTCATGCACAGTAAGTATTCAATAAATTTAAGCTTTTCTTCTTTATCTTCTCCACTTAATCTTGAGTTTTTATAGAGATCAGGGTCATGTCTTGAATATCTTGGTAACCCAAGTTCTTAGCTCTTTGTCTAGTGTATGGCTGGTTCCAATTTTGTTATCTTGCTATGGAGGAAAACACAACCCAGTGAATAGTAGGAAATCAGTGCCTGTTTGGTTGAATGATGTGGTTGTTTGGATTATTGATCCCACGTTTCTATTCCCCTACAGTAGATAACCATACACTTGTCATGGCCTCATGAAATTCCCCATTTCTTGACTTTGAAATTATCCACATAACCACATAACCACATAACCCCCCTGTGCTTCTTCCATTGCCATAAAGAAGACATGCACTGGAGGCTGGTCCCACAAGAAGGAAGACTACATAAAGCAGACCTGAATCTAACACTTGGCCTGGAGTCAAACCTAGTTGAGCCCAGTCAAGATCAAGCAAACTCTGGCCAATCTCTAGTCAATTAAGTGATGTGGTGGTCCCTTACATAGGAAAGGCTGAGTTACACATGCTTTTAGTTTGAGGAAAAGAACTGATTGTTACCACCAAGTTTTTGCAGACTGCCTTTAAAGACTAATCATATAAACATTAAACGATAGCAAACAATACATGCTAGGGAAAATTGAAAGGGTGGCATTGCTAAA
This sequence comes from Vulpes vulpes, assembly GCF_048418805.1. Taxonomy (NCBI): domain Eukaryota; kingdom Metazoa; phylum Chordata; class Mammalia; order Carnivora; family Canidae; genus Vulpes; species Vulpes vulpes. The sequence continues at coordinate 139,834,295 of NC_132781.1, forward strand.
ATATGGGAGTGGGATTGATGAAAAAAATGTGTTGAAATTCAAGTCATAAGAGCCCCTGTTTGAATTCTATTTCCAGATCTGAAAGATCTGAAGTCCTCCAATACCTGGAGTGATGATCAGTCCTCTTCTGATTGTTGTTCCATACATGGATTTTAGGATCTCCACTGGGAAAGATGTCCAGAGTATATCTAGCCCAGTCTCTTGTCCCCTGAACAAATGTATTCCGTGGCATCCCTGACAGATGCTGATCCAAATTTAATAACTTACCTGCTGTATGATCATGAACAAGTGCAAAGACTATGGGAATTTTGGAGTCAGACAGACTTGGTTCAGAATCTTGGCTCTGTGACCTTGGATCTCTCACCTCCACTACAAAATAGAATGAGAATGCCTCCCTCATAGAGCTATTGGGAAAGTTAACTGGACAACAAAATGGCACAACCTGCACAGCATCATTCACCAAATGTGATATCTCCCTTCCTGCTTTGGTGCAACGCAGAGTGCATCACCCTTCTGCTGTATGAAAGCTCTTCTGACGTCTCTATAAAGGGGGAGGGGAAAACCATACTGAGCTACAGTGGTCCCCTTCCTCCAGTCCATATGCTGACTGAGCTGGCCTGAATTAGCTGTCTCCTTCCCAGCTAACTTGATGGAACAATTCAATTTGAAGCTGTCAGTTGTCAGCAAGTTTAAATATCCTAGGACCAAGAAAACATCAGAGGCAATTATTGACCATTTTATCAACTTATCAGAGAGGTTTTTTTTTTTATTTAAAGATTTTATTTATTTGCTCATGAGACACACACACACACACACACACACACACACACACACACACAGAGGCAGAGACACAGACAGAGGGAGAAGCAGGCTCCATGCAGGGAGCCCGACATGGAACTCGATCCCGGGTCTCCAAGATCACGCCCTGGACTGAAGGTGGCACTAAACCGCTGAGCCACCTGGGCTGCCCTATCAGAGAGTTTTGCACAAATTGTGGTCCATAAAATTCGGGGTTCCCTTCAGTCTTCCACAAGCAGAGTTTCAGTGTAACTTAAAATGGAAATTGCCCATAGTCCCATAAGGTAGGATCTAGAAGAGCAGAGATGGATTAGTGTGAGCTGAGATGATGCAGAAAGTGGAGTGGGGGTTGTTCAAAGAACAGAGAGACATTTCTAAGTAAGGTGGTCAGTGAACCAGTGGGGAGAAGAGTGGATAAGAAAGAGGAACACTGTGAATAACGTGGAGTTTGAACTTGGTAGGCAGTAGGGAACCACTGAAAGTTTTTGAGCACAAAAAGGACATGGTCAGAGCTTTGCTTCAGGTAGATAACTCTGGCAAGAAGGTGAGAATGGCTTGCTTTGATAGGGAGCAGAACAACTACAGGTGAAAGAACACTTAGGAGTCCATTGCAATTATCTGGACAGGAGGTGATAAAGGTTGTGCTTGGGTCCTGGAAAATATAAAACATATTACGGTGCAAAATCCACAGGACTTATTGACTGACCAGGAAAGGCAAAGAGAGAGGGAAGAATGACTCAGGTTTTAAGCCTGGGAAAAGTGTCTAGGTTACCTATTTAACATACAGGATGTGAAGCATGTATCTATCATCACCAGGCTTTTCTCATTTATTCTTAATGCATGTGTATATGCATTTATAGTTCCGTGTACATCTTGAGCAGTATAAAATGAATCAGTAGCCTAATATCTTACACACACATATGCAAACTCACTCACTCACTCACTCTCTCTATTGTGTTTCAATCTTAATTCACTTTAATTGTATGTAATTATATGAATGTTGTGCCATAAGGGTATGAGGCTTTCTGATTTCATCTGAGAAATTAGTTTCCATACTGACAATGTAGGGATTATAGTCAAGGATCCTGAAAGTATCTAAGCGAGTCCTAGTGATCATAGTAGCTGTAATTGACTGAGTATTAATATGCCAATGTTTTTCACACATCATCTCATTTGTCCTCATAACAGTTTGTGAGATGGACACTATTTTTTTGAAGACTTATTTATTTATTTTGGAAAGAGAGAGAGAGTGCACAAGCAGGAGAGACAGAAGGAGAGGGAGACAGAATCTCAAGCCTGATACAGGGCTTGATCTCATGGCCCTGAGATCATGACCTGAGCCAAAACCAAGAGTCAGACGCTCAACTGATTGAGCCACCCAGGTGCCCTGAGATGGACACTATTAAGGATTTCCCCAAGTGAGTCCTGACTCCATCTTCTCTTGCTTTCCATGGTAAAGACTGGCCTCCCTTGCAGCAGGTAAAGACTGGCCTCCCTAGGCTGCATAATCCATGTCTAGACAACAGGAATGTAGATAGGATCTGCTTAGAGAGTTCTAGGTCAGACATTGGCTTGCTGATAGAAGGTAGCAACATAAGAGGAAACAGCTGGCACTTCCTCTATTCCCTCCTTTCTGGCTTGACCATGCTGGATGTGAGGCTTAAAGCTGAGACAGCAACTTATAACCAACCACAGATGACACATATGAAGATGAAAAGCCAGTGACTCAAGATATCAGAGCAGCAGCCAGAAGGAGTGTGTGACCTCAGTGATATCACTGAGCCACCGAATCAGCCTTGGAAACACTATGTCCAGGTTTATTGATAAGTGAGGCAGTAAATATCTGCCATGTTTAAGCCACCATTGGTTGATTTTTCTGTCACTTGCAGGTAAATGTCTCTATATTTCAGTTATTTACTTGAGGCCAAGCCAGGAAATAGTGGAGCTGGGATTCAAATTCAGATCTTTCTGACTCCAAAGTGATGCTACTGGCTTCTGTACTTTCTCCATTCAGATTACTCATACAGAACATTGTGAAAGGCTTTATTTTGCTATATGTAATGGATACATCTGTTGTTCTTCTCATGATCTTCCTTTCTTGCTTTTTCCTCCATGGTTTTGCATTCAGATGTCTCCTAGGTATCAGTCACCAAAGCAAGTCATAGGAAATAAGTGATTATGATTAAGTCCCTGACTACAAGTTGTTCATGATCTAGAGGAGGTGTTGGCAAACTATGGCCCATGGGCCAAAATTGGCCCACTGCTTGTTTTTGTATAACCTGCAAGCTAAGAATGGTTTTTTATATTGTCAAATAGCTGAGAGAAAAAAGAAAAATAATATTCTGTGAGCTGTTATATGAAATTCAAGTTTCAGTGTTCATAAATACAATTATATTGGAACACAGCCATGTCCATTTGCTTATATATTGTCTGTGGCACTTCTTGCAGTATAACTGGAGAGAGAAATCATTACAACAGATATAATTTTGGCCAAGAAATCTAAGATATTTGCTACCTGGCCCTTTACAGAAAAAGTTTGCTGACTCCTGATCTAGAGGAGTAGAGTTTGAAAAGGGATTATGAAAATGAAAAATTCATTCTAGATAAGAGAAAGGATATATACTTGAGATATTTAGAAAAATTTCCCAAAGTAAGAGGAGAATGCCACATACTAAGACTTATCTCTAGACTTTTCCCCTTTAAAGACAGATTCTATAAAAGAGGTTGAGGGTGGGGGTGGGCTGGGATATTTGTCAGGTTTAGTTACCTTTGTCTAATGAAGGTCTTGTGTTACTTGTTGCTCCTTAGACCCAGAACTTTATGCTTCAGTAGTTTTGAACTCCACCCAATTGCAGAAAACAGACCATGAATTCTTTTAATGTGCACTGTAAAACTGCCTTGGAAAAAGTTGACTGACCTTTTAATTAAGGCCTCAGAGCCTCCCACATATTGACTTTCACCTGAAACCCTTGTGTACTGGATATTTCTGTGAGTGCACAAGCCATTCCTCTCAAATCCTGGTTCCTGTAAATTGAGTCCTGCTGTCCTATGGGACATTACATACTTTGTAAACATCCCTGAGTTGGTGGAAAAAGACCTTTTCATGAACCCAACTCTAAAAATCAACAAGAGTGTTTCATTTTCTTTTTTTTTCCCAAAAGAAAGTTCCAGGAAGTCTCCTGAAATAATAATGGTGCTTGTTGTTTGCACAGCATCGTACAACTTAAAAAGCACTTTTCCATCCATTTTTATTCTGAATCTTAACCATGACACAAATAATTTGATTGTAATGGAAAAGGATGGAACTACATAGAAATACAATTCTGATACACCAACAAAAGAGACCTTTTGAGATCAATGAACTCATATCCTATTTTTGTCTTTATTTTACAGAGAAGGAAACTGAGGCTTAGCAGGGAAGACAGTTAAACAATGGCAGATCTAAGCATGTGCTTTCTAGTTGTGATGATGATGAAGACAAGGCCAATTGACATCTTTGTCAATCAAACATATATGGTCTACAGGTTGGGCAAGACTATAACTTGTTATCCAAACTGAAATACTTTGGCTCAACAACTATAAAGCAAAACTGTTTAGACACTTATATCACCCTATATATAGATTAAGCAGGTGCAGTAGGTTCATAGACCTTTGGACTCATTCTAATAATGAGGTGTATCTCTAAAATTTACTTCTACCTTCAGTCCGATGGATCTTGTACCCTTTGTGTTTAATGAGGACCAGGCTTCTAGAATAGCTTCTTAGTAGAGATCCAGTCTTGGTTTCTCCCCCTGATCACTGGCTTTATGCCATATCCAGAGCCTGGGCAATAGAGAAATCAGGAGTTGGACCTAAGAAGAGAATATTGGTTTGGCATATGCTCCTACACAGCCATTCTTTCTCTCCAAGGTGTTAGGATTCCTATCTTTAGGTCTAGAAAGAATGTTTTCAAATAGATGTGGTGGTTGGTTCTAGACAACCCAGTTTGGGATATCTAGATAGGAGAGAGAAAAAAAATGAACTTTTTTTCTTGACATTGTGTGTATGGGTATATGTGTCTGTGTTGTGTTTTTGTTTGAGAAAAAAGTAGCAGTTAATCAATATTTATTGATTATGATAGCGTTCTCATCTCTGAACTATGAGGGGAAATGAAGAAACATGACAGGGGAAAGGAAGGGAAAATATAATTTTTCCATTATTGTTTATGGTAGGGAACTAACAAGGGAATAGAATGTTAAGGGCATTAAAACAGTATTGTTTATGAAAGCAACTGTTAGAATAAACATACAGATATTCCTAAATATCAGAATAACTCCACATAAAAAGAACTATAGGGGCAGCACCGATGGCTCAGTGGTTTAGCACCGCCTTCAGCCCAGGCATGATCCTGGAGACCCAGGATCAAGTCCCACGTCAGGCTACCTGCATGGAGCCTGCTTCTTCCTCTGCCTGTGTCTCTGCTTCTCTCTCTCTCTCTTTCTCTCTCTCTCTATCTCTCTCTCGCTGTGTCTCTCATGAATAAATAAATAAAATCTTTAAAAAAAACTGTAGACTACATTTAAAAAGATTAAAAATAGCACTATTCAATAGCAGCATGGTATAAATAATATGATAGAACAAAGATGAAACATATTTGACTTGTTAACAAAAGTAAATCTTTATTAAATGGAATGGACCAAAGCAAACATAACTTTATGTCATACACATGTAAAACATATCTTTCTAAAGAGATTTTGAACATTAAAGGATAGGCAAATATACACCAGGGGAAAACACAAAGAAAGCAGGAGCTGCTATCCTAATATCAGTGAGGGAAAAATAGTACATTATAATGTAAGGGGTATAGTTCAGTAAAGACAACTTTTTTGTTGTTGTTGAGCTTTATTGAGATACACCGACAAATAATACTGTGTACACAATGTAATAATTTGATATACATACATATTGTGAAATGATTACAATAATATTAGTTAACACATCCATCCCTTCACATAGTTACCTTCCTGTGAGGAAAATATTTAGGATGTATTGTCTTAGCAAATTTCAAGTATACAATACAGTATTGTTAACTATAGTCATCATATTGTACACTAGTTACCCAGAACTTATTTATCTTATAACTGAAAGACGTCTTTGTATTTCCTCAACCCTTCAATTCTTCATAACCACCTACTTTCTGTTTCTATGACTTTTACTTTTTAAAAAACAACATTTATAAATATCTGCACACCAAATAATATGGTGTCCACACTTATAAAGCAGAAAGTACAAGAGACTCAGGAAATAGGCAGATATACACCAATAGAAGGGGAATTTAATTCATTTCTCTAGGTTTATGACAGACCAAGAGGACAAAAATAGGTAAGGATATAGAATATTTAAATAACTAATTGATGAGATAGATCTGATTCAGTAATATAACCAAAGAATACAGAATGAGCATTTTCCTTCAAAAACCATGAGAATTTTTATAGAAACTGATCACATATTAACCCATAAATAAATGTGCAATAAATTCTAAAAATTAAATGTAGTATGGATAATATTTTACAACTATAATTCATTAAACTTAACACTGATAATAAGAAAACAAAAAAACTCCTCCCATCTGAGAATTTTTTTTTTCCATCTGAGAATTTTTAAAGGCTCTCTTACATAACTCTTAAAGAGGAAATAAAAAACAAAATGGAAGACTGTCTTAGGAAACAATAATGAAAGCATTTTTAAATCATAATTTGTGGGATGCAGTTTGTTATGGATTGAATTGTGTCCCGTGAATATTCATATGTTGAAATCCTAACTCCCAGTACCTCAGAATGTGACATTATTTGGAGATGGAGTCTTTACAGAGGTAATCAAGTTGAAATGAAGTCATTAGGGTGGGCCAATATGGTATCCTCATAAAAAGGGGAAATTTGGACACAGAGATACACACCAGAAGAATGCTATGAAGATGAAGAGATAGATTGAGGTTATACTTCTCTAGGGCAAGAAACACCAAAGATTGCCAGCAAACCACCAGAGGCTAGATGAGAGGCATGAACACACTCTTCCTCATAGTCCTCAGAAGCAGCCAATCCTACTGATACCTTGATTCTCAACTTCTAGCCTACAGAACTAGAGACAATATATTTCTGTTATTTAAGCCCCCTGGCTAAGGGTATTTTGTTATAGCAGCCCTAGGAAACTAATACACAGCACAGCAATATACAGAGAAAAGAAATCATGGCCTCAAATAACACAAGAAAGAGTAAAAGACAAATGAATTAAGTATTATGCTCAAAAATTTAGGAAAAGTGTACCAAAATTAACTGAAGGACACCAGAAAGAAGTCATTAGTAATGATAAAAATAGAAAATAATGAATCAGAAAACAGATAAACTGTACTAATAAATAAATCCTAAATGTAGTTGTTTGAACCAATAAAATATGAAACCCTAAAAGTACACAAAGAAAACATGAAGTATACCTTTATAACATTGGAGAGAGAGAGGCCTTTCTCACTCTGACTCAAAATCTAGAAGCCATAAAATTTGATAAATTAAATTTCATTAGAAACTCATAAAAACTCTGCATGGCAAAAGAAATAAGGAAACAGTAAACCAGGAAAAAGTATTTGCAACTCTTAACAAAGATATAGTGGTGATTTTAGTTATTTTTAAAAGTCTTATTCCTCTTACAGCTCAATAATAAAGAGACAAAATGTGGACAAAGGATCTGAATAGACATTTCTCCAAAGAAGATATACAAATGACTAATAAGCACATGAAAAATGCTCCACATCATTAGCCATTAGCATTAGGGAAATGCAAATGAAGACTACAATGAGATACCACCTCACACCAACTAAGATGACCATAATAAAAAAGAGACATGATAAGTGTTGGTAAGGATATGGAGAAATTGGAACCTTTATGCAATGTTGATGGGAATGTAAAATACTTCAGCCACTTTGGAGAACTGTCTGATAGTTCCTATAACGATTAAACACAGAGTTACTCTATGACCCAACAGTTCCACTGTTAGATGTATATCTGAGAAAACATACATGCACACAAAAATGTGTACACAAATATTCATAGCAGCATTATTCATAATAGTCAAAAAGTGTCAACAACCCAAACATCCATCAACTGATGAATGGATAAATAAAATGTGGTATATCCATAAAACACAATATTATTCAACAGTCAAAAGAAATAAAGTATTAACACATGCTGCAACATGGATGAACCTTGAAAACATTATGCTAATTTAAAGAAGCTAGTCACAAAGGCCACATATGGTATGGCTCATTTATATCCTAAGTAGGCAAATGTATAATGCAAAGAAAAGTAGATGAGGGGCTGCCTGGGACTGAAGTGGAGGTTGGGGAAAGGTTGGGGAATGGTGGGTTATTAGAGGGTGATAGTTAAAAGGTATGGGATTCTTTTGGGGGTGATGAAATGTTCTAAAATTGATTGTGGTTATGGTTACATAAGTCTGGTTATACTAAAAAAAACATTGAATTGTATATTTTAAGTGCATGAATTATATGGTTGTGAATTACATCTCAATAAAACACAACTGTTATATAGAAATTAAAGCTGTTATATTACAAAAAAAAAAAAGCCTTTCTCATGGTGCCATCCAAAATTATTTTGATACCACTACACCACCCCATTGGTGAGTACCTAAGTAAAAGCATCATAGGGTACACTTGGAACAACTGTTTAAACTGCATCAAATTATGAGGAAATAATCAGACAAATCCAGAAAGCCGGACTTTCTATGGGACAATACAACACCTCTGCAGAAATGTCAATATCACCAATGATAAAAAAAAGTTACTGTTCTAAATAAAAGAGATAAAATATATATGACATCTAAAATCAATGTGTAATCCTTGAGTGGATCATAGATTTTTTAAAAAATCATAAAGACATTTTTGGTGAGGTTGAGGAAATTTGAATATGGACTTAATATTATATAATATTATCAATGTTAAACTCCTTTTATGTATTAATAGTATTATAAGTATATAAGAAAATATCCTTATTCTTCATAGAAATATAGCTAACTAGTAGGGGCTAAAATGTCATGATGTCTTCCACTTATTTTAAAGTGGCTCAGCAAAAAATACCCATATTTACATAAATACATATATATGTCTGTTGTATATGGACACATACATGTATACAGCAAAAGGAGCAAAATGTTAAACAATCAGTGAATCTGTTAATAGGTAAAAGGTGTACATGTGTTCACATATATATATGTGAATATGCTATTCTTTCATCTTCCTGTAGCTTTAACATTTTTCAAAATAGAAAGTTGGAAAAAATAAATTGACATGGATTTAAGTATTAAAATATAAAACACCAAAGCAATGATAGCTTTTGGCTTGTATGATTTAGATAATTTTCCCAATAAATGGCTCACTGTTCTTTATAAGTATGTTTCACTTTGTATGATGTAATTCTCATTTTTTATCACTTTATGAAAAAAATATTGATTTTTATTACCACTGATTCTCCCGTTTAACTTGAAATAATTTATTGTTACTTAGAGCTATATCATGGGAGCCAAGTCATAAGTTTCCCTCCACATTATATGACCAACTTGTTTAGAAAAAAAGTTGCCTCCGCATTTTGGGCCTTAGATATCTCACCTCTTAAAAAAGGCAGAGTATTAAGAGAGTGAAAAGACAAGACACAGAGAGGAAGATGCTTACAATATCCAGAATATATAAAGAACTCCTACTAAACTAAAAAATAGAAAAACAATACAAAAATGTGCAAAAGACTTGAACAGGCAGATCATGAAAGAGGATATCTAAATGGCTAATAAACATATGACAAAGTGCTCAGCCTCATTAGTTAATCAGGAGAAGGCAATTCAAAATATACCAAGGTAATGTTCCACATACATCAACATGGTTGAAATAAAGAAGACTTACAAAATCAAGTTTTGGCAAGGTTGAAGAGAACTGGACTCTTACACACTCCTGTTTCAACTACAAATTAGAACCATCACTTTGGAAAATGATTTTCTAATATCTGATAATGCTGAACATTCACTGCTTTCTGACCCAGCATTCCTCTCCCAGTTATATATTCAACAAAAATACATGTGAACCATTATTTGTATTATCCTCAAACTGAGAATGACCTAAATGTCCATCAACAGTAAAATGAGTAAATAAGGCATTTTCGTATAATGGAGAACTATACAACAATGAAAATGAGTGAATGACTGCTACACAGGACAATGTAGTTGAATTCCACCAACATGATGATGTTGAAAGAAGCCAGACTCAAGAGTACATACTATATGATTCTACTCATCAAAGTTCAAACATAGTCAAACTTAGTCTATAATATTACAAGTCAGAATAATAGTTATTTTGGGGAGATGAGAAGATAGTGAGCATGAAGGAGTGTGATGGAGGCTTTTAAAACAAAAATTAAAAATATTTATTAAAACAAAAGAAGAAAGGTTTCTTCCTTCTATCAGATCTCACAGGATTAGTTACATCAGGGATGTGAAAGGGCAATATACTTTTAGTTTGAATTACACACAACATACATCCAAATTACTTAGATACATAATTATTTTGTGTATTCAATGTATGATGCATAAGTAATAACACTTGTGGAATAGTTGCAATTTTCCATTTATTTTCTTATCAAATTATCATGTAAAAATAGTGTAACAGGAAGGCCAAAAATTATATCAATTTTACAGGGGACAAAATTAAGACTCAGAGAGGTTGAGGAACATATTCAAGGTTACCTGGCTGGAATTTGTATGTAATTAAAATAAATTATAGGCAAATGCCTATAGGTGTAAAATTCACTGGATGCTTTTTAATCTTGCTTCATAGTTCAGAAATCCCAGGCAGAAGGAATTTAAGAGCTGAGATCCTTGGGTGCTGCTCTTCCCCTTCCCTGACATAGCCAGATTGCACAATCTTTCCATGTTGCAGTTGATACCCACTAATAGACTCTGGCTGGAACACGACATTTATCTCCTTCTCATTTGTACCACACAAATGAAGTTAAAATAATGGCACTTTGTTGGCACAAAGGAAAGCCAGTTCCTAAGTGTCCCACTTTTTCTCTTCTATTCAGTGTTCGGAGTTGATGCAAAATAACAAATGCCCTGGCCCAGTTTGAGAACACAGCCTGGTCGTGTAGTAAAAAGACCAGAATTTGTCCTTCTAGTGAGTGCTTAGTCACAGGACTTCCCATCCTATGTGGACATGCCACCTCCCAGCCCCTTGGAGTGTGTCCTGGAGTAATCAGGTGTGGTCAAGCAAGAGGGGAAGACTGAGCTGGTAACTGGGTGGAAGTTCCCACTGAGGCCTCAAGGGAGGTATCAGGAAGGAGGCTGGACCAGAAGTTGGAGGATCCATTAAGTATGGGAACCAGAGTAAGCCATATCATCACACCATGTTACAGAAAAAGCAGTGGACTTTGAGCCACTTTGGGTTTGAATTCTGACTGGGCATCTTACTAGCTGTGTGACCTTGGCCCAATATATCAAGGTTTCTAAGATCTTTTTCCTCATCTGTAAACTGAAGGATCTGTTTGGATGCCTTTGAAGGAGCTACTTTCTGCTAGTTCATATTGTGATCTCCAAGAATCCATATCCCCATCTGTGAAGTGACTCTTGCCAGTTTATTAGATTGTTGGGAGAGGCAAGGGGACCTGCATGTGGTAGGTGCCTGGGAGGTTTTCTGAGTATTAAATGTATTGGGCTTGAGAGTTCTTCCCTAGATTCTCAGCAGCATAACCATTAACCCTGCCTTCTTTTATAGTCCTTTTTAATAGGCTGCATTTTTTAGGAACCATTATCTTACATTAGCCTCCTTTTTAAGGTCTCTTCATTCCTCATTGAAGAGGCAATTCAAATTCATCACATGGAACCAACAGAACAGCATCCCACTGGCTACCACAGAGAGGAGGAGGTCCTCTTGTGTTCCAATTCCACCCATTCTCTTATCTTTCACTGTTCAGCCAGCTCATGCCTAAGTAGCCCAGAGAGTAGTCCTGGTCTGTGGTACCCAGCTTCCCAGGAAATTGTAAGAAGATGATCCCTATCCTCTATACACTCACATACACATACACAGTGTCTGAAGTTTACTGGGTTGTCTGGAAATAGTGAAGACCTAAGTTATGCCCATTTTGGGAGGGACCAAAGACTCTTTGCAGAAAGGGTCTAGAACAATCAGGCATGTGGGGTAGCAGGGATGCTGGCCTCAATGGTTTCCCTCTCTTGGGTTCATATGACTTCAGGCATATCCATTCCCTTGTGGACACTCTGGGAGGTAGGGGTCCTGGAGGATCTTTGCCCTGTGAGATGGCAGGAGCAAGTCAGAACTCTTCTGAACTTGAGGGGACCACCAGATTGGCAGACTGGCTATCTGTAACGCTGGGTGTGTGTGTGTGTGTGTGTGTGTGTGTGTGTGTGTGTGTTTTAAAGGAGGCACAGCGCCCCCCTGAGGCCAGCATGTTAGTTGCAGGAAAGGTCAGAGAAAGCCCCTAGGCTATTGAGGTCTAGCCTGCTCCCTCGTGGAGAGTGTCCCATGGGAGCCCTTTGAGGCTGTGCTGAGTTGAATAGCGTCCTCTAAAACTTCATGTCCACCTAGATCTTCAGAGTGTGGCCTTATTTGGAAATAGTGTTTTTGCAGATGTCATCAGTTAAGGTCATAGTAGATTAAGGTGGGCCTTAATCCCATGACTGGTGTCTTTTAAGAAAAGGGAAATTTGGACAGGAGAAATCATAGAGACAGAGGGAAGAAGGCCATGTGAATACAGAGGCAGATAGTGGAGTGTTGCTGCTATAAACCAAGTAATATCAAAGATTGCTGGCAACCACCAGAAGATAGGAAGAGGCAAGGAAGGATTCCTCCCTAGACCCTTCAGAGAGAACATGGTCCTGTTAACACCTTCATTTTGGACTTCTAGCCTTTAGAAATGTGAGAGAATAAATTTATTTTTTTATTATGGCAAGTCCTGGGACACTAATATAGAGTCCAAGCTTTGATTCTTCTTGTGACCCTGACTATAGCCTTAACCCATGCTTCTCCCACTCTGCTGAATTCTGATTCATTTCACAGGCAGCTTTGACATGTAAATTTGCTGCCCGCCCCCAATCCCTTTTTCAGTGGAGAAAGGCACCCAGTTGCATGTGGACCAGCTAACACTATATCATGGTTCTTTTGACATAAATGGAAAGAGTGACTGTCCTGTCTTCACTCTGCTCCTCACTTTGCACTCATCTTTGCAGGTTTAGGTAGAATCTTGAGGTTCTTGTAGACCTTGCAGATCCCTAGCCCCCACTGAATGCCTGATTTCTCTTGGCAATATCTCCAGCAAGAGGTCACCTTACCTCCTGCTTGGGCCCTTCTGGGATCTTTGTAATGTCAAGTTGTTCCTTTCTTTCCCCCTCCTTTCTTTCTGTAAGTATTTATTGATTACTTGTGTGCCAAGTTCTATGCAGTGAATAAACAGACCCAGTCCCTGCCCCCATGGAGTTTATATTCCAGTGGAGATTTGATGCTGGAAATTCCTTTGTTGGCTACTGATCTGCCACCAGATCAGGAGCTGTTCTTAGTTTAGCTAGGTGGGGATTGTGGTGGTGAACCTCACAATACTCCCTTTGAGTCTGGGCACATCTTGTTTTCACATCTAGACTGATGCTGCTATCAGGCAAGGAAAAGACTTGGAATGACATCCTCCTCCCCTCCAGTTAGCCTGAATTGCTGTAATTGTCTAAAATCAATTTCACAAGGCAATTGGTGTTTAAAACACTGTAACTGCAAGAGATTGGCAACTTCCATGTTTTATTTATTACCAAATCAAATTAAATATCTGATATGTTCACTGGAGGGAATCATTATTTTATAATGTGGGACATACATTGTCATATAATTTTGAGTTTTATTAGTACAAATGTATTTGAAAAAAGGGAATATACATAATATAAATTATATGGTATGATCTGCTAATTAAAATGGATTGTTGCAATATACTATATATTTTATTATATAAGAGTTAAAATATTTGGCAAGTTTATCATGTTCATTGAACAATCTGATGACATTTCATGGATGTTTATAGCTGGCAGGAACTTTAGTAATTAACTAGGCTTCTCTCATTTTTATGACAGAGGAAACCAAAGTAGAAAGAACTAAACTAACTTGTTATAAAAATAGAAATTGATTGGCAACTCAAATTCAGATCTCTGGGCATCTTCCCAGCAGCCTAGTGATATGGATTCCACTTTGTAAATGAAGATGCTGAAGTCTTGAGAAGTAGGGGCTTCACTGGTTGGCCAAGATCATATGGCTGGTATTTCTATATAACATGTGAAGTGGACTATGCTTGTTTTTTGAGATATACACCGTAACAGCTGGATAGATGTGTTTCTTTTTTACTTTGAAGTTCTATAGTGGAAGTTAGTCTTTTATTAATGAGTAAGGGCATGATAGAACTCAGTGAAGAGGGGACCAAGCTGGCTTTGAGAGGATCTGCCTGACATAGTCAAGGTGGGTCATTCATCTGTTCTCAATGGGATGGAAAGTGCTCAGAGAAACTCTCATGGTAAATGGGTCTCTTAGCAGGAGGCTGTGGGGGATCTGGCTCAAGGAATCCATCATCATGAAGGAGGTGTGAGAGCATTATGAGGAATTCCATTTGTATCATGCTCCTGGTCCAGAAGCCAATTGTCAGGGATTTGTCCCAAGACCTCTGCTCCAGGGACACAAGATTGTGTTTCCTTCCAGCCTTTGGTTTGGCTCCTCAAGCCTCTCATCCAGGTGGGTTATTGTACAGGATTGCCAGAACAGCCTCTGGGAGGGTTAAAATGGGAGTGAGCCCATGGACAGTTCTGGGAAAGTCTGCTACTTATGGATACAGTGTTATCATACTTGACGTGGTGAGATGGGTTGTAACTAGAGAAAGAGTTAACACCAATCCATCCACTTATTTGATTCATCCATTCAACAAATGTTTATTGAGTGTTTGCCATATACCATTCATGCTTCAGGATGCTACTAGATAACTGCGGCGAACAGATAAGGTCCCTGCTCTCATGGAGCTCCCATCCTTAAAGGGGGGACAGAAAATAAGCAAACATCTTTTTGTACACTGTATTATTTCAAAGTGGTAGATGCTATGAAGAAAAGCAAAGTACAGCAAAAGTATAGAGAATAATAAGATGTACAGTTTTAGGTGGGATGTTCAGACACCTTTAAAGAAGGCACAATGAGACAGAGAATTGAATCAAATGAGAAAACAAACTATAGGTATATTTGGGGAAATGGCATTCTAGGCATAGCAAACTGAAGGTGCAAAGATACCAAGAGAGAAGGATGCTCACTGTGCCAAGAAAAAACACAGAGGTACATGTGGCTGAAGAGAAGTAAGCTGGGAGAAAGACAGTAGGAGAGAGGACAGAAGCACAACCATATTGTGAACAAGATGGGGAGCCATTGGAGGATTTTGAGCAGATTTTCTGGCTGTTGCATGGAAAAGAGACCTATGGGATCAAGAGGAGAAATGGAGCATCAGCCTAGGGGGCTTTGAAAGCATCCTGTGAGTTAGGGGCTGGATGAATAGAAGTAGTTGTAAGGTATTGGGGATTTTGTTTCATGGGAAGGTGTAAAACATTTTCACTGCCCCATCCTGACAGTTTCCTTCCAATAGCTGTTGACATCCACCTCTTCTCTGAAGCCTGCCTGGATTGAGCAGGAAAGAATCAATGGTTTCCCACTTCCTGTGCTCCCTTTGTTCTTCCTCATGGTGGGAGGAAAGAGCACCGGGCAAGGGGTTAGAAAATCTTAACTCTGTTCCAGGTCTTTTTATATCTAGCCCACGAACTTGGGCAGACCATTCATCATTTCTGAGCCTTCATTTCAGCAATAATATAAAATTATTTTTATATTTTCTTTGTTTCTTACCCCATGGGTTGGTTATTAGTGTCAAAGGAGCTAATGTGAGCATACACATTTTATAAACAATTAAGAATTAATCACATAAAAAGAACAATAATTTTGTTTATTTTATCTTTACCCCTGCTCTTCGGAAATAATCTTACCACATGCTAACTGGGTGGTGAAGATACTTAACAAGTTGTAATCCTGGTGAAGCAAAATAACCAGAGTTAACTAGTTAAATGGAGTCTTTCAAGAATATGGAGATAGGAAAAAGCATATTTTGGGGGTTTGGTGGGTTTTCTTTAAGTTTTAGAGAATTCAGCTCCCACTCCCCAGAACTTCCCCACCTCCGGGGTTGATGGAATCAGTAGTGTTCGGAACAATGGTCTGCACCCCCCATGTCCTGCACTGTCAAACTGGGATTCCTTTACAATGCCTGAGCTCTGTTAAGTGAGGAAGGAAAGGGATCTTGGCTTTATCTTATAGAGTTTCAGTAAAGCTCAGAAAAGAGAGGGACTTTAGGTCACGCCCCATGTTGCAACTTGTCACTTGTCCATAATTCTTCCTTCTCTGTGTCCTGGCCATGGCTTCTGTAGGGCTCTAGTGTGTTTCCCTGCCCCTTCAATTTGGAGCTTAGTCATATGACTCACTTTGGCCAATAAGATGTGGATGGATTGTTATACAGTTTTCAGTCTGAGACTTTGAGAGGCATGGTGAGTTTGTGAGAGCCCTCTTGGAGCTTCTGCTCTACCTTTAGAGAATAACATGCCCTAGACCTGTGGGAAGACACACAGAGAAGATCTGAAACATCCTAAAGTCTGAGTCTGGCCTAGTTTATTGAGCCCAGCTAAGATCGCTTGAGAGTAGCCAACTATAGTTGACCTATGAGAAGAAAATAAATGCTTATTTTTGTAATCTAGTAAGATTTGGGGGATTGTTTGATACATAGCATTATTATAGCAAAATCTGACTCATAACTTCTGAGATGACAGAACACTTTGTTAACCACATGAGCTTGTTCTCAAGCTATTTTGATTCCTTGAGGTTACTCTAAGCTATGTGAGAAGCTTCTCAGTCTTCTGTGGCTTTATTTATTCACATCAATGAACCTTTACTAGATAGAATAGTTTTTAAAGAGCAGACTCCATGCCTGTTCCCAGGACAGCACCTCAACCAGAATCAGCCCCATGTTGATACCAAAATAAGAGCTTTAAAGTTAAGTTGACTAATAAAACATTTTGAGATGGAAGGCCAGACTGCAAGTATATCAGGCCCTTATGGCTTCAAACAAGAACTAGGGATCCCTGGGTGGCACAGCGGTTTGGCGCCTGCCTTTGGCCCAGGGCGCGATCCTGGAGACCCGGGATCGAATCCCACATCAGGCTCCCGGTGCATGGAACCTGCTTCTCCCTCTGCCTGTGTCTCTGCCTCTCTCTCTCTCTCTGTGACTATCATAAAAAAAAAAAAAAAAAAAAAAAAAAAAAAAAAAAAAAAAAAAATTAAAAACAACAACAACAACAACAAAAAACAAGAACTAGATCAAGACCACAGAAAATCATCTACAACTGCAGTGTCACTTTCGTGTTTGAAGAGTGACTCTGATCCAAAGCTTTGAGTTTGGGTGAATCAGAAAATAACTTTTCTCTTGTCAGCAACTGCCATCAGCTATTGGTTTAAACAATGAGATTTGAATCTCCAGCCCCTATGTCTAGCTGTGCCTACTTGATAGATAGATGAATGAATCTTAGTGGGTCCTCTAACCTATTGGAACCAGAAGGCTTCCCTGAGGACTGGCAGTGCAGGGAGAATGTAATGTGTCAGCCTGAAGGCATCAGAGATCCCTGGACCAGAGTCACCTTGGAATTCTCTGGTCTCCAGGACAACTGAGTCACAAATCCTGGGCATCTCAGAGCTGGAAGGGGCTTACAGAGCATTTGCCAACTCCCTCTTCTGATGCTTGAATACTGAAAAACATCTCAGAGAAGTAGTTGTCCATTTTAGTGAGAAAAATATATTCCTTTTCAAAAGGCTACATATATCATGTTTGGATAACTCTGCGCAATGGAGTGAATGTTTGTGTCCCTCTAAAATTCACATTAAAGCTCCAATCCCCAGTGTGGTATTTGGAGATGGGGCCTTTGGGGAGGTAATTAGGTTTAAATGAGGTCATGAGGGTGGGGCCCTCGTGATGGGATTAGTACCTGTATAAGAAGAGACAAGGGAGATCTTGCTCTCTTTCCTCTGCTCTCTGCCATGTGAGGATACAACAGGAAGATGACTGTCTGCAAACCAGGTAGTGGACTCACCAGATACCAGATCTTGGGCTTCCCAGCCTCCAGAACTGTGAAAAATGAGTGTTCTTTGTCTAATCCATCCAGTCTATGGTAATTTATTATAGCAGCTCAAAAGGACAAAGATATTCCACTTGTTAAGCAGTTTTCTCTTCTACCAAGCTAATCTCTTTCTTTCTTATTCTCATTCACTCATTCTCTTCACGTTTGTGAAGGTTCAGAACTGGAGTTGTCAGACTTTTTCTGTAAAGGGTCTAATAATAAATATTTTAGGCTTTGTGGTCCATTTGGTCTCTGTCACTCTGCCATTATAGCAAGCTAAAGCAGTCATCAACAATACGCAAATGAGAGGGCATGGCTGTGTCCCAATAAAACTCTATTTAGAGACACAGACTTTTGAATTTCATTAGATTTTTACCTTGCACCAAATATTAGTCTTCTTTTGATTGTTTTCCCCAACTACTTAAAAATGTAAAAATCATTCTTATCTTCCAGGCTGTACAAAAACAGGTGAGGTCTAATCTGGTCTATAGGATGTAGCTTGCTGGCTCCTAGCAAAGCTTCTTCCTCTTCTTCAAGACAATCTTTCAATTCTGAATCATTTCTCCTCCATCTTGGACACTCATCAAGTATTGAGCACTCACTGTGGGCTAGGGAGCAAGTTTGCCTTAGCTGCTGGGGATATGAATCTGAAAATTGCCCAAGGAGACTGGGCAGAGGCACTTTCTAATCTGAACTTCATATTAGCCCTTTGTGGCATATACTCTTATCATATAGAAGCAGAAATCAAGCCCAGAAAGGGTAAATAATTTGCCCAAGGTCTAAGAAGTGACATAGCCTTGATTGGAACCCAGGCAGTCTGGGTTCAGTGTCTGCCCTGCTGTGCCATCTCTATGGAGATTTAGACGGTAAGCTGTATTTTATACATCTTTTCTGGGCTGGTCTTGTTGTTCATCATGTCTCACTTAATCCAAATGATGTCCTAGGAGGTGAGCATTAGAATTCAGATCTTACAGATGAGGCTACTACAAGTCCGTGGCCCATGCAGGACTTTGAACATTCCCCTCATCCTGTCTGGCTGATTGTTTTTAGCCCCAAACCAAGGGATGGGAGAGAAAGGGGCTCAGAGCTGCCCTCATAACATGTATAGTCTGGGCAGGAGACAGGTTTACCCAACCCATCATTCACTTTTGACATTTAGGACCCCTTGCTAATGTATGGAAGACAAAGTATGCTCATTTTCATGACTTCATTCTATGCAGAGACTGGAAAAAAACTGGGGGCTGGTGCCTGATGGGTAGATATTGGGATTTAAAAAGGAGGAAGAGGTGTTATAAAAGGGGTATGGGCTCTTGCTACGTAAAGTGTGGTCCCCAAATCAGCAGCACCAACACCAACCACTATCTTCTGAAGGGTCACACCCTGCAATGTGACTGTCATCCCAGGGCATAGAGCTCTTCCCTGGGTGCCACTGGCCATGCTGAGCTGAACTTGCTCCTTCCCCACCTGTATCTCAGCTAGCCCAGGAAGCTCTCATCAGACTGGTGGATGCCTGGGTTCTCTGTCTGCAGCTTTCTCCCTTGCTTGCCCTGTGACTTGGGGGGAAAGTTTTAAACCTTCTCTGGGCCTTAGTTTATCTTCTGTAAAATGTCCAGATCAGTTGTTTTCAATCCTGACTGTTCTCTGTTGTCGCCTTGGGAGTTTTAAAATAATTCTGATGTCTAGGGCCTATAGCCAGAAATTGTGATTTAACAGGTACTGGGTGAGGCCCATGAATGAGTGCTCTTTAAGCTTTCCAGACCACACACATGTACACACACACACACACACACACACACACACACACACACAAGCTTCCCAGGCTGTTATATTGTATAGCCAGTGTTGAAAACTATGAAGCTAGATCCCTGTTTCTCAAACATCTGAATGTATCAGCATTACTTGGGTGCTCCTTAAAGATTCAGATGCCCAGGCCCAAGTGCTCAAGTGCTTCAGAGTCAGAATTTTCCAGTGGGGGGCCCTGAGGCCAGGCGTGAGTGTGTAAACACAAGATCCCAAGGTGATCCTGATACACAGCAAAGCTTGAGAACTCCTCGAATCAATGGCCTCTGAGATCTCTCTCAGCTCTGACTCCCAGGTTCCTGAGTCAATGATTCTGTTCTTTCTCCTTGTGCTGGCATCGCCCATTGGCAGTGAGCAGAGGCGTCATCAACTTGTAAGCAAAGCTCCAGTGCCCCCTGAGAATGCAGCCAGCTGGCAACAGTGGAGAAAAGCGATAAACACATTTGGCTTCTCTTTATCAGCTGTGCCACGTACATGATGTGCAAGAGGACTGGGTCTCTGTGTCAAGGCCATCTGAGGCCTTGGGTTAGGACCAAGGGCAGGCCTTGCTCTGTTTGCCTGCTCCCTGCTTTGGCCCCAAGGCAGATACTAGTCACAGGCTGCTACTGCCTGCATGCCAGCCCCAAATCCACTTGAAAGAGAAAGATGAGCCTTAGAGCACATGCAAATTTCCACACCATACTTTGTCTTTCTGGGTCAGCCCCCTTGGTAGGTTAGATCAATACCTAGGCTCCCAGGAGGATCCAAGGCTGGAATAAGGAACCCAGAGCCAGGCTTGGAATAGGCTTTGTGGCTGGGCTCTGACCTTGCCCTGGCTCAGGCAGGCCATTCTGGAGTCTCCGTTCCTCTATGCAGCTTGTGGCGATTTAATGGCAGTGAAATTTATTGTGGGTAATGGAGTGTCAAGCTCCTTATTGCTAATGGATGATTTCAAATGTGGAGAAGGATTTATTAAATAAGTCAAGCATACGCCTCCAAGAGACGATTACTGTGAGTAAAAACAATTATATAGTTAAACAAAGAGGAAATTTTAAATACATCTTTAAAGTTCTCTAAATCGGTTTAAATGTGTGATTTTAGAAGGTGGAGGGATCAGTTTCAGCAAATTACTCATCAAGTTTTTTTTATCATTAATATGGTTTTTTATTTTAACTTTTTTATTGGAGTTCGATTTGCCAACATATAACACCCAGTGCTCATCCGGTCAAGTGCCCCCCTCAGTGCCTGTCACGCAGTCACCTCATACTCCTGCCCACCTCCCCTTCCACTACCCCTTGTTCGTTTCCCAGAGTTATTTATTTATTTTTTTTTAATTCCACAGAAACCAGTTGCCCTATTTGTCTGCCACTTGAAGAGGTTACTGATTGGTGTTTGGAGAGGGGGAAAAGAAAGAAGCTAAGAGAGTGGGACCTAGTTTGGTAACTTCCTGTGGTTACCAGTTTTCGACTTCCTTGGTGCCTAGGGGGGCTCGCCCTGGAACAGAAGGAAGGAGTCAGGGAGGCACCAGAAACTGTCATGCAAAGAGAAGAATCAGGGATGTCTTCCTGATTCTAGACAATCATCTCAAGCCTTCGAGCTGGAAGGCCTTTGGAGGACCTTGATCTATTTCATAGTGCAGATGGAGAAACTGAGGCCCAGGGAGGGGCAGAGACTTTGCAAAGATCACACAGCTCATAGATTGCAAGGCTAAAAGCCAGAGTTCTCCAATGGTCTCTCTGTGTAATGGGATTATAAATACTGACCTCACAGGGCTGTCTGGAAGAAGACAAGGAAGTAGGAGGGAATGTACTATGGGAATTATATAAGTTTAGTATCTGGAAGGGGCTCCATTGGGGAAGGATTGGCTGTGAACCTCAGTGATGGTTCATTTTGGTGAAGGACCCACCTCTCTGCCACTTCAGACATTCTTCAACTGGGACCACAGCTGGCTGAGGTCCCTGGGCTCCAGTCTCCCACTGAGCTGAGGAGAGGCACAGGCAGCCACAGCCCCCTGACATTTTCTTTGAGATGGTGACAGCTGGTGGGACTTTTGACTAAAGGCATAAAGAGCAAGCAGGCAAAAAAAAGTTACTGTGTTGAAAAGTGGTTTAAAAATGTGTGATGCCATCTGTTTGGCCATGATGGCTTTTTGGGGTGTGTGGGGGTGGGGACAGAAACCTTCCCCTCTCCCACTCCTGGGTCTCTCCATGGTCAGGGCTCACGATGAAAGATTTGATAAAGTCTGCAAGTTTGGTTTTCCATGCTCCCTTCTTTCTGCTCCCTTCTGTTCCCGATGCAGGTCCTCAGTTCTGCTTTCTGAAAAGACATCTTAATTTCCCCAATTACTAACAAAGTCCACACATGCTCATCAAAACCAAAGCCCTGCACATGTGACTCAGAATGCAGGTTTTTGGTTTTGGCCTTTTCTGCCTGAGTCTGGTGTAGAATCTAGTGTAGAGAAATGGGATTTTAAAACACAGGTATTTAAGCTCTGGTCCATCTTGCAATATCGCAGTTTTTGTATTTACTTGGGTTTTCCTTTATGTCCTAAAGCTTTATAGTTTTCTCCTGCTGATATTTCTTATTTGGTTTGTCTGAAGTGTTTTTCAGGTTCTTTTTTCTCCTTTTGTGAATAGGGTTATAAAATGTATATTCTAGTTAGTTATTGTTGTGTAATATGAAACTTATTTTAATTTTGTGCATGAATTTTTGTATGTCCCCTTGATGAATTTGTATTTGATTTTAATCGCTACTTGGCTTCCTTGGATTTTCTAGGTATAGACAGCAAATACAGTTTTATCTCCTTTTCAGTGTTAACGTTTCTTATTTCCTTTTCTTGTTTTCTTCCATGGGCCCTCAGTACAATATTGGAAAGTAGCAGTGGGCATGGGCATCCTTGCTTTGATCCTGACTTTAATGGGATTGTTTCTGGTAATTTACCATTAACTATAGTGTGTGCTGTGGGTCTATAGGAGAACACATTATTACCAAGTCAAGTGGGAATTTTTTTAAAAATCAGAAATGAGTATTGAATTTTATTAAATTTTAGCATCATTGAGATGATCTGTTGAGATGATGTCATCAGTCAAGTCAGAAACGTAGATGGTATTCAGATGTTGACCATTCTTATATTTCTGCTCATAATGCAGTACTGTTTTGATTTTGAATACTTTGCTTAGGATTTTTGTATTTTTGCTCATAAATTATATTGGTGTTGTGCCCAAGATTGCGAATCCGAGAAACCACCAAGGAGCCGACACCGATGCAAACACACCGATGCAAACACACGAGGGTTTATTTACAAGCTTGGGTCCAAGTATACCCGACACAGTGGAGCAGGGACTTGGACACCAAGACTAAGAGGCGTAGCAGCTTTATAGGGGCCAGTGGCCAATGGGATACACAGCTGCACAGTCATGTCGGTCCACACGCAGGTGACCAATTGAATTACATCTTACCCCATAGTATCCATTTGAGCTGGCCTATTACTTTGGTCAGAATTGGCGCGCAGTTTTGGCGGGCACAAAGCCAGGTTACATTGTTATGAGCCGATTTCTGGTAAGGGTGTGCCCACCGGCTTGACTAGGGTGGGGCAGAGCCTTAAGCAATAAGCAGGTCATGTGGGGGTCATACAGGAGGTGGCAGGTGTAGCACAAAATGGAGTTAGTCCTGCTCTGCTTGTCCAGGGGTAGGGGATTTTTGTTAAATTTCCTGGGTCCCACAATTGGTTTATGTTTTTTTCCCTTTTGTATGTGTTTTCTTTGTCCAGTTTTGGAACTGGGTTATGTTAGCCACATAAAATGAGTTGGGTAGTTTCTGGAGTATGAGTTGCGTAGCCCTGGAGTATCTATTGGGTGGAATTTTGGATTTCCTGGTAGAACATTCAAGACTGTAAACTTTTTCACTTTGTGTATCTTAGCAGGGTAAGAGCTTTAATGATTATTTCAATTTCTCCTATGATAGCCTTTCCCAATTTTCTTCTTTTTGAGCCAGTTATTGTGATTTATTGTTCCTCAGAAAACTATCCAATCCATCTAGGTATTCAAATGCTTTGATATAAAATTTTCTTTACTTTAGAATATGTGTTGTCTATTCTTCTCATTTCTCATTCTTAACATTGTATGTTTCTGCCTCTCTTCCCTAACCTACCTCCAGTCTCTCAGTCTTGCCATAGGTTATTCTAGTTTACTGATCTTCTCAAAGAACCAACTTTTAGTTTTATTAATCTGCACTATTGGTTTGTTTCCTAGTTTATTAATTTTTGCATTTTGTCTTTATTAATATTTTCCTGAAATTTCATGGTTTTTATTTTATCTTGAAAAGCTTACTTTGCTTTTAATGTTTTTTTCTCTTATATGCCTCAGATTTTTGCATATGGACTCTCCTTGCTATTAATTTCTAAGTAGCAATATTAATTTTCCTTTTAACCTAAGTAGTATTTAAAAGATGTTAAACACTTTCAGATACATAGGACTTTTTGGCCATTTCTTTGTGATTAATTTTGAATTTTATTGCATTTTGGCATAGAAGTAATCTGTTTGAACTCTTTGTTAGGTGATTGATGTTTCTTTTATGACCTAAATTATTTTTTTTAACGTTCCATGTGTGACAGAAAATAATGAGCCATTTTTTTATTAACACCTATATCTATTAAGTCACACTTTAAAATTATAGTATATATGTTATTCAGATCCTCTCTATTTGTACTTGATCTACAGCTACTTGATCTGGTGATCTCTGAAAGCTAAATTACGAAGTCTCTTATCGTGATTATGGATTACCACTTCTCCTAGTTCATCTTTTAGTTTTTGCTTTATGTATTGGAGCTATGCTATGAGTACCTAAAGTTTATGGCTGATATGTCTTTTCTGAAGAACTTATAGTTTATCTACAAGAAATGCCTCTTATCCCAATCCCTTTCATTGTTCTTTGCCCTGATTTTTATCTTGTTTGGTATTATTACTGTTGTGCCCAAGATTGGGACCCAATCCCTTTCATTGTTCTTTGCCCTGATTTTTATCTTGTTTGGTATTATTACTGTTGTGCCCAAGATTGGGAATCCGAGAAACCACCAAGGAGCCGACACACGAGGGTTTATTTACAAGCCCAGCTTGGGTCCAAGTATACCCACAGTGCAGTAGGGACTTGGACCCCGAGGCTAAGAGGCATAGCAGCTTTATAGGGGCCAGTGGCCAATGGGATTGTAACATACGCAGAAAGTTGCACAGTCATGTTGGACCACACGCAGGTGGCCAGCTGAATCACAATTTACCCTATAGTGACCATTTGAACTGGCCTATCACTCTGGTCAGAATTGGCGCGCAGTTTTGGTGGGCACAAGGCGGGGTTACATTGTTATTAGCCGATTTCTGATAAGGGTGTGCCCAGCGGCTTGACTAGGGTGGGGCAGCACCTTAAGCAATAAGCAGGTCATGTGGGGGTCATACAGGAGGTGGCGGGTGCAGCACAAAATGGAGTTAGTCCTGCTCTGCTTGTCCAGGGGTAGGGGATTTTTGTTAAATTTCCTGGGTCCCACAATTACTACTCTGCCTACATTGTTTTTATTAGTATTTACATGGTATAGCCATTGCCATTCTTTTATTTTTAACCTCCATTTATCATTTTGCTTTTGTGTAGGTTAGAAGCAGAATATATAGGGCTTTTGTTTTTTAGATCTAATTTAAGAGTTCCTTTCATTTTAATAAGGATTTAAACCATTCATACTTATTGATATTACTAATATAGTGGACTTACAGGTGTCTTTATTATTATTTTGCTTTTTACTTATCATAAGTTCTTGCTTTTTTTCCCCTTTATTTATTTATTTTTTTTTTTCTGGGGTTGGGGAGAGGATATATTGAATGAGTTTTTGTTATTTTTTTTCTTCTCTAATGGTTTGAAATTATTCATTTTATTTCTATACTTCCAATCAATTGTAATAGATCAGTGCATTTTTAAGAGACATACTGATCTGGAAATTAATCACTACCTACATCCTCCCAGAGAAAAAACTAAAACCTCTTACTTTTTTCACTGCTTGATTTTTCTTACTACTCTTTCCTTTCTCCTTCCCAACACTTGACATGTTAATATGATTTGGGATTTTAGTTACAAAATATTAATGATTTTGGGGCATGTGGGTGGCTCAGTGGTTGAGCGTCTGCCTTTGGCTCAGTCGTGATCCCGGGATAGAGTCCCACATAGGGCTCCCAGCATGGAGCCTGCTTCTCCCTCTACCTGTGTCTCTGCCTCTCTCTCTCTTTCTGTGTCTCTCATGAATAAATGAATAAAATCTTTAAAAAAATATTAATGCTTTTGTTTAAATATAATCATGTATTTCCGCTAGTAAAATCTTAATTTCTTTAGGTTTTTTTGCTTAACATTACTTCTTATAGCCCATGTTTTTCTCTTTGATTCCTGTTTTCATTTTAAACAGTTCAATCCTGTCTTAAGAATGGTTTCTGGCATGTTTGATGTTATCTTTGTTTTACCTCCCCTTTTACTTCAAAGATAGTTTTCCTGGGCATCAAATTCTAGATTAAAAATAAATTACTTCAGATATCTGAAATTATTATTGCTGTTTGCCTGTAGCCTTCAATGGTCCCAGTATGAATTTTGATGATACTTGATTCTCATTTCTTTGCAAGGAATCAGTTCTTTCTGTATGGAGGAATTTTCTCTTCTTCTTTGTAAAATTTTCCACATGATACCTAAAAGTAGATCTTTTTAAATTTAACTTGCTCAGCACTTGATGGACTTTTTAAATCTGGAGACTGTCATGTTTTTTTTTTTTTTTTTCAGGAGTTTTCCCCCACATCTTACTTGAGTATTTCTTTTCTATTCTTACTATTCCTTCTTTCTAGACTCCTATTAGATGGATTTTTTGTCACTGTTTGATTCATTCTCCATTTCCTTTGACTTTTTCCCTCTATTTCATCTCTGTGCCTTGCTCTTGGGGAAGTCCTTGGTTCAAACTCCTAGTTTATTAATTTGCTCTTTAGTTGTATCTCTTCTGATACTCAGCCCATATATTGAAGTTTTTATTTCATTTTTTAAAAAATATTTTATTTATTTATTCATGAGAGACACAGACTGAGAGAGAGAGGCAGAGACACAGGCAGAGGGAGAAGCAGGCTCCATGCAGAGAGCCCGATGTGGGACTTGATCCCGGGACTCCAGGATCACACCCTGGACCGAAGGCAGACACTCAACCGCTGAGCCCCCCAGGGATCCCCAAAGGTTTTATTTCAATATGCAAATTGGTCATTTCTAAGACGTCTAGTTGATTATCTTGTATGTATACAATAGCCCCACATGAAAATACTAATTAGACTTTCCTATGTTTTTATTTGTTCTGTTGATTCTTCCCATGGGTTTTAGTTCTTCAGGTTGTTCAATTTAGTTCTTTTTTTTTTTTTTTTTTGTATATTTTATTATTGGAGTTCAATTTGCCAACATATGGTATAACACCCACTGCTCATCCCGTCAAGTGCCCCCCTCAGTGCCCATCACCCAGTCACCCCATCCTCCCTCCCACCTCCCCTTCCACTACCCCTTGTTGTTTCCCAGAGTTAGGAGTCTCTCATGTTCTGACTCCCTCACTGATATTTCCCACTCATTTTCTCTCCTTTCCCCTATAATCCCTTTCACTATTTTTTTATATTCCTTGTATGAGTGAAACCATATAATGTTTTGTCCTTCTCCGATTGTCTTACTTCACTCAGCATAATACCCTCCAGTTCTATCCATGTTGAAGCAAATGGTGGGTATTTGTCGTTTCTAATGGCTGAGTAATATTCCATTGTATACATAGACCACATCTTCTTTATCCATTCATCTTTCAATGGACACCGAGGCTCCTTCCACAGTTTCGCTATTGTGGACATCGCTGCTATAAACATTGGGATGCAGGTTTCCCGGCATTTCACTGTGTCTGTATCTTTGGGGTAAATCCCCAGCAGTGCAATTGCTGGGTCATAGGGCAGTTCTATTTTTAACTCTTTGAGGAACCTCCACACAGTTTTCCAGAGTGGCTGCACCAGTTCACATTCCCACCAACAGTGCAAGAGGGTTCCCCTTTCTCCACATCCTCTCCAACATTTGTGGTTTCCTGCCTTGTTAATTTTCCCCATTCTCACTGGTGTGAGGTGGTATCTCATTGTGGTTTTGATTTGTATTTCCCTAATGGTCAGTGATGCAGAGCATTTTCTCATGTGCGTGTTGGCCATGTCTATGTCTTCCTCTGTGAGATTTCTCTTCATGTCTTTTGCCCATTTCATGATTGGATTGTTTGTTTCTTTGCTGTTGAGTTTAAAAAGTTCTTTATAGATCTTGGATACTAGCCCTTTATCTGATAGGTCATTTGCAAATATCTTCCCCATTCTGCAGGTTGTCTTTAAGTTTTGTAGACTGTTTCTTTTGCTATGCAGAAGCTTTTCATCTTGATTTAAGTCCCAATAGTTCATTTTTGCTTTTGTTTCCCTTGCCTTCATAGATGGTATCTTGCAAGAAGTTGCTGTGGCCAAGTTCAAAAAAGGTGTTGCCTGTGTTCTCCTCTAGGATTTTGATGGATTCTTGTCTCACATTTAGATCTTTCATCCATTTTGAGTTTATCTTTGTGTATGGTGTAAGAGAATACTCTAGTTTCATTCTTCTGCATGTGGCTGTCCAATTTTCCCAGCACCATATATTGAAGAGACTGCATGATAGATCACATCAACAAGAGAAAAAACAAGAACCATATGATCCTCTCAATAGATGCAGAGAAAGGATTTGACAAAATACAGCATCCATTCCTAATCAAAACTCTTCAGAGTGTAGGGATAGAGGGAACATTCTTCAGCATCTTAAAAGCCATCTATGAAAAGCCGACAGCAAATATCACTCTCAGTGGGAAACACTGACAGCCTTTCCCCTAATATCAGGAACACTGCAGGGATGTCCACTCTCACCACTGCTATTTAACATAGTACTAGAAGCAATCAGACAACAAAAAGAAATAAAAGGCATTCAAATTGGCAAAGAAGAAGTCAAACTCTCCCTCTTCACAGACATAGAAAACCCAAAAGACTCCACCCCAAGATTGCTAGAACTCATACAGCAATTTGGCAATGTTGCAGGATACAAAATCAATGCCCAGAAGTCAGTGGCATTTCTATATACTAACAATGAGACTGAATAAAGAGAAATTAAGGAATAAATCCCATTTACAATTGAACCCCAAAACGTAAGATACATAGGAATAAACCTAACCAAAGAGGTAAAGTATCTATACCCTAAAAACTATAGAACACTTCTGAAAGAAATTGAGGAAGACACAAAGAGATGGAAAAATATTTCATGCTCATGGATTAGAAGAATTAATATTGTGAAAATGTCTATGCTACCCAGGGCAATTTACACATTCATTGCAATCCCTATCAAAATACCATGGACTTTCTTCAGAGAGTTGAAACAAATCATCTTAAGATTTGTGTGGAATCAGAAAGGTCCCCAAATAGGGGAATATTGAAAAAGAAAACCAGAGCCAGGGGCATCACAATGCCCGGTTTCAAGTTGTACTACAAAGCTGTGATCATCAATTTAGTTCTTCATCTTAAATTTAGCTCCTCAGATGGTTAAATTTGTGAGTTGATTGTTTTCAGGACCAGTCACCCTACCAATTAGCTTTGGGCCTCCTGCTGACTTCCTGTGCCCGCAGAGCTGCTTCCTCTACTCATTTGCAGCACTTCTTTCCTTCATAAAACTGGAATGTGGTTTTCCTCTTCAATCTTCCCTCTCTGCCTTACTCCTTTCAGAGGTTTTTGATAATTTTTGGTCCATTGGAGGCACCTCTTCTTCTGTTCCAACAGTTTTATGAATTTTTATTTTTCTTTCTTCTTATTATTATATGTGTTATTTATTTATATTTTATCTATATAGTCATCAGCTACTATTATGATTATGATTATGATTATGATTATTTCTTTACTGTTTTTTCTAGGAGTCTAGGGTAAGAAGGAGAATGTTGAGACTCTGCATAGTTTACAGTAGTTAACGATCTCCTGAGCTTTTAATTTCAATTAATAAATTACTTAATTTTTAAAAGTGGGCTGCACACTCAGCATGGAGCCCAATGGAGGGCTTGACCCTGAGATGGAGATTTGAGCTGAGATCAAGAGTCAGATGCTTAACTCACTGAGCCACCCAGGCGCCCCTCTCCTGAGCTTTTTATATGTTGAAGCCTAGTGTTTTAAATCAAAATTCCAAAGGTGAAGGTGAGTTGTGTGACTAGATTTAACCAGGGTTGGGTTCACTCTCTGGGTCTAGCTGATAGCTGCATTGACAGAGTCGGGGGCCACAGCGGTGTCTTTCCACCACGAATTCCCTCAGTGTTTGTTTCCATTGTTTGCATGTTTTCCTGCCTCATCTCTGGCTGGAAAACCTCTGAAATCAGACAGGGCTTCCATTTGCTGGCTAGCCGTGAATTATAAGCATTGGGAAAGGACTGGACTTGAAGACGCTAGCCTTCCTTGTATCTGGAATGAGGAAATGTGGTAGACATTGTGCTGCACCACCCAGATTCCTCTTCCAGAATAAAGAACCTATTTCCCTAGCTGCCGGCCACATCTCTGGAATACAGATGTCAGATGTCAGCTGTCAGCCCTTTAGGGATTGCCTCAGATAAAGAGAGTGACTTTGCCT
This sequence comes from Vulpes vulpes, assembly GCF_048418805.1. NCBI lineage: Eukaryota > Metazoa > Chordata > Mammalia > Carnivora > Canidae > Vulpes > Vulpes vulpes. The sequence goes on from NC_132781.1 coordinate 139,864,811, forward strand.
CAGGTCACATCTTTGCTAGGGAAGCTAGCAGCCCTGTCGCCCAGCCTTCTTGCCCCAAATCAGGCAGTTCTGAAGGATCATCTCATTTTCAGAACTCCCCGCACTTCCACTGATAACTGCATTGCAGCTTAGTGTCTCTCTGCGCCAAGTCTATCTCTTCCCTTCATCCCATGGGTGTTGATCTCAGTGGCACTCTAATAAACGTCCTGCATGCTAACCTTCATATCAGAGTCTGCTTCCCGGGGATTCCAACCAAGGACCAAGAATTTACTGGAAATTACTACATCTATCAGAGAAAAGCTGATGTTTGGCTATAGAAGCCCTTTAACCTGCCCTGGGCTTAGGTAGATGAGTTGTAACAGGAAGAACATGGGCAATCAGAAAGCCAAGGAAGCAACTGCCTTGGAAGCATGCCTGATTTAACTCCCAGACCTGTTCTTTCTACAACTTGCCCCGGTGCAGAAAATGGTGACTATATCTTTCCAGTTGCTCAAGATGAAAACCTGGGGTTCTTTTCTGACCTTGATCTCTACCACCACATGCACAGCCCATCAGGGAATTCTCTCAGCTTTACCACTGCATCTGAACCCAAATCTGACTCTTCCTTACCACCTGGGATGGTCAAGCCACCTCTACTTTGGATTGCTTCAGTTGCCTCCGGATGTGACCTTGAACCTCTGTCCTTTGCCTCTGTATTTAGTTCTCAACACAACACCCAAAGGGATCTTTTTTGTTTTTGTTTTTCTAGAAGAGAGAGAGACAGAAATAGAGAGCGCATAAGCAGGGGGAGGGGCAGAGAGAGGGAGAAGCAGGCCCCCTGCTGAGCTGGGAGCCCAACTTGGGGCTTGGTCCCAGGACCTGGGGATCACAACCTGAGCTGAAGACAGATGCTTAACTGACTGAGCCACCCAAGTGCCCCCTGAAGGGATCTTTTAAATCAAAGTCCAATCATGTGTTTCCTGACTCAAAGCCTTCTAAAGCTTTTTGTTTCATTTGAAACAAAACCGTAAGTTCTTTCATCGTCCCTGCCAGGGTTCACCAGAGAAACAGAATCAATAGGATCCAGATAGATCCAGATGGGCATATAAGGAGGAGATTTATTATAGGAATTGGCTCATTTGGTTATGGAGGCTAAGGGGTCCATAATCTGCCATGTGCAAGCTGAAGAATGAGGAAAGCCTATGGTAAGATTTAGTCCAAGGCTGAAGGCCTGAGGACCAGGGGACCACTGATATTAAGTCCCAAAGGCCTGAGAACCAGGAACTTCGATGTCTCAGGAACTTCATTGTCTGAAAGCAGGAGAAGATGGCCATCCCAGCTCAAGAAGAGAGAGAAAAAATTCACCCTTACTTCATGTTGTTCTGTTTGGGCCCTCCATGCATTAGATCACGTCCACCCACACTTAGTCTACTGAATCAAATGCTAATCTCTTCCAGAGACACCTTCACAGACACACTCAGACATAGTGTTTTGCCAGCTATCTGGGTATTCCTTAGCCCAGCCAAATTGACACACAAAATTCATTGTCACAGCCCTCAAGACCTTTTATGATCTGGCCCTACCCCCACACCATCTTGCTGCTCCCTTCAGCCACACTTCTCTTGCTCACCCGGCTCCATGCCAACCCTGTCCGTGACTCAGGGCCTTTGCACTTGCGGTTTCCTCTGCTGGAATGGCCAGATATATTTCTTTTTTTTTTCATGGCTCCCTGATTACTTCTTTCACCTCCCTGATTGTCTTAGTCTGTTCAGGCTGCTGTCGCAGAACACCACAGACTGGGTAGCTCATAAGCAACAGAAATTAATTTGTTACAGTTGTGGAGGCTGGAAGTCTGAGATCAGGGTGCCAGCCCACTCAGGTGAGTGCCCTCTTTCAGGTCGGAGACTTGTCTTCCTTACATGGCAGAAGGGTGAGGCAGCTCTGTGAGGCCTCCAAGTACTTCCCAAAGGCCCCACCTACTAATACCATCATTTGGAGGATTAGGATTTCAACATAGGAGTTTGGTGGTGATGGGGAGATGGTGGGGACACACAAATAATCAGACCAGAGCACTGATTAAATGTCATCTTTTCTGTGAGACTTTCTTGACCACCACTATACAGACCAAACTTATCCTACCTATCCCACTTGTCCTGCTTATTTTTCTCATAGCACCTATTGCCATATGATTAATTCACCTGTTTACTTATTTATTGTCTATCCCTTCCCTCAATAGAATGGAAGCTTCATGAGAGGTGTTCTTTATTCCCAACACCTACAACAGTGCTTGGCACAGAATAATTAAATCTTGATTACCCAGCTGTTTGGATATATCTGAAGTGGAAAAGCTGCATAAGCACAAATCACACTCCTGGTTTTGCTGCTTCATGACCTAATGGCCTTCCATAAGCCCTTTTTCCTCTCTGAAAGCTGAAGGGGCAGGGTAAGAGGGTCATCCAGAGTCCCTTCCCAGGCTGATCTCCTCTAAAGCTGTGATTTATTTAAAGAAAACAACCAGCTGTGGCAAAGAAGAGGTCAGGTTCCTCTTGTGTGATTTTTTTCTCACTTGGAGATGAGGAGAGGGGGTATTAATAAAGTTGGGATCCAGGCAAATAGGTATGTGCTGTGTAGTTGGAGATATTGTTTGATGTTGTATCACTTTTCTTTTTTTTTAAATTTTATTTATTTATTCATGAGACACACACACACACACACACACACACACACAGAGAGAGAGAGAGAGAGAGAGAGACAGGCAGATGTGGGAGCCCTATGTAGAACTCGATCCCAAGATCCTGAGATCCTGACCTGAGCCAAAGGCACTCTCAACTACTGAGCCACCCAGGTGCCCCTTATTTTCTTCTGATTTACATTTTCTACTTCCCTACCTGCCCCCTCCCTATGGAGATATTACTACAGCCATGCTTCTATTGCTTGAGTAAATTAAACATGAAGCCTGGCTCTAGCTTCTCCAGGATCCCTCTCTGTGTCATCCCACCTGAGGGATTAGCTCGGGGGTGATTGACTCCTTTTTTTCTTTCATTTTAACCTTCCTGCCCTCCCCTGCCACATGTGTTCTGGGACTTGTTTTGGCCTCATGTTGGGCAAAGTATATGTCCTTGCCTTTTGCTCTGGTCAATTGGGAGGGTGGGCAAATGTGGCACCATCAGTGGTTTGAAATAAGCTTGGGCTATGGACTTGTCTTTGTGAGCTTCTTCCAACAACATTACAGAAACATGTGCTGGCTAGCCCAGTGGTCCAGGAAGTATTGAGGGATATCTAGAGCAGACCTGAACCAAACCCAGCTGAACCACGATCAACTGAGGGAGTCTCAGCAGAGGTGCCCTAGCCAACCCATACACACATGAATGAGCATAAATCATTGTTGAAATCAATGAGTGGTGGTGGGTTGCTTTGTTACATGGCACTATTGTGGCAATAGCTGACTGATACCAGTCTTAACAAAATCCAGTGCAGGGTACTCAGTCTTACAGGAAACATTCCCTCAACCCAGACATGGCCAACAGTAAGAATTTCATGTCTGTTTCAAGTCAGTGGGGTCACTGGTTTGTGGGAACTGAGAGAGGAACTGTAGCAGAAAGAAGGGAATGAGGGCAGCCAAAATTGCTCACTTGTACCATTTGATGACTCTGCAAACAGGAAGAGCAAGGATGGAGAGGGTTTATAGGAGAAGCCAGTATGATGAGTCTGGTATTGGCTTTGTGCCTTGGGGCTTCTTTCCCATTCCTTCCTCCAAACCTCCTTCCAGGCCACAGGGCTAGTAACTCTGCCTATGGCCCGACGGGTAGTCTGACCTAGCTCTCCTGGGTATTTCAAAGTGGGGCAGCAGGGCACTGCTGTCCTGGCAGTGGAGATTATGCCTTCCAAATGGACACTGTGGACACTTAGAGGCAAGTCTTGTCAAAATATCCTGATTTGCTTATTAGGAAAGTCAGTGGAGAGGCTACTTTTTTTCTTCTTACCCATTCAAAGGATGAGTTTTCAGGAGACTACAGCAACTATGTTTCTAGTGCTTAAGTGAATTCCAAATGCTATTGTAAATTTCATTTATTATTTATACAGCTTCAGCTCCCTTGAGAAGCCCAGTGCCTTACAGGAAGGAAGAAGAGAACAAATCCATGTGGAGTGGGGAGATGCTCAGGGAGTTGGACTATAGGGCACAGGGACAGGGTCTGTGGTGTTAATGGAGGTATCTGTAGGGGGGCAGATCAGGAGCCCCCGGTTGAATAGCAGTAGGATCAAGATGGACAGAACTGGGAGAACTTCTAAGATCATCTGTACCTAGGATGTTTTGCTAACTTTTCTGGTCCTGAGAATCATGAGTCACTTGTTAAAAATACAGATGTCCAGATCCCTCCCCTGGAGATTTTATTTTAGCAGCCCAGAAATGGGCTCCAAATATCCCTACTTTTAAGAAGGACCCCCAGGTGATTTTGACAACTAAGCATGAATCATGATCTATCAAGATGCCCTGTTTTGTAAATAAGTAAGTTGAGCTCCGGGAAGGGTCTTGCCTCAGATCCCAAAGGCGCAGTGGGTGCTATAGTTGATCTAGGATAAGATCTCTGAGACCCAAAGGGCATGATTTAGGATGGTTGATTTGCAGCCACTCTGGGACTGACAGTGTGGTCTGCAGTTTTGCTAGTCTTTTGATTCTCTGCCTTTTGCTGCTTATTTTCTCTAAGAGCAGTGGAAGGCAGGGGTCATGGAGACAGAACCGAGTTCAAATCCTACATTTACTTCTGACTGCTGTGCAACCTTGGGCATATTGTTTAATTTCTCTGAGCCACTGGTATGGTCATTAAATGAGATAATGTACCTATACATCATAGGCGCTCAATAAATAATTATTATTGTCTACAAAGTGCCAGAGCCTATTCCAAGTGCCATAATAACTCACATTAACTCATTTAATAAAATTTTTTAAAAAATTAATCCTGTTTTATAAGTAAGGAAAATGAAGAACACAGAGTTAGAATGCCTTGTTCAAATCATGTATATAGCAGGTGAGGGGCAGATCTGAGCTCAATCAAGCAGTCTGTAGTTCTTGCCCCTGAGGGCAGGGCTCAGGTCACAGTATGGCCCCTGGTGCAAGTAAACAGAAGTGCTTGATGAACTCAACTGAGATTTAAAAGGCAGGACAAGAAATGCACTTTGAGCATGCTTGAGGCTGGGGCATGGGGGCAGTTGGAGAGAAGGGTCCAGAGGCCTTAGGAGAGAAAGTCCTATCCTCCCAGGAGGTGGTGCAGGGGCTCCAGAGCCAATTCCTGGGAGATAAAACTGATCTCAGGCCAAATAATTAGCACTGAAAAGCGCTGGAGCCAGGAAGTTTCCTTGCATTGTTGCCTGCAATAGAGAAAAATCCAGACTGAACTGGCTGCTTCCATTAGAAGTGATGTAACGAGCCGGCTTTGGCCTAGTTTTCTTAAAGCAGGCGGCCCCCTGGCTCTCCCACACCCTTCTTTCTGAATCTGCAAGTGACAGCTACCGCCATCTAGTGGTGCGAGTGGCATTTCACCGGCAACGTGAAAGAAAGGTTGGTTCTGGATGACAAGGATTTAAATAAAAGATACTTCTGGTCTCCCCTGAAGATAAGAGCCTCTTATCTTCTTAGAGAGCTTTATTCTGCTCAAAGCATGTCCATAGTCTTTACTTCATTATCTTTGCAACAATCCAGAGAAGCAGGCAAAGACCATTAGCCCCATTTTATGGATGAGGCCACAGTCCCCGCAGAGGAGGGGTCTTTCTGAGGAGCTGCATGTCAGCCATTAATGGAACTAAGACTAGGACCCAGGTCTTCATGAGTCCAATATCTTGGCCCAAAAGTGACACACAGAGGCTGTCAGATTCCTTGAAATCTCTTTGGACAGGGGAATAGAAGATGATTCATCTTGGAGATCTTGGGGGCTTATTTACATGGGGCAGTGGGAAGTGGGGGTGTGTGGGGGTCCTCTTCATTTCAATGACTTGTGAGAATTTTCTCCAGAATGAGCATCCTCCAGAGGATATCTGGGTTGACAGTGTTCATACGGGAGGTTTTGAAAAAAGATGAATACTACCCCTCCAGCTCTAGAACCTCGTGAAGGATCTGGATCTTCTATTGTCCAAGTCCCTTCTCTCAAAGATGGGGAAGCAAGACACAGAGAGCAAGAGTGACTAGGCTAGAATCACAAAGTGGCAGAACTACGGTTAAGGACTTCCTCCCCAGCTGCTCTTTCTGTTTTACATCCTCTGATGTGATAGCTGGTACCTGGAACCTGCACCATTCCAGGCAGATTTAACTGTTTTGGCCCAGAGTGAAAATCAGACTCCAGTGTCTTGCATGTCCTACCACAAAGGGTGCAGAGGAAGAGAGGAGCCCCTGGACATTTACATTTGTTTTAGCACTGTAACATCAGCAGTTCTCAGACTTTTCACATGAAATCATAGGTAGGATTAGAGTATGTGGAGGGGATAAAAGTGGAGAGAGTTGTGGAAGCCCACAGTCACCCTGTCCCGGGCATCTCTGCAATGCCTGAGGGTATCGGACAACACAGATTGAAAGCCGAGGCATATGTAAGGAGCACTGGCTGTGGAGTCTCAACACCTGGGCTCTGGTCCTTGCTCTGGCAGAGGCTATGTAGTCTTTCTCTCTCACTCTGCTCCTCTCTCTATTTCCTCATTCATAATATAGTCCAATCTTCCTACCTCCCAGGGATGCTGAGAAAATCAAATGGAGGGAACAGGGGGATGGGTGTGAAAAATTTTTTAAAAAGATTTTATTTATTTATTCATGAGAGATACAGAGTGAGAGAGAGGCAGAGACTTAGGCAGAGAGAGAGAAAATGTTTTACAGAAAGTCAAGTGTGATATTCATCAAAAGTTTCTTCTCTTTGTACTAAATTGAGGTAAAATAGAAATGTGTAAGTCTTGGGGCACCTGAATGGCTCAGTTGGGTAAGTGTCTGACTCTTGGTTTTGGCTCAGTTCCTAATGTCAGGGGGGTGAGATCAAGTGCCATGGGTGAGACTCAACATGGAGTCTTCTTGAGATTCTCTCCCCCTCCGGTCCCCCACTCTCCTCTCTGCTTGCATATTCTCTCTCTCAAATAAAAAATAAAATATTTTAAAAAAGAAATGCTCAAGTCTTAAAGTGAAATGCTTAAAGAAATGCTTCAAGTCTAAAGTCTTAAAGCAAAAGTCTTCTTTTGCTTGTTCAGTTCTGTGAGCTTGGATAGTTGTAATCAGCTGTGAACAGATTACCCAAAACAAGATAGAAACCATTTACATTACCCCAGAAAGTTCCCTTGGGCCTATTTCCAGACAACCTTTCCCTCAGGCAACTACTGTTGTGATTTCTATCATCTTAGTTTAGTTGTACCTGTTCTAGAACTTGGTATGGATGAAATTGCACAGTATGTACTCTTTTGTGGCTGGCTTCTTTTGCCCATGATAATGTTTTCAAGTTTCATCTGAGTTGTTCTTTTCCTTCACTGCTAAATAGTATTCTAGTTGTATGGGCATACCACTGTGTATCTCTTTTCCTGTTGAAGATATTTGAGTTATTTCTGGTTTGGGGATATTATGATTATACCTGCAATGACTCAGTCTTGTACATATTTTAAGTGCACCTATGTATACATTTCTGTTGAAATGGGAGTGGAATGTTGGAGCATATGTTAATTGTTTACCTTTATTAGAAGTTGCCACGTGGAAAAACAAAACAAAAAACAAAACAAAACAAAAAAAGAAGTTGCCACGTGGATATCTAAAATAGTGGTACCACTTCACATACCCAACAGTAGTACTTCAGAGTTCCAGTTAGTTCATAGACTCTTCCTTTGAGATTGTCAGACTTTTTGACTATAGTCATACTGATGGGCATCCATGCCTTTGTTCCCAATCTAAGGGGAAAGTGTGCAGTCCTTCACCATCAAGCATAATGATAGCTGTAGGTTTTTTATAGATATTCTTTATTATTACATTGGAGAAGATTCCTTCTATTTCAGTTTCACTGAGAGTTTTCATCATAAATTGGTGTTGAGTTTTGCCAAATACTCTTTCCATATTAATTAATATAATCATGTGGGTTTTTTTCCTTTTAAAGTTTGAATATGGTGATCACATTGATGGATTTTCTAATATCTAACCAGCTTTGTATTTCTGCTTTAAATCAAACTTGGTTGTGTGTTTTATTCTTTTTTATATAGAATTGGTGGGATTTGGTGGCCACTATTTTGTCGAGAAATTGTGCTTCTATGTTCATGATAGATATTAGTAATTTTCTTTCTCTTATTATATTTGTAAGTTCTTGGTCTCAGGGTATTGCTGGCTTCATAAGATGAATGGGAGATATGTTTCTTCCCTTCACTTCATTTTTTCTGGACTAGATTGTATAGAATTAGTGTTATTTCTTCTTTATTTTGTAGAATTTGTCAGTGAGACCACTGGGCCAGGAAATTTTTTTATGTAAATTTAATTTGCCAACATGTAGTATAACACCCACTGCTCATCCCATCAAGTGCCCTCCTCAGTGCCTGTCACCCCATCACCCCATCTCCCCACCCTCCTTCCCTTATGCAACCCTTTGTTTGTTTCCCAGAGTAGGGAATCTCTCATGGTTTGTCTTCCTCTCTAATTTTTCCCCACTCAGTTTCCCTCCTTTCCTTATAGTCCCTTTCACTATTTCTTATATTCTGCATATGAATGAAACCATATGATGATTGGCCTTTTCCAACTGACTTATTTCACTCAGCCTAATACCCTCCAGTTCCATGCACATCAAAGCAAATGGGGAAATTTCGTTCTTGGAAGATTTGAAATTCCAGACTCATTTTAAAAAATATTTATAGGACTACTTAGGTTGTCTTTTTCATCTTAAGTGATTTTTGGTTGTTTATGTTTTTATAGGGATTGTTCAGGTTCATCTAAGTTGTGGAATTTATATGTATTGATGTGTTTGTAGTATTTCCTTATTATTCTTTTAATGACTACAGGGTATGTGGTGATATTTCCTCTTTCATTTTTTTAAAGATTTTATTTATTTATTCATGAGAGATACACAGATAGAGAGAGAGAGAGAGAGAGGCAGAGACACAGGCAGAGGGAGAAGCAGGCTCCATGAGGGGAGCCCGACCTGGGACTCGATCCCGGGTCTCCAGGATCACACCCTGGGCTGCAGGCAGCACTAAACCGCTGTGCCACCAGGACTGCCCCCTCTTTCATTTTTGATAATAATTTGTGTCTTTTCTCTTTTTTTTTGTGAGTCTTCTTATACACGTTTCAGTTTTATTGATTACTGAAGGGAAGAATAACTTTTGGCTTGATACATTTTCTCTTTTACCTTTCTGTTTTCAGTTTTATTCACTCTGCATTACCTTTGTTGTTTTCTCTCTCCTTTTTCTTTTAAAGATTTTATTTATTTACTGAGAGAGAGAGAGAGAGAGAAAGAATGATCAGGGTGGAGGAGGGGCAGAGGGAGAAGGAGAAGCAGGCTCCCCACTGAACAGGGAGCCTGACACAGGGCTCAATCCGAGGACCCTGGGATCATGACCTAAGCTGAAGGCAGATGCGCAACTGACTGAGACACTCAGGTGCCCCTTGTTTTCTTTCTTCTGATTGCTTTGGTTTTATTTTGTTCTTCTTTTGCTTGTTTCTTGTGGAAGTTTAAACTCCTATTTGAGACATTTCTTCTTTACTAATATAAGTACTTAATATAGATCTTCCTTGACTTACAATGGGGTTATGTCCCATTAAACCTATTGTAAGTTGAAAATATCATAAGTTGAAATGCATTTAATACATCTAACTTACCAAACATCATAGCTTAGCCTAGCCCACTTTCAATGTGCACAGAGCATTTACGTTAGCCTATAGTTGGGTAAAATGATCTCATACAAAGCCTATTTTATAACAAAGTGTTGAATATTTCATGTAATTTATTGACTACTGTGCTGAAAATGAAAAACAGAATTGTTGTATGGGTACAGAATGATTATTTATAAGTGTATCAGTTTCCACCCTCATGTGGCTTACTGAGAGTTGTGGCTTATAAGGGAGTATTGCCAGCCTGGGAAAAGATCAAAATTCAGAATTTGAAGTACAGTTTCTATTGAATGCATATCTCTTTCCCACCATCGTAAAGTCAAAAAATCAAAGGTCAAACCATTATAAGTTGAGGACTCTCTGTACTATAAATTTCCCTCTGAGGACTGCTTTAGATGCATCCCACACATTTTGATACATTGGTTTCATTTTCATTCAGTTCAAATATTTTCTAATTTCTTTTGAGACTTATTTTTGAATCCATGAGTTATTTGGAAGTATGTTTAATAAGCTAGTGTTTGAGGTTTTCCTCTTCTCTTTATCTCATTGATTTCTAACTTAATTCTGTTATTGTTTGAGGATATACTTTGTATGATTTCAATTATTCTGAATTTGTTAAAGTTTATTTAATGATCAAGGATAGGGTCTATCTTGGTAAATTAAATGTTTAAGGTGCACTTGAAAGGGGTGTGTATGCTGCTTCTGTTTGGGAAAGACAAGAAATCGGTAATATTAGCAAGAGCTAATTTGTTGTTGGTAGTGTCCAGTTCATCTGTGTTTCTTTCTTATTCCCTGAGCTAGAACCCAGGAGCCTCTCCTAGAGCTCTCTGTTCATGCTGATGCCCACTTGAGGGCTTTAGGCTGTATTGTGTTCAGATCCAGGGGTACCAGAGTGAGGAAAGATATCCATGGTACTTTGAATTCTGGTCTTATTCCCCTGTCTACCTGTTATTACTTATTTTACAGTGTTCTCAGAGTGCCCCATGCATTCTTTCTAGGTTTTAAGACTGACATTTTGTGTGTGTGTGTGGGGGGGGTGAACTTTTTGCACTCTCAGTTCATCATGTGAGAAGGGCGGGGTGGCTCATTCTCAGTTCCAAGTGCCCTTTTCCAGCCAGTAAATGTTTTCTATCCTAAGGCTACAATGATTGGTTGAGGAATGAATATGTAGCTCAAATTAGGCAAGAAGAGTTATTTCTGAGACTTCTGTTGAAACCAGTGGGAATCGGAATCTCTTTCCACTGGAGTTAACTGCTAGGAGATAATCTTGTCAAGTTTGGGAAATGTTTGCCTGAGAGTGAAAGAGCATATAGAGAGGGAGAGAGATAAACTCTCAATGAGGTTGCTCAGTCACCTAGATCATTAACCATTCCTGAAGCTAGTATGCAGCTCCACATTTGCTAGTATGCAGACTTATCAGGTATATGAGCCAAAGGGGGAAAAGTTACCTTCTCTGCATTAATCAATATCAGTTAGTGTTTCTGTCACTTAATACCAGAAGAGCCTCAATACATATCTTAAGTTTCCTTTCAAATCTCTTAAGTTCTTTGGTCAAGATTCTATACTCATTGTCCGCTTCAGCCCTAGGATAACATTCCCTTCCTTGAGCAAGCAAATAGCTGATTTCATAGTTGTCCAAACAGAAATGGTTGTCCTTAGAGAATCTCAGCATGAAAACTGGCCACAGAAGCTGGGTCTCAGCATGGAGCCAGAGAGTGTGTGTGTAAGTCTGCATCTGTTGGCAAGATTAATGTGCAAGGCAGGCTGTGAGCCAGAGTTTATTTTTAATAATCAGAAGCCCATCTTTCTTTTGTGGTATGCTGTAGCTTCCTGTGACAAAAGGGAAAAGATCGTTTGCCCCTCCTTTCTTTCACTCCCATGGAATCTAAATTTCTGAGTATTTGGAGATGACATAGCTTATTTACCCCTGAGACTCAATATTCAAGAAGGAAAAAAAAAAATGTATGAGGGTGGAAAAAAGACAGACTTTTTAAAGATGGGAGAGGACTATTATCTGTTTTTCTGTAGTGGCTTGCTGTACCTGCTGATTCATCAGGCTCCCAAGCAATGGGGTAGATAATATTTTTGGCATGTCAATGAGCCCAGCCTGGTTTTCAGGATCATGCAGCCTTAGAACCATGGAGACCATGAGCTTGTAGTGCTTTTCCAGAAGTTCCCCTTGTTGGGAGGTTCCCAAGGTGTGGATACGTTGACTTGGCTTGGTTACCTTCTAGCCATCTATCAGCTGATCCATCCGGTGGTCCCCATGGCGGTCTGTTTACCAGGCAGGGCCTGAGGTGTGGAAAGTACACCAGAAACATGTAACTTGCTTCAGGCAATGAAATGTGAGTAGAAGTGACACATGTCACTTCAGGATGAAGGCCTTCAAGTAATCCTGATTTACCCCTGTGTCATTCAGCTGGGGGTTATTGAGTACTTATTCTGGGCCATGCTCTGTGCTGGGAAGGCCCTGGGAGCACTGTCTTCCTCTGCTCTCCAGGAGTTCACAGCCCAGTGAAGAGGACAGGTGTGGAAGCCATTGTCATACCGGGTGATCGGGCTGGGCCAATGTTGTGTCCCAGGCAAGATGGATCATCAAAGGAGGTGGCTATTTCTGCTGGGGGGATGGGTGGTAAAGATAGAGAAGGCTTTACCAGAAAGCACAGATCCTGAGCTGGATCTTGAAGGATGCATAACATTTTTGAGGTAGGCAAGGCACATAAGGGAATTCCAGCGAGGTACTTAGCCTCTCCACTTATGGCATAAATCTTACTCTGCCACTCCTGTGTATGCCTGGTCTCCCATGTATGCCATGTGCTGCTGGATTTAATATCATTGTGCTTCACCTTCCTCACCTATAAAATAAATATAGTAACAGTGCTCCCTTATTAGAGTTGTTTTGAGAATTAAATTGTTTAATATGTATAAATACGTATGAAGCATATGGGGGAGTACCCTGTACATAGGAAGCATTCAATAAAAGTTAAGGTATCATAATTTATATATAATACATGCTCAAAAAATATTTTCTTCATTAAAGTGTTCCTTAACTTCAGTAATACCTCATCTAAGATAAAAACCTTATTCTGGCTGTTGGGAGCCTATCCTCAAAGGGCATGCCTCCCTTGAAGGAGCTAACTGTCTGATGCGAATTGGTGTCACTCAGTGATCAGCCAGGACTGAAGGAACACCTGCTACTGAAAGTCAGAGAGAGAGAGACATGAAGGGAAAACTCTCAGGCCTGTCTCTAAGACTTAGGGATCAGCTAGAGAAACACAATGTATAGGTGGACCCAACCATATAGAGACACCCTAGAACAACCTGGCTTTCTAGCTTATGGCTGCTTTCACATCATTGCATCATCACCAGGAAGGCTGGCACTGGGGACTTATCTGATTGGGCAGAAAAAGCCCAGTGGATTCTCAAATGAATTCTCCAGGAAGCACTCCAAACAGACACACTAAGAAAGGGAAGATGTTGGTTAGTAGAGCTGCCAAGATGGCGTTGTGAAGGGTAAACAACAGGTCTCTCTTTTCTTACTCTACTTCCACTGATTCTTTGAGGCATGGAAAAATAGATTTCAGAATATCACAGTAAGTCAGGAATGCTGCTGAGGATGGCCCAGAAACAACAGCACAGCTCCTGGGGTCCTGGGGAGCCTGGAGATGGCAGAGGCCTGGGGGAGGTCTGAGAGTTGAGGTGCCACATCAGAGAACGCTAAACTGAAGTTGGGAGGAGTGGGCTCTCTTCTTCGGTGACCGTGAAGGACCCATCTACAGATTGGAATTTTGGCAGTGAAGGCAATTTCAGCCTTAGTGTGTCATTTTTCTGACTCAATGTTTTTATATGTTGCTTCCTGTTTATTAAATTCTATTCCTGATAATTTTTGATGAGAGTGTTGACAGGCACACCTGTCTCATAGTTCAGATGGTCCCAGGAGGACTAGGTGGATTGTGAGCAGAAGGAAGAATATGCCAAAAAAGGCATTCATCATCGAAACAGATTACCAGGAGAGTTCATGGAAAGGTGCACTGACAGAGCAGTTATACACAGACATCTACCCAGAGAGAAACTGAGGTTGCCTGAGTTTAAAAAAAAAAAAAAAAGAATTCAGAGCTGGGAGAGAGTAAGCTAGATGGTTCTTGACTGGGTCTTGAAGGATGGATGGAATTAGCATATATAAAGGAGAAGGGATGGTATTCCATAATGGGAACAGAATTCGTGAAGCAAAGTTGTCCTAAATGAATACTTACTGAGACTCTAGTATGCTCAGTCACTGTGCTTGTCACTTTCTGTGGTCTCATTTCGTCCTTAGGCTCATGTTGTAGAACGCATTTCTAAGTCTGGCCTGTGGCTCAATCTTGTGCCAATACGTAATTAACAAATGTTTATGGAGCACCTACTGTGGGTGAGAGTTTTCTCCATCCCAGCTGGTGACACATTTCACATATTATTCATTTAGTCAACAAGTATTTGTGTAGCATCCACTAAATGCTTGGAATATATCAAAGGACAAAATAGTGATCCCTTTCTTCTTGAAGTTTCCATTTTAGTTGGAGGAGGCAGAACAATAAACAGTAGATATAACAAATAAGTTGATTGGATAGCATGTTAGACAAATACCATGAAAAATATTGAAGAGAGTAAAAGATTAAATCTACTAGGGGAGGGTTACAGTTTTCACTAGGACAGTCAGTGAGGCCTTACTATGAAGGTAAAATTTGGGCAAAGAATGGAGGAGGGGATGAAGGAGTAAGCCATGCAGATATCTGGGGCACCACAGACCGGGCTGAGGGAACAGCAAATGCAAAGGCACTGAGGTGAGAACATATCTGGTGCATTTGAGGAATGGTATGGAGACTGATGTGGCTGACCAGGAGTACGTGAAGAGAACCATGGGAGGAGGTCAGGCCAAGAGTGAAGAAGGCCAGAGTACATTAGGCTTTGCAGGCCATTGTAAGGAATGTGGCTTTAATGCCAAGACAGAGCCTTTGCAGGGCTTTTAGCAGAAGAATAACTTGATTTGTTTTATATTATAATGGAATCACTCTGGCCACCATGTTGTCATGGTGAGAGATGGTAGGCGCTTGGGCCAGAGGAGCAGCAGTGAAGTTGAGGGAAGTGATCAGATTCTGGATATGTCCGTCTGTCTGTCTATCCATCCACCTCTTTCTTTCTCTCTCTCAGCTATATTGCAATAAAATATACCCTATAATCCACCCACTTAAAGTGTACAATACAAGAAAGACACCAAAATTTTTGAGCTGGGCAACCAGAAATGGACTTGCCAACAACTAAGATAGAGGAAGAAGCAGGTTCATGGGAAGGGAAGAGCCATTTTGTTTCGGATATGATAATTCTACACCTAGTCCAATCTGGAAGTCATCCCTGGCTCTTCCCACTGCCTCCCCACCCCCACCTCCAACATCTGCACCTGATCTATCAAGTCAGATCACTTCTGTCTCCAAAAGTAAATCCATTTCTGTGGTCCACAAAGTGCTCATTTGGTATCTCATGCCCTCCCCTCCCCTATATTTCCCATTTTGTTGATGGAGTCATATGACTGGTTCTGTCCAATGAATTGTGAACAAAGGTGACGTAGGGGGCTCCCTGGCCAAGGCAGTAAAGAACCAGTGTGCCTTCTTTGAACCTTCTCTTTCCTCAACATGGTACCGTGGAGGCCATGTGTTCCAGATGGCAGCACTCCAAGACAAGGGCTGCCCAGTCCACACTGGACTTTTATGTCGGCAAGAAATAAACTATACACATGTTGAGTGTTCATTAACCCCTGATACTTCGGGTCTTTTCCTAATACAATTTTACTTCTCTACTTCTACCTGAGCATCCATCATCATTACTGTACTTAGTGGAATTGCCAACTAATTAATGTCACTGCTTCTACCTTTGCAACCCCCAAGACCATTTCTCACATAGGAGCTGGAGGGATTAAAAGTCAGAGCTCTTGGGGCACCTGGGTGGCTCAGTGGTTGAGCTTCTGCCTTTGACTCAGGGCGTGATCCCGGGTCCTGGGATCGAGTCCTGCATCAGGCTCCTCACATGGAGCCTGCTTCTCCTTCTGCCTGTGTCTCTGCCTCTCTCTGTGTGTCTCTTATGAATAAATAAATGAGATCTTAAAAAAAAAATCAGAGCTCTTTGGGATGCCTGGGTGGCTCAGTCAGTTAAGCATCTGACTCTTGATTTCAGCTCAGGTCATGATCTCAAGGTCCTGAGACTGAGCCCTGTGTCAGGCTCCATGCTGAGTGTGAAGCCTGATAAAGATTCTCTCTCTCCCTCTCCCTCTACTTCCCTCACCACTGCCTTGCTCACATGCGTGGTCTGTCTTTCAAATAAATAAATAAATCTTTTAAAAAAGTCAAGCTCTTCAATGCTATCCCATTATGGTAGCACTTGTCTTCCAGTCAAAATGTGATTCCCATAGCCGGGCCTTTGTCCTCATCATTTCTTCTGCCTGGCTTATCTCACAGATGGCTCCTCACCCTTCAGGTCTCACCGTATGTGTCACGTCCTCAGAGAGGCCTCCCTGATGACTCTACCTACAACCACCCACTTGTTCTCCCTGTTATTCTCTGTTTATTTCAAACACTAATAACAATCTATCCTTTAATGAGTTAATTAACACATCTACTCTGTCTCTCCCACTTGAAGTAAGCTATACAAGAACAGGGACCCATATTCACCACTGTACCACCTGGGTCTGATACATGTTTGACAAGTGGTAGATGCTCCATCACCATCTTATGATTCATCATCAGAGATCAGAGGTGCCCAGGTCCAGGTCTCTGTCCTCCAGAATCTCATGGCTGAGTAGGGAAGCAAGCCACTAAGAGCTGTAAGTGAGAGGCTGGGATACAGTGTGTGACAGGGTTGCAAAGAACAGGCTTCTAACTCAATCTGAGGGGAATCTGTAAGGGCTTCCTGGAAGAAGGAATGCCTGAAATAGGCTCCGAAGGACTAGGGGCTACCGGTCTGATGAAGAATAAGGAAAAGCCATTTTAGGGAGTGGAGGTGGCATGCATGAAGGATCACCAAGGTGGAATATGGTGTGCTTACTCTGAAAATGGCTATAATGTGGAATATGAGTTGGAGTAGTAGGAAATGAAGGGAAAGGGGGAACAGAAACTGGTTCATAAAAGGCCTGGTATGTCATGCTAAGGAGCTGGGACTTGACCTAGAAGCAGCAGGCAGCCATTGACTGACCTCAAGTGTCTTGTAGGCTTGAACTAACTCATTTTGGGCATCATGGTGAGTTGGAGAACCTCTGATTTAAAGGCTTTGCATTTACTACCCATTGGCTTCACAGGTTTCTCTTCTCCATGGCTCTCTGATCTTTTCTTTATGGAGTATCCACATTAGTGACCATGGCCTTGCTTCATCTCCAGGGCTAATGGCATTTACAGACAGAATAAGAACACAGCCAGTGCTCCATCCTCCTCTAAAACCCTTAAATATTGAGAAATTATCCCTTCAAAAAAATTTTTAAAATCACTTTTACTCCCAACAACAGAGTACCTCTTTCACTACATCTTTACCAATGCTAAATATTCATAATCTCTTATATTTTGGGGGACTGAATTACAATGGCCTCATTATTATTTTAATCATATTCCTTGAGCAAAATTAAACAACTCTGCATATGTTTATTGACTGTTCTTATTTCCTCTTCTGTGTATTGTTCATTCATATGCTTTGTCAATTTTTCTTTTGGGTTCTTTGTAATTTTATTGATCGACGGGAGGTCTTTACATTTTATGGGTATTGTCTGTTATTTCTTTCTTTTTTTTTTTTTTTTAAAGATTTTATTTATTTATTCACTATAGTCACACACAGAGAGAGAGAGAGAGAGAGGCAGAGACAGGCAGAGGGAGAAGCAGGCTCCATGCACCGGGAGCCCGACGTGGGATTCAATCCCGGGTCTCCAGGATCGCGCCCCGGGCCAAAGGCAGGCGCCAAACCGCTGCGCCACCCAGGGATCCCTTGTCTGTTATTTCTTGCAAATATTTTCTCCTACTTTTCCAATCTGGCATTGTATTTTGCTCAGGAAGCCTTTTCCTATTCCATGATTTTGAAAATTTCCTAAATCTACTTGCAAAAGTCTTTAGGGTCTTGATTTATTTGGTTTTTGTTTAAGTGTATATTTAAATGTGTATTATATTGTATCTTTTTTTGGCTGGAATTTATGTGCGGATAGTGTGAGGAGGGAACTCTAATTTGAATAATTGTCTCCCCTAAGTTCATTAAGCATGACATAGGATGAGACCAGACAGGTGGCTACTGAGAATATTGCTTGGGCAGGATCTAGGATACCAAGTTGGTTGGCCATTGGTCCTTTGGTTCCTGGATTGTGGGGAGTTCTGACATCCTGAGAGAGTAGCTAGGATGACAGGAGACCCTTGGAGTGGGGTGTTGGTGTTTGGGATTAGGAAGTATTCCAATATTTTCACAACCTTTATGGCCATATGGGTGTGTTCTAGCTGACTACCAGTGGTTAGGATGGAGAAGTGGGCAGAGATCCAACCACGAGGACTTAGAAGCCACATACAGAGTTTACCCTGTATATTGGCAATATTGGGGAGCCATTGCTAAGACTGAAGAGGGTGGGTGACAGGACCACAATTTGTAGGACTAGGATCTGGATGAGGAAACTAAGGTGCTTACCTTGGATGATGAATTTAGTGGGGGCCAAAAATCATTAATTAAAATAAATAAGGGGCATCTGGATGGCTCAGTCTGTCCCTCCCCCTACTCACTGGCTCTGTCTCTCTCTAATATATATATATATACATATATATATATATATTTTAAAAGAATAAATAATATTTTAATGCAATATTTAAAAATTTTTAAGTAATGCAAAAAATTCTCTATGAATTAAATACCAAATGTTTTTTAAAGATTTATTTTTTGTTTATTTGAAAGAGAGAGAGAGTGTGTGTGCACGAATAGGGGGAGGGCAGAGGAAGAGAGAGAATCTCAAGCAGATTCCCCACTGAGTGCAGACCCCAACTTGAGGCTTGATCTCAGGACCCTGAGATCATGATCTGACCAACATCAAGAGTGAGATTTGGACTTAACCAACTGAGCCACCGAGGTGCCCCATGCTAGAATTTTTAAATGAAGACATGTAACCCTGTGCTTGTAGGACATGGCCTTATTTGCCTCAACCCAAATCTCACCCTCTCCAAGGCTGTCTTTGCATAAATTTTTGATATTTGCTGATCATGGATTTTTTGCATTAATTTTGATTTTTAAAAATATTGCACAGAAATATTATTTATCTTGATTGCTGAGTAATTTTGGTGCCTTCATAAATTTTGTGCCTCACCTCCCCCTCATCAGGGCCCTGATTTTGAGGTGATAACTCAGCTAGGTAGGGGTGGAGGTCTGTGGGGCCAGCACAAATGGGAGCGATCAGTGGAAGCGGGGCACACATGAGAGATGCTGCCAGATTGTGTGAATGTAGGGCGGGAGGAGATGTGCGGGCAGGCCTGCTGCTCGCTCCCCCTTCAGAATATTCTGAGGAGGGGGCAAGAGGGGGATGCTGTCAGCAACCCATCTGCGCTGTATGCCTGCCAACCAGGCTTGTGAGCCAAGCGCCCACTTCCCTCAGCAAGGCTGCTGGGGAACCATTTTCTCAGAAAGTAGGAAGTACCTTATGGTTGGACTTGGCCTTGCCTTGGGGTTGATCCCAGGTGGTCCCCAGGAACTGATGGACCCCTATCTGCTTCATTCCAGTCCTACTCTGATACATTCTTGTCCTCAATTATAGCACATGTGAGCCCTGGTCCCAGCTATGACTTTTCTCATGTGGTCTGTGTGAACCCACCAGCCATAGACCCTGAGACCTCATGGATGTGTGCATCTGCTTGTATCACTGATGTCTCAGATTGTGCCCAGACCATGAACACAATCTCCCTCTGTGGTCCTGTAGGCTGTGGCTGGGAAGCAGACCTTGGGCATCCATATAGAGCCTTGAGTGCATGGACCTTCAAAGGTCATCCCATGATGTAAGGTCAGAGTCAAGTGGGACCTCTGAGTCTCAAGGCCATGCTTGTCAAGATGGTGCAGGTCAGGAGAATGTTGTTTTAGGCTATGAATAAAGAAATAAGAGGGGATAGGGGAAAAGCACTGGCTCAGAAGTCAGAAGGCAGTGCTCTGCCTGCTGGGCTACCTCCTCAGTGTAATCTTAAACAAATCCCTCATTTCTCTGAGCCTCAGTTTCCCTATCTGTCATAATGAGAAATTAGGCTGGAGGAGTCCTGTTGGTTCATATACCTGAGTGTATATTAAGTACTGCATGGGGAGCTCAAAAGGAGAAGAATTTATTGTCCCATTCCTGAGAGTGAATTATTAAGCTGGTGTATTAGCTACTCCCCTGGTGATGTTGTGTAACAAACCAACCCCAATTCAGTCTCAGTGCATTAATACTGCAGTTATTTATTCTCTTGCTCACAGTCTTGCAGGTCAGCTGCTGCTCAGCTGGGCTAGAATGGGTCCCAGGCTCTAGGCTGCAGATTGAGGACAGTCTCATTCCATATGCCTCTCATCTTCCATGGGCCACTAGCCACTGGGTACATGCTCAGGATATGTATTCTGCTCCATGATCACCATGGCACAAGACAATAAGTGAAACTTGGCAAGCAACCTCTTGCTTTTCACTTTACATTTTCAATGTCCATTGGCCAAAGCAGTCATGTGGCTAATCCCCAAATCACAATCTCCAAATCATCTCACCCACTGGAAGCTATGGCAAAGGTGTGGATATATAACACAGCTACAGGAGAGTGAAGAATTGGGACCCATAATTCACCCTGCCACAGTCAAGGAAGACTAGAATAACCCAGGGATTATGAGAAGGTCCTACACATCAGGGTATGGCCAGTCCACCTCTACATGCTCCTTAGCAAATCTACCTAGTGGCCCTTGGCATCAGTAGCCAGTTCAGACTTTAAAGACACTGAGGTCAGGTGTGGGGTGATGAGACACTTGGAGCCTCCCATATGGGAAACAGCTTCAGCTTGTCAAGGCCATTGCACTGTGTCTTCATTCCTCTGGAAGCCTTTGTATCACTATGCAGAGCCTGGGAATGAAGCCAACATGAAGTGCAAGACTGAGCAGTTATGAGAAACCAGGTCCTGATACATCAGCAGAGCATCTAGATATAGCCTTGCCTGAAACCAGGACCTCTCAGCTACATGAATCAATATATTCCTCTTTTGTCTTAACCAGTGTTTGAATTGGGTTTTCTGTTCCTTGCAATGGCAAGAGTGGTCTATGCTTAATGCAAGAACTTACCTACCCAGGGGGATCCCATATGACAGAGAGGGTGACAGGCGCTTCCCAGGTACAGTTTGATATAAAGCCTCACCACTCAAAGTATGATTCTTGGATCAGCAGTGTTAGCATCAATTAGGGGCTTGTTAGAGATGCAGAATCTTGGGCGCCTCCCCAAACCTGCAGAATCAAAATCTTGATTTTAATATATTTTTTAACTAGAACCCCAGGTGATTCATTTGCATGCATATTAAAGTTGGGAAGCATTTGTATGGAGAAGCAGGACAAGCTTCTCCATTTCCCTGGGCTCTCCTTTGTGACTGGGCACAGTTTAGCAATTGACTGGAGATGGGGACCAGAATTCAAATCCTGACTTTGCTACTTATATGTTGAGGGGCAACAAGCAGGTATGTTTTGAATATCTCTGAGCCTCAGTTTTCTCTTCTGGAGAATAGGATAATAGCTCAGGGCTTTTGAAAGAAGTCAGTGTATTTAACTCACAGAAAGTGCTGGGCACACCACTAGGCAATGAAGAAGACCTCAAAATGTGTCAGGTATGGTTGTTTCCACAACTCTACAGTGGAGCTGATTTATGTTCAACCCACTTAATAACTTTTGATAGATGAACAACAGATGGTAAAACACTTTTGGAATGTATAAATTGATGAAAAAGTAGTGATTTTTCTAAATCTTAAAAAATAATAATTCACAAGTGTTGTTTCATCTGTATGTGGTTAATAGTTGGTTGGTTTTGACCTTGACCATTGGGCAAGGATATTAGCCAGCTAAAGAGGTAAGGAGAGGTCACCTGGAAGAGGCAGTGCTCTGAGCTAAAAGTCAAAGCAGCAAAAGGGCCTGCATCTTCCAGGGAGAGGGAGCAATTGCACAGAGAGTCCTGGCTGGAGAGAGACCCCCAGAGAGTCCTGGGCAGTAGGCAAGGATGTTGGACTTCACCCAGCAGGCAATAGGAATGGAGCTAATCATAGTGACACTGGCTTCTCTGCAGCCCTTTGACCTGCTGGATTACAAGTCTGTTTCTCTAATTTCATGACTTCCTAGTTGCAATCCTCAGAAAGCTCCAAGTGAAGCTCCTTGAGGGCCTGATACAGCCCAGCCCTACTGCAGGGGAACACAGGATCTAGTTGCGGAAAATAGCAAAGGCCATGAAGAGGCCATGCCTCCCAGGCAGCAGGCCTCTTTGATAAACACTGCCTAGCTGCAGACTTGGTTGGCAGCCTAGGCCTTTCTGTTACTGATTTTGTGTGGGGTTGAGAGATAGGCACCACAGCCCACATGAGACCATGAGCTGAGAGAGGAGTGGGGTAGAAAGATGCCCCCTCAGGGCACTGCCCAGGATCCAGGATGAAATCTGTCACAGTCTTGGAGAGAACCCATGGATCCTCTACTTAAAAGAATCTTGAGTGTCCTCAAGTCCATTCTGGTGATCCACCCCAGGGGAGATGGTTTTTGAGATCTGTCAGGGTGGGCAAGTCATAGTATTTAGAATTTGCTAGGTAATCTCAATGCTCACAATCAATCTTTGTGATGAAGACATTGAGAATGAGATGTTGAGAAACTCTCCCAAAGCCAGCCTCAGGGTTGGGGAGACACTGTAGGTAATGAAGAGAATGGACCAGAAGTCAAACAGTGCAGGGTTCTGATGCCCCCTCTTACCAACTGTTTCACTGCTTGCTCTGTGAGATCATGGAAAAATCACTTCACTTCTTTGTGCATTCATTTCTTTATCAAAAAAGTAAGCATGAATATGCCCATTGTGCAGGACCGATGTTAAAATTACCCAGGGTAGCACAATTACAGAGTATTGTGCAGTAGATGGGAGGGGGTAAGGAGGTAAAGTTGACTAAGAATTATCTCATTCAGAATCTAATGGTCTGGAGGATTAGAACATGGACAGGGTGGTGAATTCAGGAAAGCCCTCTCTGAGCAGGTGATACTTCAATTGTGGTAAAAAAGGAGGCAGCAGTATGGAGAAAGTTTTCATTACGGGAATTCATTTCTTATGATGGGAGAAGCTGGGGTAGTTTGCAATGGGAAGGGTGAATTGGAGGGTTAGAGAAAGAGCCAGTAACAGTCCTGAAGCCCCTGCATAGGCAGGGAGGTTGGAGCAGTAGAGCCATTTAAGAAATCAAGCACATCCAGCCAACAAGGTGAGGCCATGAGGGGAGCTCATGGAGTGGGCTCTGGGGTGTTGTTGCCTCTGTGTACCTACCACCTTTCTGGGTCTGCAGCCACACAGCTGGAGGTGGGCCTGGGGTAGCTATTGGTCAGCAGTTGGGAAGGTAAGCTAGACACAGAGCAGAGGAGAGTCAGGGCAAGCTGCAAGGTCCCAGGTACCTCTGTGTCTGCCCAGAAGCATAAATGACTGCATGATCTTTCAAGAATAATGGCTGATGCTTCACTTCCTTCTTCCAAATCCTGTGCCAATCCCACTTTGCCAACTCTATCCCAGAACCATGCAATAGGGAGATTCTGGGAGGTGTAATTCCAGCTTATCCAAGTTGATAGTACACTCCTTTCTGATGCTGATAGACTCGCTACTAAGATGGAGAAAATGTGGAGAGTAGCAAGTTGAGGTGGGTAATATTAGGAGTTCTTTCATGGACATGGTTAAATGGAGATGCGTGTTTAAGATGGGCCTCAGTGATCCGTGCATCCTGCTTTTATGCCCTGTGTGATCTCCCCTTAAGGTAGGCTGGATTTAGTGACTCATTTCTAGAAAACAGAATTGGGCAAAGGTGGAGGAATGTCACTTCTGAGATCAGGTTACAAAAAGACCATTGCTTCTGCAGTGAGTACTCTTCCTTGTCCTCCTCTGAGGACAGTTTCTCTGAGACAAGGTAGCTGCCATATTACGGAGACACTCCCATGGAACAGCCATGCGAGTGAGTTTGGAAGCAGACACTCCCTCATCACACCTTCTGATGAGAATACAGCCTCAGCTGGCAGCTTGAGAACCTTAGCCAGAGGCACCCAGATAAATGGCATCCAGATTCTTGACTCACAGAAACCATGAGATAATACATGTTTATTGTTTTAAACTGCCACATATGAGGGTGGCTTATTATATAGTCATAGATAACTATAGACATCCAAAGTGGACATTTATGCTTGAAGCTTGAAGGAGAGGTTAAGCATGGATGTGTTTGTTGGGAATCAATAGTGTTTGATGGCACTTAAAGCCATGGAACTGAATAACATTAAATAGAAACAATAATCAGAGAAGATCAGAGGTCTGAGGAGTGAGCCTTGGGGCTCCTTACCATTTAACAGTCTCGCAAAGCTGAGAGATTCAGCAAAACAAGCAGATGCCAAGTGGCTAAGGTGGGAGGAGGAAAAGCAGAAGGGTGTGGTGTCAAGAGTCAAGACAAGGTCATGTGCCAAGAAGCAGGCAGAGTTCAGTGTTGCTGCAGGTCAGTCAAAGTAAAGACAGAGAAGTGGTCAAAGCCCACGTGAATTTGGTTGGCTGCCTGGACAAGGCATTTTGAGTGATGTGGGAGCCCATGAGGAGGGGCCTGAGGAAGGTGAGGGACATTTTGTGCCTGGCCATGTAGCATGAGACATGCCCAAGGAGATAGGGACTCCCCTTCCAGTTCCACTATAACTGTGCTTGCTTCCCTGTGGGGTCTTGGCTTTGGGAGATGGTGGGCAGAAGAAGATAACAGAGTTTGGGCAGAATGGAGGGTGGCTTTGAGGAACAACAGCAAGTTTGGTGGCAGAGCCGGGGAGCTCAAGTACAAGCATTCATTCGTTAAGAGCATTTCTTTGTATGGCCTGAAGTAGAAAATGGAGTGAAAGTCACTTGACAGACCCTCACTGTGTGCAGAGGCTGCCAGGCAGGAGTGAAATGTCATCCAGTTTGACATTGCCCCAGGAGGTCTGTCCTGTGCTACAGGAGAGTTAGGGAAGGAGGGCCTGGAGCTTGCCATGTGGTAGGGGGGAAAGGAGGGGAAGTGGAGCAGCAAATGAAGACTTCCTGGAAGAAGGGTCCTGGAGCAGAGGCTTAGAGACTGCTCTTTAAGTCGTTGCACTTAAAGATTGTGAAGATTATTCCAGGTCCCTTCTCTTGCCTCTCCTCCAACCTACCTGCTTGCCCTCTTTTTCTGGCTCATACCCCTGCCCCGTTCTCTCTCCTTCTCTCCCACCTCCTTCCCTGGCCCATGATGAAAGGCTTTCATGGCCTCCCAGCTGATGAATTATGCATGCCCTTCAGCGGGTGTGCCTGGCATCCAATTAGGGCCTTGGCCAGGTTGATAACATAGATTAAAATGTAATTCATTGAGGTTGACATTTAAGCCCCAGTGTGAGTGGCAGGAAAGAGAAGCAGTGCTTCCCCAGAACCTTGTGTTTTGGGTGGGGGATGGGGAGGCTCTCAGCTACCTGCACTTGCTTCTTTTTTTTTTTTTTAATAATAAATTTATTTTTTATTGGTGTTCAATTTGCCAACATACAGAATAACACCCAGTGCTCATCCCATCAAGTGCCCCCTTCAGTGCCCATCACCCAGTCACTCCCACCCCCCGCCCTCCTCCCCTTCCACCACCCCTAGTTCATTTCCCAGAGTTAGGAGTCTTCATGTTCTGTCTCCCTTTCTGATATTTCCTACCCATTTCTTCTCCCTTCCCTTCTATGCCCTTTCACTATTATTTATATTCCCCAAATGAATGAGACCATATAATGTTTGTCCTTACACTGCTTGTCCTTCTCCGATTGACTTATTTCACTCAGCATAATACCCTCCAGTTCCATCCACGTCGAAGCAAATGGTGGGTATTTGTCATTTCTAATGGCTGAGTAATATTCCATTGTATACATAAACCACATCTTCTTTATCCATCATCTTTCGATGGACACCGAGGCTCCTTCCACAGTTTGGCTATTGTGGACATTGCTGCTATAAACATCGGGGTGCAGGTGTCCCGGCGTTTCATTGCTTCTGAATCTTTGGGGTAAATTCCCAACAGTGCAATTGCTGGGTCGTAGGGCAGGTCTATTTTGAACTCTTTGAGGAACCTCCACACCGTTTTCCAGAGTGGCTGCACCAGTTCACATTCCCACCAACAGTGTAAGAGGGTTCCCTTTTCTCCGCATCCTCTCCAACATTTGTGGTTTCCTGCCTTGTTAATTTTCCCCATTCTCACTGGTGTGAGGTGGTATCTCATTGTGGTTTTGATTTGTATTTCCCTGACGGCCAGTGATGCGGAGCATTTTCTCATGTGCATGTTGGCCATGTCTGTGTCTTCGTCTGTGAGATTTCTGTTCCTGTCTTTTGCCCATATCAAAATCCTAGAGGAGAACACAGGCAACACCCTTTTTGAACTCGGCCACAGTAACTTCTTGCAAGATACATCCACGAAGGCAAAAGAAACAAAAGCAAAAATGAACTATTGGGACTTCATCAAGATAAGAAGCTTTTGCACAGCAAAGGATACAGTCAACAAAACTAAAAGGCAACCTACGGAATGGGAGAAGATATTTGCAAATGACGTATCAGATAAAGGGCTAGTTTCCAAGATCTATAAAGAGCTTATTAAACTCAACACCACAGAAACAAACAATCCAATCCTGCACTTGCTTCTTAACCAGAGTCCAGGCAGTCCCTGGGCTGGGCCCTCTGTTGTACCATCTTGCTGGGGAAAGGCACAGGGCAGGCTTTGAGCCAAAATAAGCTTTTTTTTTTTTTTTTTTTTAAACTTGGAAATAATTCGAGATTTACAAAAGAGTTGTGATGATAGTACAGAGAGTTCCCATATATCCTTCACTGCATTCTCTCTAATGTTACCACCTTATGTAACCATGGTACAATGATCAAGATGAAGAAATTAATGTGGTTATGATACCATTAATGCACTACAGATGTTTCTTCAGGTTTCGCCCAGTTTCCCACTAATGTACTTTTTCAGTTCCAAGATCCAGTGCAGGATCCCACAGGGCAATGCAGGCAGGAACAGCAGTCCCTTACCATGTGCCAGCCAGTGGCTCTCAAACTACCGAGTCCAGGGACTTACCAGAGATTTTGGTTAAAAGGCATCTTCTTGTGGTGCCTGGGTATCTCAGTGAGTTAAAGCATTTGGTTAAAGCCTTTGGCTCAGGTCACAATCCTGGGATCCTGAGATCAAGCCCCAAGTCAGGCTCCCTGCTCAGTGGGGAGCCTGCTTCTCCCTCTGTCCTTACCCCCAATTCATGTTTGCTCTCTAGAGCTCTCTGTCTCTCTCTCTCAAATAAATAAAATTTTGAAAATAAAAAAAATAGAAGGCGGGTTCCTCCCTAGACTTTATGATTCGTTAAATCTTGTGGGGAGCACTGGCATCTATATTTTTGAACAAGCACCCCAAACTAATGGAGAGTTGCTGATCGTGACCACCACTCCAAGCAAAGTGGGGTTGGTTCCTAGTTCCTTGGGCAGCCCAGGTGTCAACCTGCAGATTTCCCTCCTCCCCGGACTCAGCCCTAGGACAGAGCAGGGCTACCCCCACCCAGACCCAAGGTGGAGGAGGGCTAACATACCAGCCAGGGCAAAGCCCCAGGCAAGTCTTATGGGAGAGGAGAAGACTTACCTGCCAGTCTCAGATATACACTTTTTTTTTTCCATTTAATCCACAAAATAACCCCTACAAGTAGATACTATTTTTCTCATTTTATAGATGAGGAAACCAAACAATGGTGATGTTAAGTGTAAGGCTACCAGATGTAGCAAATAAAAATATAGGAGGCCCAGTTACATTTGAACCGCAGATAATGCAATACTGGGGTTATACTTCTATTTTTAAAAATGCATTGTAGTTCATCTGAAATTCAAATGTAAGTAGGCCTCCTGGATTTTATTTTGCAGCCCTGCTAAGGGATATTCTTTGGTTACAGAGCTGGTTAGCAGGCCTGTGACCTGGATCTTGCTTCAGTGTGTGTACTATGTGGCACCCAATGCTTACCTGCTTAGTGCCCACCTCACCTGTTGGACCACGAGCAATAGAATGTGGGGACCATATGTTTTTGTCTCCTGCTGTATCTCCAAGGCTTGCCACAGTGTGGCTGTAGGTGGTTAATAAATATTTGTCGACTACATGAGTGGCTAAATGCATGCACGACTAGAATCTCTGCTCTGTACTAGAGAAAGCTGCAGGTAATGGTGAGTGACAGGAAACTAAACTGGTGAGGTGTCGTGTGGTAAACTTGCTCATAGAAATGAAAGAAGGGCACCTGGGACGCTCAGTAGGTCAAGCATTTGTCTCATGGTTCTGGCTCAGGTCATGATATCGGGGTTGTGG
Organism: Vulpes vulpes; assembly: GCF_048418805.1. Classification (NCBI taxonomy): domain Eukaryota; kingdom Metazoa; phylum Chordata; class Mammalia; order Carnivora; family Canidae; genus Vulpes; species Vulpes vulpes. The sequence continues at coordinate 139,893,188 of NC_132781.1, forward strand.
GATCAAGCCCCACATCCGGCTCTGTGCTCAATGCGGAGTGCCTCTCCCTCTGCCCCTCTCCCTGTTCTCTCTCTCTCTCTCTCTCTCTAAAATGAAGGAATACAATCTTAGAAAACAAAAAGAAACACAGGTAGAGGGTCCAAGGGGGTCCTCATGCCCTCACCTGGAACCCCCGTCCTCGTACCCTGAGCGAGGACAAAGAGCCAGCTCTTCTCATCTCAAGCTCTCAGGGTCTTTGCTTTCCCAACCGGGAAATGAGATTGGGTCCCTTCCAGCTCTAGGCTTCTGTGATTCTATGATTTTTGCTTCCTAACCCCACCCTCTTGTGTAGATAAAAAAAAAATATGGCCAAATAAGAGGATGTGCTGCCGACTATATTTAATTCCCAGCTCATTATTTCTTAGCTCTTCTCTTCTTCCTCTCCTTCCTCCTCCTCCATGACAATTTTCTAAGCACCCCGTGGTGCCTGGCCCTGGGTTCTTTTCCTCGAATGCTCCCTTCTACCCTGTCAGATGAAATCAGAAGCTCAGAGAGACCCGGCACAGCACAGTTCCTCACATTCAAGGAAGACATTGGGAGCGCATTGTATCTTTTAAAATAGACCCGTTGTCGTCGGAATGTATTTTTAGCTGTGGGAGAGATTGGCATGCTCTCAGTGCCACCATCTGCCAAAGGCTGTTGCTAGGCAACTGACACTGACGACAGCAAGGGGATGACTTCATGGAGGATCTGGGGACCCTGGTGGCCCCATCCATCTCCACTGTCTAATTCCTGTGTGCGAACAGCCAGGCCCAAGGGAATAACCGCTCCTTGCCTTCTGGGAGAGGCCAGGGAGCTATTTCAAGTCCTATGGGCTGAGCACAGGGGATGCTGTATGGGTAACAAGAGACATCGGGCCATCACTGCCACCTTGAATTGGTAGATTTTCTATTCAGAAACTTAGATTCTAAGTTTGCTTCCTAACCCCACCCTCTTGTGTAGATGTAGAGCTGGGCTCTGGTCTCAGTGAGTCCAGGAGACACATATCCCTCTTCCCAGCAGCCCTGTAGGCACTAGTCTGAGTCAGAACAGGAGCTGTTTGGAGGTTGTCAGCCCAGAGCAGGATCCATGGATGAAGTAGCCAACTGGTGGCCAGAAGCCCCAGGTTTTTGCTCTCTGGGGAATTTGGGATGAGTCCCTGCCCTTCTCTGGCCAGTTTTGTTACCTTCAAAGTAAGGATACTGAACCAGATTACAATTCACGTACAGGGATTAAAAAGCAGAACAACCACAGAGTAGAAAAACCTACGAGCCAGATGTGGGTTCAGAACCCGACTTTGCCCCTTCCAGCTCATGTGTGACTTAGCTAAGATGCCAAACTTCTCAGTCTCGTCTCAGTCTGTGAACTAGAGCAGTAACAGTCTCATTCTGCATTGTGGGCATTCATGGACGCTGTGCCACGGGGCACCTTCAGTCTGGAACCCAGCAAATGGGTAGGGAGATTCCATTTTGCAGCAGAGCCTGTAAAGCATCTGCTGCAATAATTTCCCCTCATCTGTGTTAATACTTCATGCATGCTGGGCACACTTCCAGCCTCCCTTGCAGCTAAGTTCTCCACAAGGACATGTGAAAGCAAAGGATGGCTTCAATTTCTGCCTCTGCTCCTTAGAAGATGTCTTGTCTCCTTTCCTTTCTGGAAGCCAGGGCATGGATAGGCTCATAACACCACTTTGACCCTGCAGAGCAGGATAATCTGCTTGGGGGTAGGGGAGCAGGGCAGAGCACCAAAATGAAAGGAACCTGGGTCCCCGTTCTAAGAAGAGGACTGAGTACATATGGCTTGCTGGGGGGAGGACAAGAATGCTGGCAGGTGAGTGGGGAAGTGACCAAAGGAAGGGAAAGTGGTCAATAAAGGCCAGCCGCCACAGTGGTTGGGGTGGGGGGGGTGCTTAATTCCATGGGGGAAACCGTAGAATAGAACAGAGCATGAGCTTCAGAGCTAGCTGAGGGGAGAGAACTGGGCAGTGCATACCCCACACCCATGGGTCCCTGGGGACCATGGATTCCCAGGCACGTCCAGTCTTCCATGTGCTTGTGGGCTGAGTGAATGCCGGCAGCCCAGGGGCAGGCCTCTGCCAGAGGTGCAAGTGCTGGCTGTAGAAGCCAGGCTGGTGGGCACGCACATGGTGACGGGATCTGAGCAGATGTGCACACGGTGGCAGCAGCAGCCATGGTTCTGCACAATAAAATAAACTTCTGTGTTCTCCAGGCCATATATTGAGGATTTTTTTTTTTTTTTTTTTTTTTTTTGCAGCTCAACTTTTACCCTAACCAATCCAATTTCCAAATGCTATGTATATTAGGAAGTTTCGGTTTTATGTAATCTCTCCAAGCTCCTAGACTCCATGCGACATTCGTGGAAGTTACGTCATGGTTGGGAAACAAGGTTAATGCTAAGGAGCAGAAGTGTCTCAACAGAGCATGCATCACATGGCACTGCTGGGGCTTGGAGAGTAAATGACGTAGGCCCTCAGAGAAGGGCAGATGAGTGTGGATCAGCATGGTCGGAGAGGTCTTCTTGGCAGAGGTGAACTGAAGCTGAGCTTTATCTGCCGGAGAGGACTGGGAGAGATGGGGTAGAGGCCATCCTGGCTGAGCCATGGGCAGCTCCCCTGTGAGGTGCACGGCAAGCAGGCACCTGGCTTACGTCTCGGAACTGTGGTCTCAGGCCAGTTGGTGCTGGATTTAGCTGCATTGTGCATTTCAGCAGTGGGCTGCAGGATGCCTCTTAGCTGGAAGTGGCTTGGTGGAGCGAGTCCAGCCAAGGGCACATTGCCCTTGTTCCCTGTGTTCTAAGGTGGGGACGCTGGTGCCCCTCACGGCACCCTTGGTGTCACTAATGTCCAAGTGGCATGTTGGTTCCCTGAGGCCTAGCAATGAGGAAGCAGGGGTGAGTGTCCTGTGGTGCACTGGGGCTGGATGACCAGCCTGGGCTGGCACTCATATTGGCAGTGTGTCCAACAGTCTCAACGTCATGTGAACACTCAGTCTCGGAAGGCAGAGCTGGGGGTACCTTGGAGGTCATCTGGTCTAGCCTCCTCATTTTAAGGATGATGACACTGAATCCAGGGAAGTTAATGAACTCCCAAGGTCATCAGAGGAACCTGAATCCAGATTTCTTCACTCTCTGGCAGGCGGCTGCAGCTGACATAGAAATAGGCTGGGCTGCAGGCCTCACATCTGCTACCAGCCACCTGAGGCCATTTGCTCCACCTTTAGGTCCCTTTTATTTATTCATGGACACTCAGAACTAGAACAGAACTCAAGAGATTATCACATCGGTTCCTCTGGCTCCAGGCACATGTGCATCCTCAGTCCACAGCTGCTGGCTTGAGGTTGCCTTTCCCTGTCCTTTGGATACCCACAGCTCTTCTCTGCCACCTCTACCACACCGGTCTGCCTGTTCCTCCTGGTATCTAACTGCAGTCATTCCTGCTTTACTTTTGGTTTTATTTTAACCTCTAGGCATGGATTGGTTTTGGTGATGACTGTGAGGAGTGGGTTAAAATCATTACATCTACATCACCCTCATTCTCTATATTATTTCCCCAGCCCTCCACACCTACTCCCATGGATTGAAGACAAATAGGAAAGATTGGGACTCCTTGGGCCCCAGTCATCCCCAAGACTGGGAGGAAGGGCGGAGGGCAGTGTCCCTGAGAGGCGACTGAGCTGTAAAGCTTTGACCCAAACCCAGGTAACTGAAAATCACCCTTGCCAGCTTGTCCCAAATCCCACCACTCTCCATAACTCATGTCCATAAATATGGAACATTTTTGCCCCTATCCTAGATTCCCTTTGTGTTTTGTTTTCTTTGAGAAAATATTAGCATCTTTCTTTGTTCTCTTTGGGAAATACGTGTGGAATGGAGAGAAAGGAAGAATGGGTATAGCCTTCAGCACAGAGGGGAATGTGGAGGGGGTCCCTCTGTAGCTAGGGCTAATTCCCTGTGCCCAGTGCAGGCGGGGAAGTAGAGAGGACTCCGTGGGGGCACCCTGTCTCTGGAGAATCAGAGCTACAGTTCAAGGTACTTATGACAAATACGAGACATAAGATGGACTAAACTGGGGTGGGGGAGAGGTTGGGGCCCATCTGAATATCCTAGAACCAAGTAAAGAAAGCTCAGTGTGGACTATAGGAATTAGAGAGGGCGTTATGAACAAGAAATGTTAGTGGGATGCTGACCTATTCGGCAGGATGAGCCAAAAAACAGGATGAGAAGCTCAAGTGCTCAGGGGGAAGAGTGAAGAAAGCAGAGGCTTCGTGCTGCAAAGGAGTAGGGACCAGAGCAGGAGAGTTAAGCTAATTCCAGGGGTGCATGGGGGCTGCTGAGGGAGGGAGCAAATTAGCAAAGAACCAGGGAGGGCAGGGGAAGGATGGTTATCCAATGCCAAGGCCAGACAGGAGGTCATTTGGTCAGCACCAGACCTGTGATGGCCTAGGAAGACTTCATGTGATGGGAATATTCATATCCATGTCTCAGGAGCTTTCTGGGGTGAGTGGAGATGGAGGGACCCAGTGAGTGGGGCAGTAGGAAGGAAGATGGACAGTTCCTTGTGGATTGTGATGTGTCTCAAATCCCAGCAGGCCTGGAGATGTCCTCACAAGTCCCACACAGCACGTACATGAGGGGCAGTGACAGGGGCTGGATGGCAAGAGGGCCTTGTCCTGCCAGGTTGGGCTCATCTCTCCTCCCTGCTCTAAGAATCCCTGGGATGATTGAGCTGACCTTGCCATATCCCAGAGGAGTATCTTTGTCAAAGCTATGGGGGCTGTGGCGGGGTGGGGGTGGGGTTCTCTGAGAGTAACAGGTGTGTAATCACTTGGTGCTGAAAGTCTAAAGGTCTTCTGTCTGCTGCACTTTCATTCTGGAACAAGAGAATGAAACTCTCCATTCCTTCCTAAAGCATTTGCAGCTCTCAGTAACTTGACTCTGGCCTCATTTCTCATTACTGTCCCATCATCATCGTCATCACCATCATCATGTTAATAACAAAACTAAAGTTAACTAGATTTTACTGAGTATCTGTATGTGCAAGGAACTCTTTTAAGCATTAAACATATAGTAACATTTAATCTTTATGACAACCCAATGGGCAGGAACTAGTGTCTCCATCTCACAAACCACAAAAGAGGCAACAAAGGCACAGAGAAAGGAACTGGCCCAAGGTCTCTAAGCCAGCATGTGGCAGGACAATGGGTATACCAGACGCTGGAACATTTTTTTTTAGATTAAAAAAATTATTTTTATTTGAAAGAGAGAGCATGAGGTGGGGGTGGGGGCAGAGGGAGATGGAGAAGCAGGCTCCCCACTAAGCAGGGAGCTTTATGACTGGCCTAATCCCAGGACCTGGGGATCATGACCTGAGCCAAAGGCAGATGCTTAACTGACTGAGCCACCCAGGTACCTGAGCACTGCATCTTCTTGCATACCATGCACACTTATGTCCCCAGCCTTTCCCTCATGCCTGGACTGCCTTCCAACTTCTCGGCTTCTCGTCCATTTGATGGACAGCCACACAAAACCTAGCTTGCAAGACCTTAGCTTAAAAGTCACCTCTTCTGGAAAATCTTCCCCAGCCCTCCAGGTAACAACTTTCTCTAAGCTCCCCCAGCACACCCTGATTATAGTGTCGATCACATCATGCTGCTGTTTTTTGTTCATGTTCTTGTTATTTCCCTCAGAGGAAGAAACCACCCATATGTATGTACACACACACACACACACACACACACACACAGGGCTTGATCCGGGCATGGGAGGAAGAATCATGTTTAAAATAAAATGTATAGATCTTTTGTAATGTGCTAAGGTATTCTGGAAAACAGGGTGTATATATATATACACACATTTGCATTTTGTAAGTAAACATTTCATTGACATATAAAGGAACTGTGTTTTTGTTCAAGTTCATGCCTTCCTTCTCCCTTCCCTGTCGAGGTCTGGTGTGGAACAGGGCTGCAATAAATATTCATTGAATAGAGATGTCTTTCTGCCCCCACTCAGCTCCTTTCCTGACCACCCTGTTCCCGACTCTATGCTGTGTGGGAGAATCCAGACACATCTTGTACAGCTGCAGCTCAGTATGGCCCATGTTGGCTGGGATTCAAGGAGTAATTGCAGACAAATAAGCATTATTACAACCCGCATCAATCAACATCCCTCTCCTCAAATGCTCTCACCAGGAAACAGGGGATCTCAGTAAGATGCTTTCTTGTTTAAGCTGAAGCATTTTTCTGGTGCCTAGGGAGAGTGTGGTACTCAGAGGGTCCCCAAGTACTGACCATCTCTGAGTCTGTAGAACATACTGCCTGTATCATTTGAGATTACAGGCCCATAGAGGCAGACAGACCTGAATTCAAATCCTGCCAGTCACTGTCTCTCCCTGTGAACTTCATGAGGGGCTTAGCTTCTCTGAGTTTCAGTGTTCTCATAGGTAACATGGAGTCAATAATACTTCTTGGAAATGTGTTGCAATGATTGAATGAGATAGTGCAGTTAAAACATCAGAAGATTTCCCAGGCGATTAATAAATAAAAACTTTCCTTTCCTCCCACTTCTTAATTAATCATTGTATTCTTTGTTCTTTATTGGAGGTATGGTTTTGTAATCACAAGGGTTTTGCAACAGCAGCTAGATGTGAAGTTCCAAACCTATCTACATTTCAAACCTCGCAGAACACAGAATAACCAGCTTAGAGAAGCTTTCCTGGAGTAATAGGGGCTTGATCTGGGCATGGGAGGAAGAATCATGTTTAAAATAAAATGTATAGATCTTTTGTAAGGTGCTAAGGTATTCTGGAGAAAAGGAAAACAGGGCATTAGAAGACCTAACCATGAAACTTTCCTCACATGACACCACCACCTTCGGAACCATCCATGATTTGTCTGCAGAGGAAGTTGCCTGTTCCATGGAGGCCTGGAAGGGCCTTGGGAGCACCATGCTGCAGGAAGAAGGACTTGTCCTGGACCACTGGCTCATCTAGCCACCTGTTTGCCAAAAAAAGTTTCTAAAACTTAACATTTAAGTGGCCAAGTGGCTGTTTACATGGTTGGTGCTCGAGTGTGGTAAAACTCAGCTTCTTTTTGCCAATCTATTCAACTCAATCTAATAAAATATCCTGATGGTCTCCTTGGTCAAACATAGTGGTAAGATTTGGGGATCCAGGAAAGACAGCTTGCCTCTAGAGTGGTCTGTGGGAAAGTAGGAACTAGAAACATGAGTGCCGACTTCTACCTGCAGGCAAGGGGACACCTGACCTCAGATTTGAAGGATGAGGGATCTATTGCAATTATTATGTGCCACGTGAATGTTTTCAGTTCACTAGCCAAAAAAATAGATCAAGTAGTGGTTAAGAGCAGTCATACCAACCTGGGTTCAGTCCCAAGTCTGTCATTTATTAGCTGTTACTATAGGCAAGTCACTGAATTTTTCTGAGCCTCAGCTTCTTTTCTGTATAATGAGGATAGTGATAAAAAGAAAAAAAAAAACAACTCCTACTTGAAATATTTTTTTTTGTGAAGTTGAATAATGGCCATGCATATAACACACTTAACACAGTGCCTATGTAATCACCCATAGCTGCTGCTGGTGATGGTGGTAGTGATTTTACCCTGAGAAGATGAGGAACGGAGGACTAGAATCTCAAAGTGAACGTGAGGTTGGTGTGTTACCCGTTTTCTCTTGGCCTTCTGATATTTTTTATGAAGCTCATAAATTCTCTTCCCCCTCTGCCATCAAGAACTGGCTGGCTCTACCTCAATTCAGTTTAGACCTTCCGTCATCCCAGTACTTCCCTGGCATGTCTAGTGAGAGAGAGAGTCACAGAGAGCAAACACAGATTTGATTGTTCACCTGGGCTTTGGCCCCAAATTCCAATGAAGCCACAGTGAGTTGGACTGGACTTTCATCAAGTCTTTCATCTCCACAGAGAAACTAAAGTCCAGAAGGCTTCTGTTCCTCAGTGTTTTATTTTCTTCAGTTTCAGCCATTGTAAGTTGCTCTCTGGGGTGACCAAGTATTAGTCTGGACTCCTTATTTAGCAGCGCTATGTTGTTCAAATTATCTCACTATGAGTATAGACTTTTTCAACTTCATTATATTTTTTCTGTCAGTCAACAAGTTGTTTTCTCCCTTATTTTTCTGTCAGGTTATGCTGTATACATTTTGAAGCTTGTTAGTGGATGCCTACAAATTCTTGAATATAAATTCTTAGTGGATTTTTTTAGTCATAGTGTCCATCCTTATCCTTACTCATATTTTTCGACTTAAATTCCATTTTGTCTGATTTTAGTATTATGAAATATATATATATATATGGTAGTTTTATGGTTTTATTAACACAAATATGACATGCACATAAGCTGTCTATTCATTTTCTTCACTACGCAGCCTGGCATTGGGATTGGTGACTCTGATGGCCAGCTGGGCTGCTCTTTCCACAATGGCTTTGCGGTTCTTGGAGGATACATTGCGAGCAATCTCTGCACAATAAGATTTGTTGCACATCAGCAGCACTTCAAGCTCCTTGACATTGTGGACTAGGAACTTCCAGAAGCCACTGGGCAGCATGTGCTTTGTTTTCTTGTTGCTTCCGTAACCAACGCTGGGCATCAAGATCTGGCCCTTGAATCTTCTGCATACCCTATTGTCAATGCCTCTGGGTTTCCGCCAGTTGCACTTAATTTTGACATATCGGTCTGACTGGTGCCAGATGAACTTCTTGGTCTTCTTTTTAATGACCTTGGGCTTCACCAGAGGTCTGAGGGCAGCCATGATGCACAGCAATTGATAGCTGCCACCTCCGCAGGCGGTGCCGAGGAAGAGAAGGGCGAAATATATTTTTCTATCTTTTCATCTTCAACCCTCTGCTTATTTTATTTCAGGAATGTTTCTTTGTAAACTATGTATAGTAGATTTAAGTTCAACCTGGTGACCTCCAACTTTTAAAAACTGAATGTATTTTACATATAATGGGTAAATTTAAGAGGTACAATGTGTTAATTTGATACATTTATATATTGTTATATGATTGTATTGTAGCAATATGTATGACCTCTGTCATGTTACATAATTATCTTTCCTTTTTAGTGGTTAGGATAATTAAGTTTTAGTCTCTTAGAAAGTTTGATAATTGTACAATATTTTTGTCTCCATTCATTGTACTATGAATTAGATCTCTATAGCTTATTTATTATTCACTGCAAGTTTGTACCATTAAACAACATCAGTCTTATCTTCCAACCCTTCCACCTGCTAACAACCACCATTTTGCTTTATGTTTTTTTTTTAATATTTTATTTATCTATTGGGAGATAGAGCTAGAAAGAGAATGAGAGAGAGAATGAGCAAGGGGTAGAGGGAGAGGGAGAGACATACTCCCCCACTGAACAGGGAGCCCAAAATGGGGCTCAATCCCAGGACCCTGGGATCATGACCTGAGCTGAAGACAGCTTCTTAACCAACTGAGCCACCTAGGCACCCCTTGCTCTGTTTTTTATAAGTTCAACTTTTTTAGATTCCAAAAATAAGTGATTTCATACAATATTTGTCTTTATCTGATTTAACTCATCTATATAATGTCTCAAGGTCTATCCATGTTGTTGCAAATAGACAAGATATCCTCCTCTCTCATGGCTGAATAATATTCCATTGTAATGTATATGTAGACATATATGTCACTAACATTTTTTAATGACTTCCAACTTTTAATTAGTGAGTTTAAGCCATTTATGTCTATTGTAATTACCAGTATATTTGGTTTTATTTTTATAATCTTGTTATTTCCTACCTTACCTGCTTTTTTTTTTCTCCTTTTACTGCCTTTTGTTTCTTAGTATTTTCTTTGTTTCTCCTTTTTCCTTCCTCTGCCAATATAAATTCTCTTGTTTCTTGGCTACCTTTTCATGATACTGTTTTGTGAGTTCACATTTTTCATGAGAGCTTTCGTTTTCTTTTTTCTCTCTGTGCTTATCACCTTCTGATCGTGTGTGTGTGTGTATGTGTGTGTGTGTGTATTGCTTCCATTCAGTTCTCTTGATCTTCAGATTCAGGCTTTATGTTTGTGTGTGTGTGTGTGTGAGGTCTTTTTCTATATGAATATTAAAAACTTAAGTGACTGAACCAGTAAATAACTTAGAGAAGTCCATGTTGCCAGGGTTTCTGTGTCTGTCCAGACTCATTTCAGACAACTAGCTTACAATGGGCCACAGTCCTAGGCAGGAAGAACAGCTTTCCCTAGCTCAGATACAGGATTGGGAGCCCTAGCTATGGCCTCCTACCTTGCATGAAGAGTTCCTTATCCCTCTTAGTCTACAGGATTATTATTATTTCTCTCTCTCTCTCTCTCTCTCTCTCTCTCTGCATATCTTTAAAATAGGTCCAGCTTAGTGATCTATATTCAAAGGGGTCTTGTTTAAGACTGATGACGAGAACAAGTAAAATGGCTTCTCCCAGACTGACCTTTTGTCAGAATTGTGAAAGAAGCAGAGTTAGTTTTTATAGCTTCCTCTTTCTTCCATCTTTCCTCTTTCATTTCCCCTCTCCTTTCACTACTTCTTTATTGACCCAGACTCTTCTTGCCCAAAAATGAAAAACTCAACCCCCTCATCTGAGAGCCTTGAGCTTCACCACCCCTTATGCTCCTCCAAGGTATTTGTGTTGTAAAGAAGAAATCACTAATAGTGACAATTCAGGTAACAGAAGGGGATGGGAATTTGGATGATAGTCTTCATGTTTTTATATAAACCCAGGGGCATAGGGTCGTAACTGGCAGAGACCATACTTTTGCATTCTCTGAGTCCCTTTTGAACTGAGCTGGACCAAGGACTCTGACAGCTGTGGATGCTGTCTCTGATAACCCTACATCATTGTGAATATCTTATTGGGAAGGTTCAAATAGACAATGATTTCACAGGATGTTGGTCAGAAGAAACCATAGTGATCTCTTCTTCCATTTGCTTCATGTCTTCTATGGGCAGGTCCTTAAGAGGTCCATCCTAATGGTCAGTGAAGAAGTTATACCATCTCTTTATGCCTGAGGGTGGAGGATGGCCCTCCTGGGGGCTTGGCCAAACCGGATAGAAAGCAGCATGTAAGAAAATTTCTACCATCCATTTCATGACTCATAGATCATAGCCTCCCCAAATGTCCAGTCACTGTTAGAAAGTGGATGTTCATGTTTCTCATTCCCTACCACTGGCTGTCCTGACTTGCCAGGTGGCATAGTTTCTGTTTCATTCTAAAGGGAGCAGAGGATGTGGAAAATCTTTGGTGGCTTTTGGCAGGCAAAGGATCAAAGCAGTGTTTAGCAGCCAAAGGCACAATCAAAAAGGCCAAGATCAAAGGGGAAGGGCCTCATTTGAGAGTGAACTCTTCTGTTCCTCATTACAGTCCTTGCCAAGGCTTCTATCATTCCCTGTTGAAAGGAACAAGGATGAGGAGTTTCGGCTGCGGCCGGCTGCTGAAGCCACGTGCTGACAGAAAATCCTGGAACAGCTGCTATTTAACTGTAAACCTTAAAATTAAAATAAAATCCACTGATTTATAGGAGGGAAAAAGGGTCAGCACTTAGCAGGGTCAGAAAAACCATTTTCAAGCGCCCTTGGGTTGGCTTACATCCTAGGTGTAAAATGGAAGGTGGAAGTGTTTGCCATGAAAACCTTCAGAGGGATGATGAGGGAACCCAAGTCTTAGTAGGTGGTTTCGGTCCTTGTTTCAGATGCCCAGTGCACCAGGGGGAAATAATTGAGGCCTTGATAAATAGGAAATCTGGAGAGGCTATACCTGAGGCTCAATGCATTTTGTAAGGGGAAGTCTTCCTCCTTCATCACTGAGGATAGGGAATCTGTGTCCCAAACTCTATGGTGGGTAGTTTAGGGTATATTTTGTGTTTGTAGGGTTTTATTTTGACTTTATATTGTAGCTGTTTGTTTTTTTTTTTATAGCAAACCAAAAATGTTGAACAGGATGCCTACCAGTATTTACTTGCTGACTTTATTTCTCTTCTGAGAAAGAACCCTAGCTTGGGTAGGGGTGACGCAAGCTGCTCTTCCCCTAACTCAGGCAAACCCCTCACCTCTCTGTGCCTCAGTTTCCCCATCATACCATGAGGACATGAGATGAGATGAGTGCTCCCTAGATGCACTTTTTAGAAAAGTCAACAAAACTTGGGCGAGGCATTGGGTGGATGGGGGCTTAAGTGTCCTAGTATCACAACAAGCATGTGCAGGTTAAATTCAAGTTGGCATGGAAGCTGCCATACAGCTCCCCTGGCTTTTGGCTGTTTGACTCTTACTCCTCACCCCAAATCTGCTTCCCTCCGACCATATCCAAGATTCTTTCCAGCTCTGACAAGCAGAGCTCTGCTGGAGGCTATGTGTTCTCAGCCTCTAGAAGTGGCTGTGGCATCACAATCGCATTTTTCCTGGCGGACACATTCTCTTGCACTCCTATAGGCCTCTGCAAAGGCTTTATTATGGGATGGCACTGGGCTCATTCTTTCCAAGTGAAAGACTCCCTGTCCATCTGAAGCAAAGCTTATTATTCCTTGAGAGGAAAAGCCTTGTCATTCTCAATGTGCTTCTCGTCCGCCTTTTCTCTCTTCATCAACGTGAGCGGGTATTAATCTCACTTAATTCCCTGCAGCTGGCCTCACTTTGCTTGGCTGTTTGGGGATAAGGTTCTTTTTGTTCCCCTTTTCTTTCTTCTTAGGCAAACAGATTTTCTTTTGAGTTCTGGATGGATGTCTTTCCAAGTTTTTGGTGGGAAGCAGCCCTCTCAGAAACAATTTCTCCTGGGGCAGAGCATTAGAGCAGCACATAGGGAAGAAGCCATTTTCTGCGGTTGTCCTGCAGTGGGGGTCAGGTTCCTGTGCTGACAGGTAGGGTTAACAGAGGCTAAGGGAGCCCATGGTCAGGTCTGGATCCATGCTCATTACTAGGTGTGACCTTGAGAAATCCCCTTATCCCCTCTGAGCCACATTCAGACTATCTTCAACAACAGGAGATTTGGATTTGATATGGTTTATAATGTTTAAGACTACTTTAGAAACCTCTTTTGAATTGAAAGCTATAGAAACTCAATATGAATCATGTAAAACCACTGCTTTTGTAGGTCAAAAATGTCAAGTGTATCATATGGCTTATCCCAGGGTTTACTTTTTTTTTTTTTTAAGAGGAGGAAGAGGTATAGAGTGAGAGAGAGAATCTTAAGCAGGCTCCACGCCGAGCATGAAGCTTAATGCAGTGCTTGACTTCACAACCCTGCGATGACCTGAACCAAAATCAAGAGTTGAATGCTTAACTGACTAAGCCACCCAGGCACTCCTATCCCAGCATTTCCTAACCTTGGCACTCTTGACCTTGGGGGTGGATAATTATGGGAGGTTGTCTTGAATAGAGTGGTCAGTAGCATTCTTGGCCCTTGCTCTCTGGATGCCAGTAGCACTCCTCAGGTTTTGACAATCAAAAATGTCTTTAGACATTTCCAAATGTTTCCTGGAAGGGGGCAAAATTGCTCCTGATTGAGACCCAATGTTTTAATCTAACAAAATAATTAAGAGGTGAGAGTCTCCTTTGAAGGCAAGTGAGAAGGAGTGTTACCCAGATACATTCTCTGTAGCTCCAGAGGCTCTTCTGACACACCACTGTTTTAGGAGACAAAGTTTAAAAACTGTTAGAGTCCAGAGTATCTCTCAGCTCAAAACTCCCAGATGAATCCAGGATCCTCTTTCTAGGTCAGATTTTTCATTGGAAAGGCAGAGGATTGGGCTCTGAAGGAATAGCCAGCAGCATCCTTGGTGCACTCAGCTTCCATTTTGGAAGAATGTGTAACAGTACAAGTTGCTTTTCCTAAGAATCTTCATTTGAACACCTTCTCCAGGAAGCCTTCCATCATAACAACAATGAGAGAACATGCTCTTGACTCTTGTTATGTGTTCTGGAAAGGACCTATCTATTCTGTTCCACCAAACGGAGCTGCCCTTCCCTTCTGCAGACTCAGGGATGGAGACTCTTTGAGATGTTGGCATTAGGACCTAGGGCAGGTACTTGAGCATGAGGAAGTCCAGAAAGGCAGGCCAGGCACTTGATGTGCTTGCTCAGGCTTGGGGCTTGGCAGGAAACGAATCTATGGTGTATTTGGATCCATGCTGAGTCATATGCCGTGCCTCTAAAGCCCTTACAACAGGACCTTCATCTCAGCCTCTACTTCGTTCTATCACACCAGCTGGGGGACCTTGGATGAACCTCTGCTTCCTCATCTGCAAAATGCAGCCATCAAGACTTCTTTTACATGATGATTGAGAAGAATAAATTTAGATTACCTATTTAAATACCTACACAGTGCCAGGCACACATCAGTCTCGGGAAACAATCGTGAGTGTGTGATTCCTGTGAAGATTTTGATGCTGGCATCAGTCTCCCTGGTCAGGCTGTCATCCCAAGAAGCCCCCAGCCTCTCTCATGGTGACAGGGAACTGGCCAGACTGGGGCAGATATTCCTGGGTTCTAAGTGCATCCCCAGGGATATACCTTTTATGAGGACAAACCCTTTCTTCCATAACTGGAAATGAATCTTCAAAGCACTTCTGCTCATTAGACTTCAAATTGCCTGGTTTAGTGACACAACCTTGCAGGGTCATACATCCATCCCTTCTGCAGGTATTTACTGAGGGTTTATGAGGTGGCATGATACTTTTATTTGGAGCCTCCCTTCTTTACTCTTAAGGGTTATTTGCTTTTATTTTACTTTAATTATGTCTTTCCCCAAATAAAAATCACCATTTTTTTCTGATTATAAAAATAGTACATGCTCATAATAAATATAGTTTCAAACAATACAGAAAAGTATGAGAACAGTAAAAATGACTCAAACTTTTGTCTCAGAGATCTTCCCACTCTTGACATCTTGTGGCCTGCCTTTCAGAGTTTCTGGATGCACCTACACATGATTTCACATGCATGCACTCAAGGAATATTCACTGCTTTTACCTTTTTATTTAAGTATAATGTGTAACATGCATATAGAAAAGTGCACAAATCCTTAGTGTACAAATCAAATCTTTACAAATCTTTGCTCATGCAGACACACCACACAGATCAAAATACAGAGCATTTCCCAGAACCCCAGGACACCACTTGTAGAGATAACCCATCACACCAGTATTCTGACTTTGTCATCATACATTATACTGACTATTTTTGAACTTTATTATGGGACTTATGCAGTTAATATATCCTTTTGTGCCTGGCTTTTAAAAAATATTTTATTTATTTATTTAGAGAGAGCATTTGTGCACAAGTGGGAGAGGAACAAAGGGAGAGGGAGAGAGAGAATCTCAAGCAGACTCTGCTCTGAGCACAGAGCCCTACATGAGGCTCGATTCCACAACCCTGAGATCATGACCTGAGCCAAAATCAAGGGTCTGACATTTAACCAACTGAGCTACCCAGACACCCCTGTGTCTGGCTTTTTTAGTTTGACACTGGGAGAGTCGTTCATTTCAGGGCCTATAGTAGTGCTTCATTCTTTTTAATTGCTGTATAACATTTATTTATCCTACTAATACATTTATTTTATGAAGGCCGAGCATTTGAGTTGGTCCCAGTTTTTGACTATTAATAACGAATGCTCCTATGCATGGTAAATTAGTTTTCTAAACCCTGATGGTAAAGACAACTTGTCATCTATCTGTAAGTACCTCTTAAGCAAAAAGGAAACATGGAAATATCTGCCCCATGTTGGATCTTGGTTTCCCTATTATACATTTAGAGGCTTGGAAGAGATGCTCTGTCAAGCTTCTTCCAACAGGAACGTGAGGGGGTTTGGGGAATGCATCTTCACATCCAGACACATCCTTGGTCCTTCTCTACTTGAAGGTAGATGTACTAGTTAGGATTCTCCAGAAGAACAGAACCAATAGTGTATATATAGAGAGAGATATATATATAAGAGGAGGATGATTATAGGTTATGGAGGCCTAGAAGGCCATGATCTGCTGTCTGCAAGCTGGAGAACTAGGAAAGTCTGTGGTGTAATTCAATATAGGTCCACAGGCCTCAGAACTAGGGCAGCCGGTGGTTTCAGTCCCAGTCTGAGTCCAAAGGCTGGGAGGGCAGGAGAAGATACATGCCTCAGCTCCAGCAAAAAGCAAATTTGCCCTGCCTCCACTTTTTTGTTCTATTCAGGCCCTCAACAGATTGGATGATGCCCACCCACGCTGGTGAGGGCAATCTTTTTACACAGTCTACTAATTAAAATGCTAATCTCTTTCAGAAACACCCTCACAGACACACTCAGAAATAATGTCTTACTAGCTATCTGGGCATCCTCTCATCCCTTCAAATTGACACATAAAATTAACCATCACAGCAGGCTCACTCAAGGACCCATCCCTTCCATTTGGGTATTGACCCACATCTCCTAAGTAAAACAAAGCAAACCTTCATCTTGGCCCCCTTCTAACCTGGGTCACTTAGAGGGTCCCAGGATCATTTCTTCCCCTTCCAGAAAACCCCTCTCCCTCCGCTCCCAGCCCTGGAGGTGTTTTAGCCTTTTGGTCAGACCAATGAATAGATCATGACCTCTAACCCCCTCCTCCCCACTGCTTCTTGGCTCTTCCCTCCCATACCTCCAGACAAAGTAGTTTGTTTCCCATTGAGGACAGCAGGGAATGGCCCCCAGCGGTTAGATACTCTTGGCATGGGCCTAGACTGGTGGAACACTTAGCAGTCCCAAGAAAAGCAGAATGAGGGCTCTTGGCACACACATGAGCAGGTGAGGCCCGGAGAGGTGGAGGCTAGTGTAGGCATGTGGGAATGATCCCAAGGCCCCCAACTAACAAAATCTCCTCTTGTAAATTCATTCCCCGGGATGATCACCGGTCCCCAGGCAGGCAGATCAGGAGTTAAAAAAACAGACTTCTCTAATAGTTTTACTTTCAAATGCTGACTCTGCCATTCAGGCATCCAGGACCTTAGATAAGATAATAACTTTTTGAAACTGCAGTTTTGTTGCATTTAAAATGAGGATAAACCCTATCTCCCAGAGTTGTCATGAGGATGAAATGAGACAGTGCATGTCACCCTTTTGGTACACAGTGTTTGCACATTGTCAGGTCAGCACCCTGGGGCAGGAAAGTGAGAATCCTCTACCTTCCATGCAGAAAAGAGTGGTCAGGAGTCAGGATCTGTGGTCCTGGTGTGAGCCCGGCCCCCTCTAACTCTTGGCATCCCCATTGCTTTGACGAGCAGGCTGGCTTTGGTCATCTCTGGACCCCTCCTACTTGTAATTCTCTTGGCATCTGTGCAGCCATGATTGCTGCTTCCAAAGACAAATTTTCAGTGTAGGGGAGTAGGTAAAACAGACTTAGAAGTTGGGGAATGAATTAAATACTTAGTTCCCCTAATCTTTAATTCTCTCATCTATAAAATGGAATAGTAATAATACCCCTTCATACAGCCATAGGAAGAATAAACAAAGTAACGTATGTAAAGCACTTAGCACAGTGGAAGTCATGATAATAATAATGGAACAGTAAATATTACATAATAATTGTGTCATATCAATATTACCCATAATTAACTTAAGTATTTCCTCCAATTGCAAGGAGTTGAACTTTTAAAGCTTGACTCCCAAGACAATCATAGGGAGCAAAGGAGTGTGTGGTAATGTAACTTCCCCAAACTTAGAATAAAAGTATAATATTCTTGATTGTTAATAATGCTAAGTTAGGATGCAGACCTCTCACTCCATGTGGTGGGAAAGCTTAACTTTTTTCTGGGTTCCCTAATGCCCTCCCCAGTTCTGGAGATTGGGTCGTAATCCCTGGACGTCAGTGCCGTGGCATGGGCGAGGGGCAAGAGATTTGGAGGGCCACCAATTTCTCAATAATTGGTCCATATAGGGTCCCACATCTATCATCCAGTGGTAGTACAGGCTCAGAAGATCCAGGCCCTTTGTGGGTTACAATTGGGGAGGAGGATTTGGCCATCTGTATGATGGTTTATAGGGTCTTGTGCTTAGGTACATGTTACCATTCTGACTTGGGATGCAGGACTCACCCCTCTCCAGCCAGGAGCATGATGCAGATCCCCTCTGTTCTGGACTCATGGGTTGCTCCTCTCCGCTCTCCTCCACTCTTCTCTGCCTCCCCTGGAACATGGCCTTCGAGAAACAATAGTGTGGAACTGAAATGTTTGCCAGGCGTCTATTCTTTTTCTGCCTTGCTACATGCTTTCTATCTTATCAGAGGCAGCTAAGAGCACACTAAAGATACAACGTTCTGTCTTAAGAATTTTAGGGTTTTTTTTTTTTAGGCAGCATCTAACATCTACATACCAACTTATGTCTCAGTTATATATTGCTGTGCAACAAACCATCCCAGTACATAGTGGCTTAAAAAATAACCATCTATTCAGCTCAAGTTTCTGTGGGTCAGCAATTTGGGCTGGGCTTACTCAGGCAGTTCTGTTGGCTTTAGCTAGAATCACTTATACATCTGTGGTCTGCTGCCATTCAGCTAGGAAACCCTGCCTGTATGGGTTGGATGGCTGTCAGCTGGAGCAGTGGGGGCACTGGGTCTGACTCCCTGATTCCCATCATACAGCAGGCTAGCCAGACTGGTTCACACGTGGTAATCGCAGGCTTCGAAGGGCACCAAGAGAAGCCAAGCCCGTTGTACAAGTACTTTACAATTCTTTGCATGCATTTGCTGTTGTTTCATTGCCCAAAGCAAGTCACATGACCAAGGTCAGCGTCAGTGTAGAAGAGTCAATACCAAGGATATAGATGTAGTTAGGTTTGGACAAATTTGAGCCTTTCCTGCAACAATTTTCCAGAACTCATTTTGGCTCCTTTCCCCCTTCTGATAGGGGTTGAAATACTCTTTTTTTTCCTTGATATAGCCCTGGATTAGATATTACAGTTTTAAGTTCAAGGAGGGAGGATAGGGTATGAACTGCCCCGAGGGCTGTGGGAAGGACTGGGCTAGGAGCAGAGAGCTCCCTGATGAAGAGACCTGAAGCCATTGATCAACAGCCAGGAGTGCAAGGGTGAAAAATAAAATAAGTGGCTATCTGCTTCAAATTAATCATCTTTTGGCCCTTTTGGTGGGTGTATCATGGTACTCACTGTGTTGTTACCCACATTACCCTGATGGCTAATGATATGGAACACCCTTTCATGTGCTTCTTTACTACTTGGTTCTTTTATAAAATGCCTGCTCAAGTCTTTTGCTCATTTTTAAAAAGTTGAAGCATGATTAACATAGATTATACTAGTTTCAGGTGCACAACATAATGATTCAGTTTGTACACACTGTGAAGTGATCACCATGGTAAGTTGAGATACCATCCATCACCACCCATAGTTACAAAATTTTTTTCTCGTGATGAGAATTTTTAAGATTTACCCTATTGGTATCTTTCAGATATGCAATATGTATGGTTAACTACGGCACCGTGCTGTACATTACATTCCTGGGACTTATTTATTTTATAACTGGAAATTTGTGCCTTTAGACCTTCTTCATCCATTTTGTCCACCCCCCCAACTCTATTTTGCCAATTCTTAATTAAGTTATTTTTCTTTTTATTGTTGAGGTATGGGAATTCTTACTTATTCCAGATATGATTCCTTTGTCAGATGTATGTATTGTGAATGTTTTCATTCAGTCTGTGTCTCGTCTTTTTGTGTTCTTAATGGTGACTCTCAACAAGTAGACATTTTAAATTTTAATGAAGTCCAATTTATTTTTTTTCTTTTCTGATTAGTGCCTTTTGTATCCTCTCAGAAATCTTTGCCTATTCTAATATTATAAAAATGTTCTATGTTTTCACATCTAGGTTTTGATGTGTCCTAAATTAATTTCTGTGTATGATGAGGTAGGGGTCAAGTTACTTTTATAGTAAGTCTTGATGTCTGGTAGTCCTCCAGAATTTTTTCAAGGTTTTACATTTTAGAATCAGCTTTTTCAATTTATTAAAAAAAAAAGGCCTACTGGAGTTTTTGTTTGGGTTGAATTCACTCTATAGATCAATTCGGGTTGAAATGATGTCTTGATAATACTGAGTCCTTGGATCCATGAGCATGGTTTATCTCCTCATTTATTTATGTATTCCTCTTAGCAGTGTTTTGTAGTTTTAAGTCAGAGGTCTTTTAGATCTCCTGTTAAGTATATCACTTAGTATGTAATATTTTTATGCTATTATAATTTTATTTTCTAATTTTCTGATAGTAGAAAAGATTGATTTTTCATATTGAAAAGAAATATATTCTCACAGACTTGATAGACTGATTGTTCTGTAGCTATGGTAACAAGTAGCCACTAGAACTAGCTTTAAACTTATTCAATTGATCAATGACAACTTGCTTCAGTGAACATGCTTTTCCAAACTACAAATCATCATTATCTGCTCGCTTTTGAAAATCAGCCACCAGGGACAAATTGAGTTCAATAAACACACTTCTGAGGGGCGACTGGTCAATAGCAGTCTCACCTGAGTGAGCATGCTTCCACAGATGATGTCAATCCACTTATGATATCTAAAAGTCCACCAGTCTCTGAACTCCACTAATTTACCTTATTATGTGAAAGAGTGCTGCTTGATTTCCAAGTGTTTGGAGTTTTTCTAATTATCAACTTCTGCATTGTGCATTATCAGGGAATATACTTATTTTAATTATTTTAATACTTTAAAATTTATTAAAACTTGCTTTAGGGCCCAGAATATGGTCTCTGTTAGTAAATATTCTATGTGCATCTGAAAAGAATGTGTAATTTTCAGTTGTTAGTCTAGCATATAACAATTAGATCAAATTGATTATTAATATTGTTTAAGTTTCTATCTTTATTGATTTTTTTCTGCTTATTCAATTAGCTAAATGGAGATGCCTGTATTAAAACTTCTTTTTTTATATATTTGTTTTTATTGAAGTTTGATTTGCCAACATATAGTATAACACCCAGTGCTCATTCCATCAAGTGCCCTCCTCAGTGCCCGTCACCCAGTTACGACATCCCCCCACCCACCTCCCCTTCTGCAACCTTCTGTTAGTGAAAGGGATCATAAGGGAAAGGAGGGGGACTGAGTGGAAAAATTAGAGAGGGAGACAAACCATGAGAGACTTCTAACTCTGGGAAACGAACAAAGATGTATTAAAACGTCTAACCATGATTGTAACGTTTTCCATTTCTTCTTATAGTTTGATTTTTTTTTTTATGTGTCTTGAGGATCGTTGTTAGACATATCACACTTAGGACTGTTTTATCTTTCTGATCACTGTATTTTCTTTTTGTTACTAAAAAATGCTCCTGTTTGTCTCTGATAATATTTCTTATCTTGAAATCTACTATACTGAACTCACTGACAATCTCTGTCTTAACTTATAGCATTTAATCTATTTTTATTAAATGTGTTTACTAAAACAGGTAGGCTGAAGTTTATCATCTGGCTATTAGTTTTGTTTTTCTTTCCAACAGTTTTTTTGTAGTTTGTTTTATTTTGTTTTTAGAGAAGGCGAGGGGGGAGAGCCAGAGGTAGAAGGAGAGAATCTGAAGTGGGCTCCATGCCCAGCGCAGAGTCCAACATGGGGCATGACACAGGGCTCAATCTCACAACCCTGAGATCATGACCCAGGCCAAAATCAAAAGTTGGACACTCAGCCAACTGAGGCACTTAGGCACTCCTCTTTTGTACTGTTTGTGGTCCCTTCTTTCTTATTTTCTTTTAGATTAATTGAATATTTCCCATGATTCTCTTTTTTGATCTCTGCTATTGCATTTTTTGGCTTTGTAGTGTAGGGAACTAAATATGATAGAATCCCCTTTACCCGCTCCTCCCATGTCATAGATTTTACTTCCGTGTATCTTAGAGCCCTATGGTACATTTGAATTATATTTGATTTATCATGTCATTTTAGCCTGAAAAACATACCATAAGGTTGAAAGTAATGTTTCCACTTTAATTACTGACCTTAGTATTTTGAACCTTTCTCTTTTCGTTTTGTTCAATCTGGAAAAAAGTTTAGTTTTGTTTTCATTTTTGTTAATCTTTTCAAGAACCAGCTTTTGTTTTCATTGATTCTCTTGTTTTTCTATTCTCTGCTTTATCTACATTCTGACATTTCTTGCTTCCTCGCTTCCACTTACTTTAGAATGAGTCTGCTCTTCTTTATTGAGTCCCTTAAAGTGGAAGTTTAGATTATTTATTTGAGATCTTTCTTCTTTTTTAATGCAGGCATTTATAGCACTGTTCTCATAGCACCAAATCAGTTGTGCTATGTTGTATCTTGATTTCATTCATCTCAGAGTAATTTTTTTTAAGTCAAGAGTGTATACTTTCATAGAACATCTCAAAGTATTTTTTAATTCCTTCATGATTTCTTCTTTGACTTGTTGGTTGTCTAAGCGTCTTGTTTAAATTTTACATATTTGTGGATTTTCTGAATTTTCTATTGCCATTGATTTCTGCTTTCATTCCACTGGGATAGGAGAGATGCTTTATATGATTTCAAGCTTTTAAAAATCTATTGAGACTTGTTTTGTGGTCCAACATATGGTATGCCTTGGAGAATATCCCTTGTGCACTGGAGAAGAACGTATCTTTTGCTGTTATTGGACGCAGCATGCTGTGCATGTCTGTTAGGTCTAGTTGGTGTTGGGTTACAAGCTGCCTCCTGTACTCAGAAGGCAAGGGAAGACCGAAGAAAGAGGCAGGCTACTCCAGATTGGTGGGTGGCAGGTTTAGTAAACAAGGGAACTTACTTACTTGTAAGGCTTGTGTTGGGCAGCCACAAAATGAGTAGGTCTCAGCAACTCTTCACCAGAATCTTGCAAATTTATTTGTATATGCCATCCGGATGGTCTCCACAACACCTCATTCCCTCTGGGCTCCATCCTTTAAAATGGCTCCCACTGTGGGACTGGTGGGGAGAATGTACATTTCAAAGTCGGGGGAGAAAGCGAGGAGCCTCTTGTTTGTCCAGGTCCAGTTCCTGGGTCAACTGGTGGTCACTTCTTCTCAATGACCTCCACTAATGTTCCACCCCTTGTGACAGGCTCTCACACTCTTACACACAAACCTCTTCCTCGGTGTGCCCTAGGTGGTCATCAAGGGGTTCCACTAGCATGGAAGCTATTCGTTTGGTGGCTCTCTGGCTGCACTGGAGGCAGATACTACAGCAGCAATAGAAGTACATGCAAGAGAAAACACAGATCAAGATAATTTCCAACATAAATATCAATTTTTTCCTCTAACAGCCCATGATCCAGCCAAACCACTGATTTATTAAGTCCTCTAGACTGGAGGTTGATCGCTCAGCGCATTCACTTGTGTCCTCACATAATTTAATAAAGATGATACATTAGCAGACTCATCAGGTATGAACGGATAACATTTTATTTGGATAATAGCACAGGTGTCTCCTTGGGAGGCAGTAATAATATCCAAGGCCATCCTATCTTACAGGATAGCTTTTCTTTTTCTTTTTTTTAAAGATTTATTTATTTATATATTTTTAGAAAGAATGTGTGCACATGAGTTGGGGAAGAGGCAGAGGGAGAGGGAGAGAGAAACTCAAGCAGATTCCCCACTGAGCACAGAGCCTGAGGCAGGGCTTGATCTCTCGACCCTAAGGTCACAACCTGAGCCGAAATCAAGAGTCAGGTGCTCAACTGACTGATCCATCCAGATACCGCAAGGCAATTTTTCTTATGAGAGACACTTCAGTGTTGGGTAAGGAAATGTTTGGCTGGCTATCATTTAGGGTTTGTTGGGTGAATTTAGTAGGGACATTTATGTATGTTATAATGTCTTTTAGACCAATGGAGAAAACAAAGATGGTGGCCAAATGATCATACCAGTGGAAAACAGAACTTGCTCACTTTACCTGGATGCGCGTACCATACATGTTGGCTAGTGGGGGCAGCACTGTCAGGCTTGAGGAGATGGACTCGGGGCAGAATAGGCCAGATCAGGACTCCCTCCCCTCTCAATGGTGTGTGTTCTGCTACAGGCCTAGTGCTTTCAACAGGTCTGATTTGCATCAGGAGAATAGGATCCCAGAGGAGATGGAGTAGTTGCCCCTCACCCAGGAGTGTGAAGTAACTTGCCCATCCTAGTGGGATGTCCCATTGCAAGTTCTAGTAGATGACACCTTTCTCAGGCATGAAGGGGCTTGATTTTCTCAGCAGCATAGCACATTGATTCTTGGTGAAAGCCAGGACAATGGCTATTCCCTGTCACTGTTGGGCATTTGAGCATGAGTCCCCAGTCTGGTATATGGGACAACAGGACCTACTGGTTGATTATTT